>NC_045426.1:633338525-633689525 GCF_902635505.1 Sarcophilus harrisii | reverse complement strand
AAATTCATGCACCAGAAAATTCACTTTATAAAGTAACCCAGGGAAAGGGGAAAAGGGAAAATTTTCCACATTAATTTACTCATGTCTGTCAAGTTCTGCTATTTTACTAAGTAAATAATAAATGAAAAAATAAATTCTATTGAGAAATATTGACTACTTCATTTTTTTTTTTAATAGCTATAGATCCCAGTACTGAAATCACTCTAGAAGTTCCCATTCTGTTTAAATATCCTCAACCAGGGACCTGATTCTGGAAAGATAGTTGGTTGCATTTATGAAACCAGGAACCTTTTCTTGTCAGTCCTTCTGTTGTCATCAGTATTTGGTGTCCAGATTGCTAATGCTGACCAAAGGAATAAATGATTGAGTGAATAAACATGGCTTTAAAGGGGTTTTGTAAGCTCATACAGAAGTTAAAGAGTTTCTCCTGATGTTTTAGGCATTAGGTTGATTTCCTAAGTGTCAACTTGCACACTACTTCCCATTTTGAAAAGATGCCTAACTCTGTTGACCTTTTCTTTTTGCCAGATTGATATGTTGTTCTCCAGCTTTGCATGTTTTTTTTCCCTATTTATTTTGTACCAAGTGAGCATGGATGCATGGCAAACCTCTTTGACTTAATCTGCTGATGTATTAGAACAAATTTCACAGACACCATGCTTCCATAACCAACAGAACAGCCTCTAATATGCCCAAGGATTCATGAAATGCATTTGTGTTGCGGGCTTTTTGAACTAGCTCCTTTTTTGTCCTGCACATGTTTTGTTGTGGGGTTGTTTTCTGCTACATTTATTAATATTGTTTTTCTTTTTTCCCCTTCGTCTATAAACTCCTTTAACTTTTCCTCACCTTCCGTTCAACAATAGCCATGGAGGGTAAGCACATTATGTATCTGTATGTCTGCTGTTGTTCTCTTCTGTCTTATCATTTTCTCTTTGCATGCAATTCTGTAACTCATTATGAAAGAAACAGGTGTTACATATCCTTTCCTTCATCATGGAAACATGTTTTAAATTCACAACCTTTCACTTATACAAACCAAAACCAATGCTTGTATTTTCCCAGAAATGAAATGGACATTTTTGCAATAAGTGAACTCCTTTTGTCCTTTTATATTTTATAGCAACACTGCCTAACAGCCATGAGCAGAATTAATGTCCTGTTGGCATAACTCATCCCAAAAAATCAAAGTCATTCACTTACAGGGTTTCAATTGGAAGCAGTTTCAAAATTAGATTAATATTTAGTTCTTGGATGGTAGCATTTCATAGCATTGTCTTCTTTACGGTTGATTAAAAACCTTATCAATTGGAATTAATTGTTTCTGGAGACTCAAAATTCATTTTGCCAACTTTGCAGTGTTCATATGTGGGATCATCGTATTTACAAATTTCAAGATTGAAGCAACTTTGCATAATGTCATCATGGAGAAAGTACTAGATCAGAAGTCAGCTGGTTTTGAATCCCAGCTCCACTGTTATATGACATTGGAAAAGTTCTTTACTTCTCAGGGCCCCCCATTCCTTAACCATAAAGTGATAGGGCCAGACGAGATGACCTTTAAAGTCTCCATTTACTCCATGTTTGTCTAGTCCACTCCTTCCCCCATTTTACAAATTAGCAAACTGAGCCCCAGAATAGGGAAGTGTTCCCCAAAGTCACACACTAGAAAAATAGCAAAGTTGGGGTTCACTCCAAAATCTATATTCTTTTCCATTAATCATTTCTAGCATTTTTTTGTGTTTCTCAAAAATTGTGATAATTTCAAAACTGTTTAAAGACAGAACACTAAACTTGAAGTCAAGACACCTGAGTTCAGATCCTGACTATATTTGACTTTGAACATATCAATTCATTCTTCAGGCTTGTTTCCTTATCTATAAAATTAGGAGATTAAACCAAATGATTTCTGCTTCCAGCACTAATATTTTGCTATTCTGTGAAATAAATAATCAAGAAAACTTCTGCATATCATCTTTTAATTTGTAAAGGGAGTTCATGTAATTAATTAACCATTCTTAATCTGACCTCTTCAATCCTCTCTTTCTACTTCCACCTTTCCACCAAATCAATTCTTTGCATTGATCTGCCCCATACATTTAGGGGCTCATTTGTGGGACTCCCACTTAAGCAGAGATCCACTGAAAAAGAGCCTAGTGAGTAGAAAGTCTGGCCTGTCTTCTTCAGCCAATAAATAGAATCTATCTGTCATCTGGTGTCTTTTAACAAAGGAGCAAAGTGTGCCAATGATTTTCAAATGGATCGTTTTGTTGGATATACTAGATCATTTTTCTGAATGCCCTTGAATTTTTATAGCTTATGTGATTATTGTTTCTTTTGTTAACTGAGCTCAAAGTCAGAAAATAGGAACTCCATTGTATTTGATTTACATCAACAGCTTTTGGTGTCATCTTCAAACCAAATATCCAGTTCACTTAAGAAAACTTGCTCGTGTTCTTACCTGCTTTGAGCTCTGTTGAAAGTCTATCTTAATTTAGTAAAACAGATATGACCTTAAAAAAAAAAAAAAACCAGCCCCCCCCCCCCCCCCCCCCCCCTCTGCTGGAGGAACAAGAAATAACCACCTTCCCTTCTCAGCTGCAGCCCCAGGAAATCAGCCCCCCTCCTACTGCCAATCTGGACCGCTCCAATGACAAGGTCTATGAGAATGTAACTGGCCTGGTGAAAGCTGTCATAGAAATGTCCAGCAAGATCCAGCCTGCACCGCCAGAGGAATATGTCCCTATGGTAAAGGTAAAAAAAAAAAAAAAAAACCCGGTTTATATTTCTACACATCTTTTCAACATTGTTTGTCATGATATTCTTTCCACATGTCTACAAGACTTCATCTATTAGATAGGTGTTTTCTTCCCTAGCATAATCAAAAATGTATTAAAAAAAAAAAACATTACCCCAGTTTGAAAAGTTGGTTTATTTGGGTCTCTAACTCTTATTTCACAATGCCTTGTGTTTTTAACCTTCAGTCACTTTGTCAAATGTGAATAACAATAATTTTCCCTGAAGTCACAAAAAAGAATGAAAATTAAAATGTCACAGGAAAAAAAAAGTGACATAAGCAAAACAGGATATCATTATCTTATTAAAGTTAAAACGCAATTTTTTAAATATTTAAGATTATAAGTTAGAAAACATAATTATGTATAGAATAATTTCTTTATTTGGACACTCCTGACTTTATTTTTTAAATGAAATAAAGTATGAAAATTCTTTAAGCCCTTTGGACTAGTGGTGTTTTGAGTTTTTAGGAGATGCTAGCACTAATGAAGATGAATAGAAAGCATTATCTACTTGAATTAGAAGCACAAGATGGAGACTCAGAAGACGTGTTTGGGTTCCAACACAGAACATTTCAAAAATGAGTGAAGGAACTAGGGTTAATGGACTCAAATTCTCTGTGTTTCAGTTTCCTTACCTATAAAACAAAGACAGTGATTTTTTTCTAGCATGTACCTCTTATTACTTACAGGGTAGGGGTCAGGAGGAGGAAGTTCCTCAAATGGAATGAAATTGCACTTGGCTAAAAACCAGATGATTGTGTTGTTGTTATGTTCCTGTTGATTACTCCTATTTCAGTGCTTGCTCTTGATTGTTGTCTATTAGGAAGTTGGCTTGGCCCTAAGAACATTGCTAGCAACAGTGGACGAGACCATTCCCCTGCTTCCAGCAAGCACTCACAGAGAGGTAAGGCAAAATCTTGGATAGGGGCCTTCTCCTAGGGCCTTAGCTAATGGTGCTGGTCCCCTCTTCTCAAGAGCCTGGCCTCCTGTTACATGCTGAATCCCAGATTCACTTCCCTCCATGAGAGGGGTCTTGCAGAGAGCAGAAAGGCACAGTGGCTAGAGTTCTGGCTTTGGGGTGAGGAGCACCTGAATTTGGATCTTACCCTGGTACTTCCTAGCTTTGTGACCCTCTGCACCTCATCCTCCTCATCTCTAAAATGGAACGGTCTTAGCTGTAGACTGGCTGTTGTGAAAGTCAAAGAAATTATATAGTTCAAGCACTTCATGAACCTCTAGAGCTAGATGTGCTAAGAATATTCCAGTGCACAGTATTTTCTCCCAGTTTCCTATTTTGCACCCTTTCCATATGTGTCTGACCTGGCTGGGGTTGGACTATCTCTACATAGCAAACAAGGCACATTCCCATGCCTTGAGTCTCAACTCAAGAGTTTAGATCTCTAGGAGCAACAACAATCAGTGGAGGCAGAGAAAGAAGGTGATTCCCTAACTCTTGAGTAACAAAATGCCTTGAGAATCTTGGAAATGTGGATACTCTCTTACCTGAGTTCCTAGGAAGGTTGAGGCCTTGCATGTTCTAGTCCCTGATAAAGTCTGTTGAACTAAATTCATCCCAGAATTAGAAGAGACCTCTGGACATCTTGTTAGAGAGAAACTAATTTTTTTTTAACTACATCACTTCCCTTCCCATCACTCTTCATCATCTCAGTCCAAACAAGTATAAGAGATATTGGTAAATAGTGCTTGTGTGTTTCTGCACAACTCCAGATAGCCTCATAATTGAAAAAACTGAGACTTCAGACTTTTAGTGACTCAGCTAGGGACTCTCCTCAGTTCAGATCCATTGATCTTTTCTACTACACTGACCTGTCTCCTTGGGGTACAGTTATCCTTGTAGGGCAGTTCAGCTTCCCTTGCCTTTCCTACTGCTGTTTATTCCAGAGTCCTCTTAAGCTGTCATTGGGCACAAAAGATACTCAGAAATTGATTTGAAATCCTAGTGTGTACGTATTAGAGAGAAGGTAAGAATTGTTGTTTTTAGCTCAGTGCCTTGGGAATCATTGTTAATGTTACTTCTAAAGAAAACTTGAGCAGTGATTAATATGGAGCAGGCAGGAATGGGATCCTTACACTGAGCCATAGACACAAGATCCTTTTTCAGTTTTCACCCAGGTTGGTTCTTTGCCCAAGAGGAAGCCAGGCAAGTCTCTGTGCTCTCCCACATAAAGTATACTTATCTTCTGAGAAAAAGACAGGCTTTTTGCATTTTCTTTTTTATTCTTTATCCCTACTCATTTTGAAAGGGCCTATTACAAGAGCTGTTTTTCTGGTGCTATAAAGTTCACAAGCCTCTACTGATGTGCTTCATGATTAGCAACAAATAACTATTACTCAGCCAGACATAATAGCTATTAGTCAGAGGTTCTTGCTTATGGTGTTATAATGAGGATATTTAGTACAAAATCCCCCCACCCATGCCCATCCTCTATAAAAATATGTTCTCCCAAAAGTACATAGAGCGTTCATGGAGAAACGGGCTCAAGCTGAACAATCACATCAGATAATAAGGATCCACAGCTCCCAAAAATTGTTTTTCTGTGGTCCTTAAGATGTTCCCCTTAGATTAGGTATGGTGTAACTTTTTTGCTAGCCTCCTTATCCCTTTAATGTGCTGTTCTCCCGTCTCTCCTTGCCTCTTGACCCACTGTCCTGGGAACATTATTAGAATGCTAATAGAAAAGTCCAAATTCTCTAAACTTCCAAAGTTCTCAAGGTCTTTTTCTGGCTAGAATGAGAAGGCAAAAGGGAGATGGAAAGGAGACCAAGGCCAGCCCATTCCCTTTACCCACCCAAGTAATTCCTTCTCACACGGAAATCAAGGGATTTCCATGATGGTAGGAGATGATGCCTGCTTTTAGTCTACTTTATGAATACTTGAGGAAAAGGTTTTTATTACATTAACACTCTGGTAGACATCTTGGGAGGAAAGAGCTAGGTACTGTTTGAAATAGGCAATAAAGAAAAATCATAGGGCTTTCATGACTAGGAAGGGAAGGCCCTATGAAGCACTTTTTGCATTATCTAAATGGATCTACTAAAGTAGACATTATGGATAAGAAAGCACAGCTTTTCTATGAGTTCCCCAAGCTTCTGTCCATTTTAGCCAGCATACGAAGAAAAATCGTTAAATGATTTGCCATCCACAGCATTCTGACCTGATTCTCTTGTTCTCCCAGATTGAGATGGCCCAAAAGCTATTGAATTCGGACTTGGGTGAGCTGATCAACAAGATGAAACTGGCACAACAATACGTCATGACCAGCCTCCAGCAGGAATACAAAAAGCAAATGCTAACTGCTGCTCATGCACTGGCTGTAGATGCCAAAAACTTACTAGATGTCATTGATCAAGCAAGACTGAAAATGCTAGGGCAGGCCAGGCCACACTGAGCTTGTCAAGGGAAGTTATTTAAGAGTCTCACTCTTTTCAAGATGTCATTCAGCCTTCCACCAGCAGTGAAGATGAATCCTGTGTTCCTTGGGTTGCCACCAAATCCTGCTCCAGCTGGTAGAAAACTGTTGCTCATTTCAAGTTTAACCACAGATTTTTGTTGTTTTTAGTTTTGGGGGTTTTTTAATCATGATGTTCAAACGGTCTGGGATCCAAAAATGCAACATTTTGAGATTGAAGTTTGTACACAAGAAGCTTGTAAGACTCATGAAGAACAGTTTCATTTTTCATACCATTCTAGAGGATGCGTGTGCCCAATGAGGTCAAGGGATTAAAATTTTACAGCTTGAACTGTACGAGCTGCAGAATGAGAGGGGGAAAAAAAGTATTGTCAAGTGGAGAATTCTGGGAAACCTAAAGGGCTGAGAATTCTTTTGCCTACAGTACAGATATTACCCAGACTGGAATTTTTTAAAATTGAAATACTTTAAGTTGCAATATGCTAATCCCAATTTACACAGAAAGAAAATCAAAGCTATATTTTGAAGACTTCAGTCATTTCAGAAAAAACTAAAGTTCTTTCCATCTTTCCTGCCTTTTCCTTTCATGTGGATGTGTGAAGCATTTGGTTGGAAAGTAGCTATAGAACACAACTGAAAAAACTCTTCTCTTTTTTCACCAGAATAATGTGCCAGTTTTTTGTAGCAATGTTATTTTCCATGAAAGCAGAAATGCTGCTTTGTACCAGAGCACACTAAAAGTGCATTTGGAAAAGAGGTTCTGTAACCATCCCTGTTCCCCATTTTTATATAATTTATAAAGAAAGATTAAAGCCATGTTGAATATTTTAAAAGCCGCTGTAGTTAACTAACCCATCCTTGTGTGTCCTCCTTCTGGGGAAAGCACTCCCACAGAGTGGTCATATTTTCTTTTGTTTTCAAGTTATGCCATCCTTTCTGTTAAATAATAATGAAAAAAATACACTCCCTTTAGTTTGTTGGGGGAAATAAATTATTCTCAGGAAGAATATAATGAACTGTACAGTTACTTTGACCTATTAAAAAGGTGTTACCAGTGAAGTCCATGGTGTAATTTCTTTTCTTTTGGTTCTGCTCCTCAATGCAGACACATCTTTTTCCTTTTTAAGAAGGCTTCTGTTTCATTTTCTCCTTTGGGCTTTCTTAAGGATCTTGCCTCTAAAGAGAAGGATTTAATCAGGCAATCTTGGAATATAAAACTGCTTCAGATCTTTTTGTTTAATATATTGTTCAAAATTTCAAAAAAAAAAATGAAAAGTAGTTCTCTAGTCAATATTGAGAAAATTTGGTTAAAAATATTAAAGCTCTAGCCACACAAGATTTTTTCATGGGAATCTAGGTGTCTTTTGTTTGTTTTTTTGTGGGGGCAGGAGCGAATATTATTAAGATTAAAGTTAGGAGATCTGGATGGAACGGAGTCAGGTCAGACAAAATAGTCTGGCAAGTTGAAGAAAGCCTTAAATTTAGAATAAAACTACTAGGTTCAAGTTCTTGTTCTATTTACTAGACAAATGATCTTGGCCAAATCACTTCCCTTCTATGAACCTCTTTTTCTTCTCTCTGTAAAATTTAAGCGATTTGGACTAGATGATCTCCACTTAATTCCTCTGATTCTAGAATCCAAGACTGCGACTACTGACTGAACCAGGACATCTCTGATCCCAGGATAGAGAGTAACTATTGAAAAGGATTTTTCCTAAGAGAAAGGAAAGCCCTTCCAGGTCAGGTAGTCCCAAATATAAAAGACATTTTGGAATCCTCTCCACTGGCATATTTAACAGTTTCCACTTAGATCTCTACTTTATAGTTGACTACTTTTCTTTAAAAAACCAAAACCAAAATGTTCTACTTTTCTGACTTTTCCATTTGATCATTAAGATAAAAATCCCTAATCCCTAGAGTCTCTGTTTATCTTTAGAAGGCCATTAAATGTTTAAGTTTTGTTGCCTCATTTAGAAATTCCATGTTTACTCTACTTTGATTCTGTTTTTGACCTTCATTCCTACATCTTCGTAGTTCTCCTGGATTTTAATTCTTTTTCTTAAGGATCATGCACTGATTTCCTATGTTCTTTCCCTTTTTAAAACTATAGATTGCTGTGGCATTGTGCCAAAACTTCCCTTAGTGATTCTTTTAACATAAAAGAATCCCTTTTTTCCCAAATCTCCCTCAATCCTTCTTGTTATACCACAGTACTGGATGTTAAACTCAGAGCTCTACTTCTAGGAACTAACATCCCAAGATGACATCTCTCTATCCTCTTCACTTCTTAACTAAGGTAGTATATTCCAGAGTCCTCAGGAGTTTGATCCTAAGAAACTTTTTACTTCTCAAGTGAGTTGTTTTGTGCTAAAACTTCTTCCCAACGCCTTGTGCTATGAAAACATTCAGTATCATAGGAGACTAACTTTTCTGTGCTTATTGGAAATTATCCCAGGTAAAAACCAACTCAGTCTTTTAGACTTCCCCTTAAAACTGTATTCCATAAATTCATTGTTGATGACCAGTCATTAAAAATTCCCTACAAAGAGGAAGTTGGGTTCAGTTCTGACTGAAAAAAGTGGGAGGGGAGTGACAGTTTTCAGAATATGCTGTCTTTCACTTTGTGAAATTGCCCATCTCCATTTATGTTTCTACTTCAGATTTTTAGCCCCTCAGGCAGTTTTCTCTTCACATAACTCAAAGGACCCAAATCAATGTCCAGTACTCAGTGATCTCTACACTATGCGTGTTTTAACTTAAATCAGAGCCATACCACCCTTCTCAAGACTAATGTATGGGGTTATATTTTCTGGTTCCTTCTCCTTTTAAGAAGGGTTGGGCCTGACTTTACAGAGGGGGAAACCTTGGGTTTGAGGGAAGTAATAACAAGTGAATAAGCATGTCTAGAAGGATTCACGGGGACAGCAGAGGGTGATTATAAAATTCCAAGAGGGAATTTAATTTCCTCAGTGTTTATTTTCAGAAAGTAATAAATTACTTGAAACTGGTGAACTTACATCATGCTTTGACATTTTTCCAGCAACATCCTGGCTTCCTTTGATGAGATTGCAAGTAAATTAAAGATCTTCTGTAATGTCAAGAAAAAGAGGAACCAAGATATTTCAGATATATGACCCAAATTTAAGGAAGGGAACAGTGATGTTGCTTCTGAAGAAAACTAAAGAATAAAATCAGAAAATGCCAAATGTAAGAATCATACCAATCCAAGTTCATCTGGGGGTTTTGGTCACTGATTATTTAATTTCTCAATTCAATCATAGAATGCTATAGCAAAAGGACGCTTAGTGACAATCACTCCACAATTAGGGAACACTCCTTCTAATGCTATAAAGTAGCCCTTACGCTCAAATACATTAAAAATGTGGTAGGGGAAGATGATGTAATAAGAAGTGAATGTGAAGTCATTCATTGATTTCAACCCTTCTGGCCTGGGTTTGAAGCCACAGTATTGCTAACAGTGACATTAAGCAAATCACTCCTACCTCTATGAATGTGTTTCCACCTTTGTAAACAAAGATCCTTAGCACTGTGTATCTCATAACATTGTTGTGAAGCTCAAATAAGAAAGCATAACTTATATTAATGCAACAATTCTCTTTTTCTGGCCATATGTAAAAATGGTGATGAAAAGTAGGGATGTTCAACATGGAAAAGACTAGAGAAAATCATAATCATTATTGCAAAGATTATCACAGAGAAGAGGCATTAAATTCATTTTTGGCTGCAGCATATCTTATTAGGATCAATGAATGGGAAATTACAGGAAAGAAGACTAGGGCTCAACATAAAAAGAAATTCTTTAACATTTTACTGACCAAAAATGAAATAAAATGCCTCATACAGTAGTGAGTTCTTCCTCATTCAGTATATTCAAGTAGGTGGCTGGATTAAATTAATTCTAAGGTTGTTTTTCACTTCCTTTTTCTATAATTCGATCATGATCAAACTGATATGTTTACAGAGTATCACTATTAGCTAAACAGTTATACCAAAAATTATTGGTAAATGAATCCAGGTGAACCCAGAGTGTAACTTAAAGTGATCTGCTAAAGAACCCTAACCTTGACACTTTTCTATTCAACATTTCTTATCAAGGCACGAACGAAGAAAAAAAAATGCACTTCTCAATTTATAGATAATAAATCTGAAAGGAAAAACTAATAGTCAACATTCAAAGATAATTTGAAAGGCTGGTTTCATATGCCTAAATTAAAAAGATAAAATGGAGAATTAATATAGGGTTAAACATAAAGGCCTGTGTTGATTTTTTAAATCAACTACACAAGCAAAAAGATGATTGCCATTTCAAGAAGTGAAAAGTATCCAGAGATCCTAGTTGAATGAAGGCTCTAAGACTAGCAATATAACAGTTGTCAAAATATCTTACTATGTCCAAGTGGGGGTGCCATATTTTAGTAAAATATACATAAAAGAAGATGAACAGAATGGCAAGGGATCCAGAAACCATTTAAGAAATTTGGAAAGAACTGATATTGTTTAATTTGTAGAAGAGAAAACAAAAAGGGAGATTTGGGGGAAGGGGAGATTTTGTTACAGTCTTATATATATATATATATATATATTTTTTTTTTTTAAATATTATTATACTAATACTAGTTAAAGAGGGAGTCAATTACTGTGTATTTTCAAAGGATCAATGGGTCTGGAAGATTTCTGCTCAATAGGAGGAGGAACTCAGTTTGTAGACACAGACTGTCTAAAAGAAATTGTAATAAGTTTTCAGTCACTGTCATTGTTCAAAACCTAGATGACCATCAAGAACATCAGATCCACAATACAAGGTTGGTTGGACCTTAAGGGTTTTCTCTGCAATATCCCCATTCCATAGATTAAAAAAAGAGAAGTTTGTTTACTTGTCCAAATTCTCAAATCAAATATATAGAGCAAAGTTCTGACCAAGATTCTACTAAAGCATATTGTCTTAAGAGTACACCTAAGGTCCTTTGCAAAGGTAAGTCTATCTAGTCCGGTACATCCTAGTATCTCAGACTTGGAAGAAGCTTTGGTGGTCATTTCTTCCAGCTCTGGCATTAAAATGAAATCTGCTTACCAGCGTCCTTGACAAACACCTCTGACAATGGAGAACTTATGACTTCCCAAAGCAGCCCTTCTATCTGGGGCCAGCTGTTGTTAGGAAAATGTCCTTGTCAAAACCAAAAGCTGCATCCTTGTAATTATCATTCACGTCCCTAGTTCTGGTTTCTGGGGTCAAGCAAGATAAATGTAAATCTCTGTAGAAGCCTTTGTGTTGATAGGAATTCCTCTGAATGTCTCCAATACATGCTGTGTATTATTGTGTAAGTCTAAGGGATTCAGGTCAGACTGTGATTTCAGGGATATGGGGAAATCCTTGCATGAGCAAACTCCTCTATCAATGCAAAGTCAGCATCTTCATTATAAAATGTTGGTTTCCTAGAGCACTGAGAAGTTTGGGGGTACACATGGTGACATCACCAATATATTTCAATAGCAAATCTTGTTTCCGAGACCTGCTGTCTCTCCACTACTCCAAGCTGTGTTTCATGCAGTTTTGTGTTTGGTTTCATATGCCTGTGTTTTGTGTAATGATGGCTAGGGAGCTCAGTGCTGAGGAGTTAGGAAGACTTATCCTGGTGAGTGACCCTGGGCAAGTCACCTAACCTTGTTTGCTTCCATTTCCTCATCTGTAAAATAAATTGGAAAAGGAAATGACCAACCACCTCAGTATCTGCCGAGAAAACCCCAAATAGGGTCACGAGTCGGACACGACTGAACAATAACAAGCATTTATACAGCGCTTCAAAGATTGCTTCAAAGACATTTTACAAATGTCTCATTTGATCCTCACAACATTCCTGGGAAGAAGGTGCTGTCATTATCCCCATTTGTACAGATGAGGAAACTGAGGCAGGCAGACAAGAAGAGCTTTGCCCAGGGTATATAGCTAGTAAGTAAGCTGAGTCAGGATTTCAACTCGGGTTTTTCTGATTCCAGGTCCAGCACTCCAACTGTTAACACCTTGTTAACTGCATATGATTGTGTGTGGGTATGGATGTGTGTGTCTATAACATGCATATGATACATGCACAAATTTATACAAAATATACACATTGCATACAAAGAATTTATATAATCTGCTTAGACTAGAGAAAGACTCCACTATTTAATCAGTCTAGCAGGAGCTGGGTAGATGATAATCTGAAATACCTCTCAACCCAATAATCTACAGCTCTGATTCTGTATGTGCAGTTTGAGGACAATACAAGAATATAACAGACTGATGAAGCAATCTTAAAAGGTTAATAAGGTCTCTCCCTATCTAAACTGTGACTCAAAAACAAGAGTTATACATCCTGTTTCTTAATGTCCTTTAGAGATTCTTTGGAGAAACTTCCTCCTCGAGATAGAAATTGGACCAGATGACCTGAAATCCTTCCCTACTCTGAGATTCGGAAATTGCTCCAAATGTAAATGTGGGAAGCTAAATAGAAATGATTTTTGGATTATCCACAGCCTTGGAATCTTAATACAGAAAAATAGGAGTGACTGTTGCATGGCACCAAGCTTGCAGGCTAAAAATCCTGAAAGGCAGTGCTCAAAGGGACTGCAGGAGCTCTCAATTAATTTAGCTAATGGAGTGCGACACAATGGAGACCAATCAGCCTCCAGGAGAAAGGGAGAGAGTGAACAAGATAGAATAGCAACAGCAGCTGCCAGCGCTTGGCTGGCTAGACCTTGTCTCATAGGCCATCAGCCATTCACCGACCCACTTCTCTGAAAGCCTCCACCCCAATGCTTCCCAGTCTAAGCGCACACTAAAGGGCCTGAAGCAGCACAATCATTGTCTCTGTGCAGATGATTTCCAGACTGAATCATCCACTAGTCTCTCTTCTGAGATCCGGTCCATCATTATTAGCTACTTGATGGGTACTTGGAACTGGATGTCCTGTGGGCATCCCAAGCTCCAACATGTACAACTCCGCTGATTCTTTCCCATAAGAGCCACCTTTCTTTCTGTCTGGGACACCACCATCCTATACCAGTCAGGGAGGTACACAACCACAGTGCCTTCTGGGATTCCTTTCTCTCCCTCATATCCAGTGAAATGCCAAAGATCCCCTTCTCTCCTCTCACAATTGAGACCCTTCTCACTCCGCACCTGCACTGTTAAAATACCAGCCTAATTGTTCTCCCTGTCGTAAGTCACTCTGATCCACCCTCCATATGGTCAATTTCCCTAAAATACACTTCTGACCTTGCACTACGCTCTCCGCACTCAATAATAACCTCATTTTCATGCTCTCTCCTCTACAAACACACTGACCCACTTACTATTCACACACAAGCCTGGAACGCTTTCCCTTGACCTTTGTCTTGTTCAATCCCTGGCTTCCTTTAGCATTATCCCCTACCAGAGGCCTCTCCTAGTCCCCCATCCCAACCTTAGCTGTTAATGCTTTTCCCTCTAAGGCAACCTTCAACCTGCTCTGTATTTATTTCATTTATACAAACCAATCTATTATATGTTATCTTCCCCCATTCAAATATAAGCTCCCAAAAGACAGGGATTGTTTTTGCTTTTGCTTTTTTTTCTGTGTATCCTCAGTACTTAGCATAGTGCCTAACATCTAATAAGCACTTAATTAAGACTTTGCTATTTTATTGGTGGTACCCAGGGGCAATCCTTGACATTTATCCCTGTCAAATTTCATCATATAGGATTCCTCCCCATACTCAAACCTATCAAAACCCTTTTGGATCCTGACTCCATATTCTACTGTGTTAATCACACAATCACACACGGGTCATCTGCAAATTTGATGAGATATCTTTATCTAAGTCACTGATGAACATATTAAATAAGTCAAGGTCAAGCTCAGACACCTGGAGTCTTCCACTGGAGAGCTTCTGCCATGACATTGGTGACAATGAACCATTAGCAACTTAACATTAACAACACTTTGATTCTAGCCAACTACATCTGATTATTTTATTGCCTAATCTACATTGCTTCATATTCTTTATCAAAAGCTCTAGGTAAATTATATCCACAGCATTCTCCTACTCTCCTCATTTAATAATTGGATCAAAAAGGAAAAGAGCTTAGTCTGGCATGACCTGTTCTGGACAAAACCATACCTGACTCTAGAATCACCACTTCCTTTACATCTGTGCTATCCAACTTCTCTTTAATAATCTGCCCTTAGGAACTGAAGTCAAGCTCACTGACCTATTCTTTATATATGTTTCCTCCCTTTTTGAAGGGAAATCAGGATAATATTTTTTCTTCTCAAGTCTCGTAATACCTTCCCCCATTTTCCATCATCTTTCATAAATCATTGGCAGTGAGTGGCTTAGCAATATCTGCCAGGTTTTTTCTGAAAAGACCTTAGATTTGGGCTAAGTATCTTGAACTCAAAAAGGGCAGCTAAGCACTCTAATCTACTCCCTCTCTGTCATTTTTGCTCTGCAGTTCCAATTTAGAGCTCATTCTCGTTGGCAGAGTAATAATTTAACAAAAAGCCTCCTCTCTGTTATCAATCAACATTTATTAAGTGCCTACTATGTGTCAGACAGTGTGCTAACTGCTGTTGTCAGTTATTGTAGTCTGATCCATCCCCACGTATCCTTTCCTTTTCTTGCCTTGACTCTCCTTTTTCTGTCACTATAGCTTTTTTAAAAATGGATTTAGCAGAAGAGAATGAGCTTGATTTTTGACAGTTTTAACTTGAGGTTCCAAATGGACATTCTGTTAGAAACAATCTGCAAATAATTGAAATTTGTGATGGAGTTTATAAGAAGGATTGGGTTGGGTTCAGTAATAAAGTTAGAAGGATAAAGCACTGATCTGTAAAGAGTGACCTTTTTACTTTATAAAGAGGCCAGGGAAGTATGTTAACATGAAGAGCTGTGCTGTACAGGGGAAAAAACTGCTTTGTTTACTTCTGGCTTTACTAAGCTCTCCATTTCTCTTTGCCCTCCATTTTTGTGACTGCCCTCCCTAATTTCTTGAGTGTATCTTTTCAATTAATTTCAACAAATTTTGATAAGCACCTAATAAACACTGTATCGAAGCCTGAGGATAAATGATAAAAACCTCTCAAAAAAGTTATTCTCTTTTTCCTTCTTGCCTGATTTTTCTTTTCTTCCTTTTCTGACATCTCTCTCTACCATACCAACTGGTGCTAGAAGTGCAAAGACAAAAAATAGCTAATTCTAGCTCTCAAGGGACTTACATTCTTTTCTAAACTTTTATTTAATTAAAAAGCATTTATAGTCTCACCTTTGAAAAGCAAAATCTTTGAAATAAATATGTATTGTCAATCAAATCAAATTCCTCCTTAAATCATGTTGTCCATAAGTGAATATTGCATTTTATATCTTGAAGTCCATCAAGGTCACATCAGTTCTTTGTCAGGAAAAGGACAGTAAACTTCATCATCAGTCCTTTGGAATCACTCTTGGCCACTGGATTGAGCAAAAGTCTTAAGTCTTTCAAAGTGGTTTTTCTTTACAATGTTTGGTTATCACAAAAATTATTTCTCCTGATTTTACTCACTTCACTGTATATCAGTTCATACAAATCTTCCCATTTTTATTTATTATACTACATAATATTCTATTACATTCACAAACTGTAATTTGTTTAATCTTTCACCAATTAATGGACACCAGAAATTCACATTCAAGATAAAAAAATAACATATATGTATATATATATATATATGATATATATATACATACATATGTGTGTGTACATACAGTATGTACACAAAAAGAATACACAATAGTTTCCAGAGGGAGAGTATCAGTAGTTGGGGGAAATCAGGAAAGGGTAGTATGTAGGAAGTAATGTATCAATTGAATTTTGAAAGACACTAGGGACTGCCTGAGATGGAAACAGAGTATGCATTGTGAATATGCCAGTACAAAGTTACGGAGAAAGAAAATTGAGCATCCTATTGGAAAAGCAGCAATTGGCCAAATCTGGACTAGAGTGATGTGAAAGTAGACTAGAAAAGTCAAAAGGGGACAGGTTTTAAAGACTTTTACATAACAAATAAGAGTTTAGATTTTGAGTAGTAGGAATTTATTAGAGGTCTAACATTGTCAGTCTTCTGCTTTAAGAAAATTAACCTCAGTGGCTGTGTGTAGATTCCATAGCACAGTCAAGAAGTCCTGGTCAAGAAGAATAATTAGGAGACTATTTCAATAGCCTAGGCAAGAGCTGATGAGGACCTGGACTCAGGCAGCAGCTGTGTGTGTGGAAAAAAGAATCAATGAAAGATGTTTTATTTAGAGAGAAAAAAATTATATTAAACACATGGGGTAAATGACAGTAAAGAGCCAATTCAGAAACAGGAAGTTAATAGAATAACTAGTATTTTATGATAATCCGCAAACAAATTACTAAGAGAGTCACCATGGATATAAAGTCAGAAGTGAAAGAGTCCTTTCCTTCAAAAGATGGAAGAAAACTCATCACGTGCCTGCTATGTGCAAGGCACTGTACTAAACATATTATGAATATATCATTTGATCCTCACAACAACCCTGGAAGATATATCCTATTGCTCTCATTTTATAGTTAACTGAGAACAAAAAAAAAAAAAAAAAAAAAAGTTAAGTGGGCTTGCCAAGGGTCACACAATTAGTATCTGAATCCAATTTGTACTCAGATCTTCCTGGATTCTAGGCCTAGCATAATGTCCATGTGCCAACTAGCTGACCCCTCAATGGAGACTATGTTCTATTAGGAAATACAATATGTTCACAGATAGGTACATATAAAATAGATATAAGAGAAGTAATGGAGCAGGAGAGTTCAGGGGACTCTTAAAAGAGGGTAGCTTGAGTTAAACATTGAAAAGAGCCAGAGGAATTTCAAAAGGTAAAGATTTGGAGGGTGAGCTTTCCAAGCATGGAGAAAAGCATAGAAATAAAAGATGGGATGTCATGGTGTTAATCAGCCTGGAAAGATAGGAAGGAGCCACACTGTGAAGAACTTTGTATTTTATCCTAAGGGCAATGGAGAGCTTCTGAAAGTCCTTGTATGAGAACAAAAGATGATCAAACCTGTTTTTTTTAGAAATGTCAATATGACAGCCACATAGAAGAAAGCCTGGAGCAGGGACACCCATTAGGAGGCTAAGACAGTAGCCCAGATAAGGGACAAAAGGGCCTAAATTGTAGTGGTTGTGCTTTAAGTAAAGATAATAGATGCAAGACATCTTAAGGAGATAAAATCAATAAACAGGACTTATCAGTTGATTGGGTATAGGCTTTGAGGAGTAAAGTGATGACTCCTACATTGTGAACTTGGTCATTGGAAGAAAACTGCTGCCATCTAGAGAAATGGGGAAATTGGTAGTATGGGGTTCAGAGGAAAAGATAATGAATTTTACTTTGAACATATGGGAGTGTGAGACGTCTCTAGGACATTCAGATGGAGTTGTCAAGCGGGCACTTAGAGATGTTGATAAGGGAGTTATCTGCTTAGAGATGGTTGTTCTGGAAGAGAAGCAAAATGACATCACACTATGTTAGAGTGTGTCAGACTGTGGCTGATCAAACCAATATGAGATTGAAATTAGACCCATCTCATCCTTTTAAATACACCTTCCCATTAACTCCTCCTTTTCCTCCCCAATTTCCACAGCTTTTATAGATAAAATAGCATTTAGGATAGCTTGCAGAACCAGGCCCCAAATTCATCTAAGTTCTGATACCTCTTCCAGAGATCCCATAGTCCAATAGGAAGAGAGACACACAGATAGACAACAACAAAACAAAATAAAGGAGTTTGCTCGGGGTTCCCTTGCTTATGTAAGAGCAACCCCTGGCAAAGATAAGGGTTCAGGCTCTACTTGAATTATGGATGACAGGGCCTCAAATAAATAAAACCAAATATAATAGATCTTAGGCTCTGAGCAAATAAACATGTCAATCAATAGTTTTTTAAATACCACCATCATTCACTATAAAGAAGATTAATAAATACCTAAGGTGTTCCTTCTCATCAGATAATTCTTACTGTCTCAAAAACATTGCTCTCTCCAAGCTCTATAGATTTACTTTGGAGTAGAGGGAACTTCCACATTTTTCTCCAAACTGAGGGACTTCTAACCAATTCTTTACAGTGCTCACTATATGGAAAATACTATGTAAGGTATTAAGACTATATAGATTTAAAATGACATAGTTCTTCCTTTATGGAGCTTACATTTTGAGGATAGGAACAAAAGGAAAAAATATATAATACATACATAATTATGAAATTATAAGAAGTGAGATTTATGGTGTGGGGGATGTAAGAGGAGAAAGGAGAAATCTAGACTGAGGACAGAAAAATTTGGGAGGAAATAATTTTCAGGCAGGAAAATCAGGAAAAAGCAAGTACCCATAGGACAATTTTTATTTTTCTAAATTGCCACTGTAACATACAAGGCCCTGAACTACACACTCCAAATAATGTTAAGCTAAACACAAGTAACTTGTAGCTGGTCACTTAGCTTACTTAAATCGAAAAGACTAAATTCAATACTATGCAATACCTAATCCAAATTAATTCTCTAGACTTTAACTTTTCACGGGGACTTGAAGCAAAAAGAGTTAATATGGTAAGTCATCTTTGTCACTGCTAACCCTGAGCTCAGGCTCCTATCTTGTTGGCTCAAATGTTAAAATAGAAATAGTAGATAAAAGACAACTATGACTCAATGACCACTATAAAACTGAATTTTTTTAAGTTATGGAAATTTTAAGAGGGGACCAAAAGAACACTATCGAAAAAAGGACTAAAGCCTGAAACAATCCACCCTGTTAAGCCCAGATCTCTATGATCTTATGAAAACAAAAATTTGAGCTCCATATTATGGTCCAGTCATTATAACAACAATCAACGGCAATAATCAAGTGAGCATTCCAAAGCTACTCTGAATAAGGCCAGTGAGCAGCAAGTGGGTTCTCACTAAGGATGGCACTGATCAAATTCAACCTAAAATTAAAATGACTTCCAGAAGTGAGGCAGAGAGAGAACACCATCAACCATAAGTCAAGATGACTCATGATATTTAGGTACCAATCAGTGCTCTGAAACAACATTTACTAATGATAATGATGTGGCTGATGTAGACACCAGATGATGACTGGCACCAGATGATGTGCTTTGGGAGAAGCACCAAAGGTTGGGGGTCAGTCATGAAGAATTCACCAAGGCCATTTTCTTTGACAAAAACTAGATTTACTTAAGAGAAGAGGTTATAGCCAAAATGATGGGATACAATAAACACCAGGAATGGTAAATATGAAATAGAGTTGGGAAAGCATAAGAAAGGGTTTTAACAATAATGGAAAGGAAGGGCAAGTTCCCTAGTGGGAGAAAGGAAACAACCCATGAGGTTGGGACATGCCCTTAGCTAGCAGGCTAAATCTTGAAAGGGATTTAGCACACTAAAAAGAGTTAGCTGTAAGGAGGAGATGTGGAGTCAGGAGTATAGTGGGATTAAGAGAGACACCACATGGCATAAGGAAGGGGGAAGGGCAAAGACAGGAAGTCAGAATGCCTTTGGATATACTGATCCAAAGGAGGACAATAGCAAAGCCATAGTTGTTTTATAGGGAATTTTTTACCTTCAGGGACTTGACATAACTTGGATTTCTAAGTGGATTACCACAGGAGGTGGGAGCACAGAGGAGCCTTCTTCCTGCCTGTCCCAGGGAATAATTTTTATTAATTCTTCACTTTCTCTCGGTTCACCACACCCACCAGACCTCATCAGTAATACAAGACCATCTTGATAATAGAGCACTAGGCTGTTCTGTAAGGGTCAAGCATATAAAAAAGAGAAACACCTTAGGGAAACACTAAAAGGAGTAGTACCCTAAAGTTTTTTTTGTAGAAAATCTGTCCCCAGGCATTTTCTAGGAATCTCAGAGGGTTCAATATTAGATACTTAGAAGACAATTTATGTCCCTGATAGAGCAGTTAAGACAAACAAAACTATTAGAAACACATTTGTAAAAGCATATTGAAGAGAAAAGATAGAAAAGAGATTATGATAGAATACAGAATGATCTGGATTAATTCAGGTATATTTCCTGCGGGTTGTGGGTGCTATTTTTTTTTAAACAAAAAAATTTGTTAAATACTTAATATGTGTCAAACCATCCTTCTAGAAATTGTTTAGATAGCAAAATGTTTGAGAAGATATTTCACTCGGGGATACAAAAATAATATAAAAACTATCCCTAACCTCAAAGGAAGTTTACATTCTACTGGGAGATACATGTTTACAGATAAACAAATAGATAATATGTATTTATTTTAAAATACAATGATAAGGTGGAGCTACTCTAACAAGTAGGAGAGTCAGGAAAGGTCTTCTGAGAGGCTTTAACTCGAGTTAAACCTTGAAAAAGAGGTAGAAATCACAAGAGGTAAAAGTTTAGAGGGAGAACATGGGAAAAAACACAAAAGCAGGAGATGGAATGTCACATTTGCGGAAGGACAAATAAGCCTATCTTGGTTAGAACATAAAGTGGACCAGAAGGAACAATGTATATTCAACCTGAAAAGATAGTCTAAAACCAGATTGTGAAGGACTTTAAAGGTACAGGAAATTTGTATTTCTCATCTTCTCTACAAGAGGCATTTCCCATTACCTCCCAATGCTAATGCCTTCCCATGGAAACTACCTCCAATGTCCCATGTTAAGTATCTCATAAAACATAGTTGTTTGTAGATTATCTCCACTGTTAGAATGTGAATTCCTGAAGGCCAGAAACTAATCCCTAGAACTTGACACGGTTCCTGCTGTACAGTAAGTGAATAATAAATGCTTGTTGATTTGACTTATGGTCAATGAAGCTTCTTGAGAAGTATCATAAAATAGTCAATTTTGCCCTTTGGGAATATTAATTTGGCAGCCATGCAGGAGATGGGTTAGAAAAGAGAGACTGGAGACAAGGATAAAAAGTAGACGGCTATTGTAATAGTCCAGGTGAAAGGTGAAGAAGGCCTGGCTTCAGTTGATTCTAGTGTAAGTAAAGAAAGGGAAATGGAAGCAAAAGATGTAGAGGATATACAATCAACAAAACTTATCAATTGATTGTATGTTGATTGAATATAGAGTTTAAGAAAGATTAGTAATGGTGACTCAAGCTTGAAACTAACTAATCTAATGGTTATATAAATGCTTTAAGGTTTGCAAAGAGCTTTATAAATATTATCTCACTTTATCCTCACAATTCTATTATTACCCTCCATAATACAGAAAAGGAAATTGAGACTAAAAAAATTAAATAATTCCTAGGTGATGAACCTGAGTGATTGGAAGAATAGTATTATCCTCCACAAAAATAGAAAAGGTAAGAGGAGGGCTGGGTGTAGAAGCAAACAAAAATAATAATTTCTGTTTTGGACATGTGTTTGGACATTTGCAATGACTAACAGACATCCAGTGGGAGATGTCAAGCAGGCAACTGGAGACCATAGGCCTAAATCCAGAAGAGAATTTAGAAGGCCATCCCCTCCTTTTATAAGCCAAATCCTTCATTTTATAAATGAAGAAACTGAGAAACAAAGAGCTTATGGAATTTGGCTGAGATTACACAGTCAGCAAGCAGCTGACCTGGGATTTGAACATAGCTACTCTAAAACCAACTCCAACCCACTTTCTATGACATTCCAATTTAAGACTGAAGTTCAACACAAAGCCCTGGGATTTAGTGATAAGCTGTAAAAGGAGACTGAAAAGGAAACGTTCTGACAGCAACCATGACAGAAGTGTCACAGAAACCCAGGGAAGAAAAAGTATCCAGCAGAGAGGGATTGTCAACAATGTCAACAACTACAAAGTGGTTGTAAATGAACTTGTGCTCTAACAGGAGACATAAATGTTACATAACAACACAGTACTAACATTTATGTCGTGCTCATGAAAAGCAGGGCTGCTAAGAGGCACAATGAATAGAGCACCAAGCCTACAGTCAGGACCAACTGAGTTCAAATAATACAGCCTCAGACACTTACCTCAGTTTTCTCATCTGTAAAATGAGCTAGCGAAGTATCCCCTTATCTACCAAGAAAATACCAAATAGGATCATCAAGTGTAGGGCATGAATAAAACAACTGAAAAACAACATGAAAGAGCAAAAAGTTTAACTAGATGATAAAATAGATCTATGAAATGAATATGGGGGAAGGGGAAGAGGGAGAGTTGGTTCCTAAACAACTTCTCAACTCATTATGTAATCATAGATAAAAAGGTATTTAACATAATATAAAGATATGTAAGCTCAGGAAAAGGTCAGATAAACAGATGACAGGGGATTGATTATAGGATCAGCATTTTCCTGTAGCATCTTTTCTTCAATTCTATCTTTCCTTAAAGGAACCTTCCTGGTTAAGAAACATACAAGAGACAGTTGAGTTTAAGTCTAGTCTTGGACACTTAACACTTCCTGGTTGTATGACCCTGGGCAAGTCTGAGATCATGTGAAACACTGATGACTTTAATAATCAGACTCTTTTTAGATGGCAACAATGGGCCAAGTGCCACTCTATATTTATTGCATATTCTTCTTGCCTTGTTAGGACAAAGTAAACCTGCTCCTATTCAGTGACTTCCAAGTGCCACATTTGGACCCAACACTGAACCTGAATTGAGCTGCCGACAACACCTCAGTATTATTCCTCTTTTATTTTTGAAGTGGACCAATGACATCAAGAGGATGATGTGTTGATTTGCAGGTGAATTGGATTTAAGTGAGGCAGAGCTATGCAAAGTCAGCAGCCCATTTTTTCCTCCAGAGTCATGGAACTTCAGTGGCACGATAACAAGTCAAGATGACTGGTGCTGATGAATATGGAAATATTTTACATAATTGCTTACCATCTCAGGGAGGAGAGTAGGAGAGATAGAATTTGATCCTCAAAACTTTAAGTAAAAATGTTTAAAAATGGGGGAAAAAAGATAACTGGTGATGGCCCCAGATGCAGTGATAAATTATAGTCTTTTTAAGCTGAGGTCTTCCCCGGGTCTGTTTGTTTAAAGACACGTCTATTCAATAATTAAAGACTAGATAAGAATTAAGCCAAAGGATGGCCTAGTTTGCCTTCACAAATAATTTATCTGGGAGAGGACCCTCAAATTTTCTGGACAAAATAGTAATAGTGTGTTGACAGTATGAATCCTCTGCTACTACCTGATAAAGTGTGAAATTTAACCTGATGGATAAGGTGGATGAGGGTAGGGAGGGGATTGGAAAGAATAGCTAATCTTTGGAAATTGCCCTGGTTGGCTTTTTAAAATAAAATAAAATAAAATAATTAATTAATTAGCTGATGTGGTTCCTTTTTACTTCAAAGAACAAATATGAACATCATCTTTCCAGTCCTTGCCCCTTACTCCATCCTGTATTCTTTCTTTGATTCAGTGACATTGGCTTCTAGGCTATTCCACTAACAAAACACTCCATCTCTCCCAGAATTTTCTCTGGCTAGTCTCCCATGCCTAGAATGCTAAATTCTGCCTACTGACTTTCCTCAATTCCCTTAAATCCCAACTAAAATTTCATTTTGTACAGTTTGTATATATTTTGTCTCCCCCTTTTGATTGTAAATTCCTTGAGATCAGGAACTGGGTTTTTTGGCTTCTTTTGTTTATTCCCAGCATTTAGTATAGTCCTTGCACATAGTAGGTGCTCAATAAATATTTATTGACTGACTTACTCCACTCCACTTCTTAAAACTCCTAGTTTCCTTCAAGATTCAGCTCATGTAGCCTACAGAAAGCCTTTATTGTAATAAGACTGTAGAGTCACTCTTCCAATCTATACTAACATTGGTGGATTAGGTTCAAAAAACAAAGCTTACTAGTGCTTTATCTCACTGCAGAGTCCTAAGGGTTCCTCCTGAGAGACTATGGAACTCTAATTTATGTAACTCCAGTTTGTTCTGCCCAGTATCGATTATTTCCAATTATTGTCCCAAAGTGTTTGCCAGTGCCAACTGGTATCAACCTAGTATAATTCAACCACCTGATATCTACTTGATATCATCAACAATCAATTAATATCAATTTGTTTTTATAAAGGGATATTTACTGGGAAGTTATAGTAAGACTCAAAGCTAAAAAAAATTTTTTTTTTTCCCACACAGAAACACAATAGGGATAGTCTCCTGGCTTTTCTGGCTTCGTTCAAGTCCCAGATAAAATCCTACTTTTTACAATAAGTCTTTCCCAAACTCCTTTTAATACTATTCCTCTGATTATTTCTAAATTGTCCTATCAATCAATATAAGTGGTTATTCAGTCTTATCAGACTCTTTGTGAGTCTTGTCCATGGGGTTTTCTTGACAAAGATACTGGAGTACTTTGCCATTTCCAGCTCATTTTACAGATGAGGAAACTGAGCCACACAAGGTTAAGTGACTCGCCTAAGTTCACACAGCTAGTAAATGTCTGAGGTTACATTTGAATTCAGGTGTTCCTGACTCCAGACGAGCTCCATCCATTGCACCACTGAGAACTCCTTGAGGGATTTTTTTTTTTTTTTTTTTGGTATCTTCAGCTTAGCATTTGACGGGTATGTAGTAGGTAACTAAAAAATGTTTGTTGGCCCAAAACAGGAGAAGCCAAAGACTACAAGGGAGGCCAGACAGGGGATAGAGCAACTGAAATGATCACATAGAATTCTGCTTCCAAAGTCATTTTAAAAGCTTTTTATTAAAGTTAAAGACAAAAATAGATTTAATCAAAAGAGGAAATTGGAAAACTATACTCTATGCCAGCTGAATCAATCAATATTGGTTTAGACTATTTAAAATAACTTTGGAATATTGTTGTGTTATAGGAAATGATGAGTTGGTGGAGTTAGAAAAATATGGAAAGACTTGGACCTAAGAAGGATGATGTTATCCACCTAGAGAGAGAGGACAAACAAGAATAGTACAGCCTTACATAGATGTATATGAATGTGTGTGTGTATGTATGTATATGTATGTATGTATGATTATAGGTATCTATGTATGTATATGTGTATGTGTATGTGTATACATGTGTGTATATGTGTGTATAAATATGTGCATGTTTAAGTATACCCTTAATGGGGGAGGTGAGAGAAAAAAAGAGAAAGAATAAAGTAAAAAGTACACAACAGAAAACAAAAGAAAACCTACAAGGAAGCAAAGAAAATGAACAGGTCTGAACACAATGTGCAGTATGCATTATAGGCTTTCTTGAAATGGAAATTTATTGTCTCATAGTTTGAATCCTCTTTTATGTTCTGCTGTACGCATGGCAATGTTTATTTTTTTTCTTTTCTATTTGTTTTAAATAATTTTTTTTTAGAAAACAAATAAATTTTTTAAAAAAACCTTTTTATTAGCAAATGGTAATCTGACAGGAAAGCAGCAACCCTCTGAAAAAGAACACGACCCTCTCTTTCATACCATCGGACAGTATTTTCAGAAGCCCTGATTCCAAGCCTCCACATGGTTGGTACTAGGCAGAAAAGACTGAACATAAAGGGCTTAAAGTGAGGAAGACTTGCTTCTAGTCTGACTTTAGACACTTTCTAACTATGTAAGCCTCACAAGTCACTGAACTGCTATTTGCCTCGGTTTCCTCATCTGTAAAATGGAAATATTAATGGCACCTAACTCTCAGGGCTAGTGGTGAGGAGCAAATGAAATAATATTTGTAAAATGCTTTGTGTAGTGCCTGGCAGATAGTAGATGTTATGTAAATGATAGCTATTATTATAATTGTACTCATTTCCCCACCCTTTACTCACCTTGCATCCCTATATAATAATATTCCTATATATGCATCTGCTATTTCACTAACAGAATGTAAGTTCTTTCAGCATTTCTCTTGTCTTTGAGTCCCTCTCACTTAGGACAGTGCCTGGCACATAATTAACTCTTAATGTTTGTTCATTGATTCATGCTTTGTATCTTCAGTAGCTTCCTGATTAGTCACCTTGCCTCAAATCTTAGGCCCATTCCAATCCTTCCTTCATACAACTACTAAAATTATATATTCTCAAAGCCTATATCAAGCCATGTCATTCCCTTACTCAAGATGGCTGCTTCTTATTATAGGAGCAAATAAAAACTCCTCTGGTTTACCAGTTCACATATTCACCTCCCTGACTCTGCATTTTATACAAACCATCCCTCTATGGCTGAGAACACAATGTTTTACTGATTTCTGCTTCTTAGAATGACAGAGTTAGTCAAACCCCAGCTCATGTTACCTTTCTTGGTCCCCCAGCTCCTAGATCCCACACACCAAAATAACTTTGGAGTCACTCTTTTTTGTTGAGTCATTTTTCAGTTATGTACAACTCTCCCATGACCCCAATTTGGGACTTTCTTGGCAAATATACTGGCTTCCCATTTTCTTCTCCTCATTTTACAGATGAGGAAACTGAGGCAAATAGGTTCAAGTGATTTGCCCAAAGTCACATAACTAGTAAATATCTGAGGCTGGATTTGAAAACTCATAAAAGTGAATTTGCCTGACTTCAGACCCAGTATTCTATCTACTGTGATGCTCAATTGCTCTCATTTTCTATTTAGTCTGTATTAATTTATAAATGTACACATTGCTTTGCCTGATATATTGTAAGCTCCTCAATGTCAGGAACTGTCATTTTTACTTTTGCATCTCCTGTGTCTAATGAAGCAGTAGATGCTTATTGATCTAGGAAGGAAATGAGGTAACAAACTTTTATTAAGCTCCTACTATGAGCTAAGCACTGTATTTTATATGTGCTTTATAAATATTTCAAATTTTATTTGATCCTCACAACAATCCTTGGAAGTAGATGTTATCATTACCTTTATTTTACAGATGAGAAAACGAAGACAGAGACTAAGTGATCAGCCCTGGGTCTCACAGCCAGAGTACTGAGGTAGGATTTTCACTCCGTCCTTCCTGATTCCAGGCTCAGCACTCTATTCATGGTACCACCTAATTTTTTGGAAATTTTTTTTAGAAAAGGAAGTAGTTATTACAAAAAGTTCAAATGATTTCTTCAAGAAAATATCACATTCGACCGACTTTAAATCTTTTTTTTACAAGATAGCTAAAGTATCTTTAATAATAATAATAAACTGACTGTTAAATGTTTTGTTAAAATCTAGGGGCATTCACTTATCAAGTCATGTAATTCCTGTGAAAAAAGATGAAAAGATGTAGACTAAATAACATAATTAGAATAGACTGAATGGCCAGATACCAACAGTAGTTTTTAAATGGGTCAGTGTCAGTGAGATGGAAGATCTCCAGAAGATTGTTGTTGGTCCTGTGCTATTTCACATTTTTATCAATGACTTGGACAGAGACATAAATAGACCATAACTAAAAAATCTGAAGATTTCTTGAACTGGAGGAATAGCTAATACAATGAATTATAAAATCAAAATCCAGAAAGACTGATATCAAGATACTATCAGGAACCTAAAAAAAATAACAACAAAGTTCATATGGAAAAACAAAAGGTCAAGAATTTCAAGGGAATTAATGAAAAAAAAATCAAATGATGGTGGCTTAGCTGTATCAGATCTAAAATTATATTATAGAGCAGCAGTTACCAAAACTATTTGGTATTGGCTAAGGAATAGATTAGTTGATCAGTGGAATAGATTAGGTTCAAGGGATAAAACAGTCAACAAATATAGCAACCTAGTCTTTGACAAACCCAAAGATCCCAGCTTTTGGGATAAGAACTTACTGTTTGATAAAAATTGCTGGGAAAATTGGAAACTAATATGGCAGAAACTAGGCATTGATCCATACTTAACGCCGTACACCAAGATAAGGTCAAAATGGATTCATGACCTAGGCATAAAGAATGAAATTATTAATAAATTAGAGGAACATAGGATAGTTTACCTCTCAGACCTGTGGAAGGGGAAGGTCTTTATGACCAAAGCAGAACTAGAGATCATTACTGATCACAAAATAGAAAATTTCGATTATACCAAACTGAAAAGTTTTTGTACAAACAAAACTAATGCAGACAAGATTAGAAGGGAAGCAATAAACTGGGAAAATATTTTTACAGTCAAAGGTTCTGATAAAGGCCTCATTTCCAAAATATATAGAGAATTAACTCTAATTTATAAAAAATCAAGCCATTCTCCAATTGAAAAATGGTCAAAGGATATGAACAGACAATTCTCAGATGAAGAAATTGAAACTATTTCTAGTCATATGAAAAGATGCTCCAAGTCATTATTAATCAGAGAAATGCAAATTAAGACAACTCTAAGATACCACTACACACCTGTCAGATTGGCTAAGATGACAGGAAAAAATAATGATGATTGTTGGAGGGGATGCGGGAAAACTGGGACATTGATGCATTGTTGGTGGAGTTGTGAACGAATCCAACCATTTTGGAGAGTAGTTTGGAACTATGCTCAAAAAGTTATCAAACTGTGCATACCCTTTGATCCAGCAGTGTTACTACTGGGATTATATCCCAAAGAGATTATAAAGAAGGGAAAGGGACCTGTATGTGCACGAATGTTTGTGGCAGCCCTTTTTGTAGTGGCTAGAAACTGGAAACTGAATGGATGTCCATCAGTTGGAGAATGGCTGAATAAATTGTGGTATATGAAAATTATGGAATATTACTGTTCTGTAAGAAATGACCAACAGGATGATTTCAGAAAGGCCTGGAGAGACTTACACGAACTGATGCTGAGTGAAATGAGCAGGACCAGGAGATCATTATATACTTCAACAACAATACTAGATGATGACCAGTTCTGATGGATCAGGCCATCCTCAGCAACGAGATCAACCAAATCATTTCTAATGGAGCAGTAATGAACTGAACTAGCTATACCCAGAAAAAGAACTCTGGGAGATGACTAAAAACCATTACATTGAATTCCCAATCCCTATATTTATGCACACATGCATTTTTGATTTCCTTCACAAGCTAATTGTACAATAATTCAGAGTCTGATTCTTTTTGTACAGCAAAATAATGTTTTGGTCATGTATACTTATTGTGTATCTAAGTTATATTTTAATATATTTAACATCTACTGGTCATCCTGCCATCTGGGGGGGGGGGGTAAGAGGTGAAAAATTGGAACAAGAGGTTTGGCAATTGTTAATCCTGTAAAGTTACCCATGCATATATCCTGTAAATAAAAGGCTATTAAATTTAAAAAAAAAAAAAAAAAAAAAAAAAAAAAAAAAAAGATACTATCAGGAGATACTCTGTTTTCCAGAGCTAAGGCCCAGCAAACAAGCTGTGCTCTGAGCTTGACATAACAATAATCCTTTGTCCTCACACTCTGAATGATCTCTGCTGCAACTAAATCACAGAACTGATAGTCCCTGAGCTTGGGCAAGCACCAACAGGTCCAGACACTAAGCCCTGCTGTAAATGATTTTTTGTCACTAGACAATCTTGTCTCACTGTTGCTATTGTATCTCACACTGTTGCTACATTACAATATTTAACTCTTTTGACTACCCACAAGTATATAAATCAAGTTCAGTACCACTGCCTCAGGTCCCTCCATGAGGGGTAGTGCCCCTCGCCTCCCTCCCCTCTCTCCTTCCCCCACACGCAAGTCATTTTCCTCTCTGTTAAATTAAACTTCTTTTCGATTCCTGAAAGAAAAAAAGAATAATCAGATAATCAAAGCTGATAGAAGTGATTTTTTATAAATCTTTACATGTTTTGGAGCTTGGAAAAATTATCATTTTTAAGATTGCAGGGGAGAACTCTTCAGACTGGATAATTTTAGTAACTCACTCCCTTCTGAAATATCTTAGTAAGTTTTGGGGTACCACTGTAGAATTTAAGGAAAAATAAGGATTAAATTTTTTAAAAATTAAAAGTAGATGACATTTTTCCCTTGAAGACTGATAATTCCATTGTTCTGGGTCAATGAAGGAAAGAGCTAGTTTGGAAGAAATCCCAGAGGGAAGAAAAAAAGAGGTAAACAGATTGCACTTTATAGAAATCTTTTATTAACCTTTCCCTGATCATGCTTGTGGCTTTCCCACAAGAGACCCTCTCTCTTTTATTCTGTTAATGCCTTTCATCTCAGATCAGATTCCAAATAAAGGTTTTGAAAAAAAATGCTGGAAAAATGTAGGGAAACTTGAATATGATCTGATGACCAGACATTTATTAGCAATGTAATCTTAAGCAAGTTTTATTATCTCTGTCCCAGTTTCCTGATCTATAAAGAGAAAAATAATATTGGTACCCACTTCTCAGGGTTGTTGTGAGATCAAAATAATATAGTGATTGTAAAGTACTTAATACAGTCACTAAAATATGATAAGCCACTACATTATTATTTGTTTAACTGAATGTAATTGTTCTATACCGGATAACTCTAATTTGGTTTTTAAGTGTCAAAGGTAATAAATTAATGGTTTTTATATGTGATAATTTGGAAATGCAATTGATATCATCTGAAGTTTGTTTCATATTTCAAATATTTGATATTGTTTATGTTATCATTGTGTTTCTAAATTCTCTTATATTGTGAAATTTGAGAGACCATGATAACACAAATGTTATTAGACAAAACAACTTTTTAATCTGGATGCTGTTACACATGAATTGTACTTTTAAAAGAATATAATAAAAATAGGTATTTGAGAACTGTTAGATATTTAATGAGGTATATTTTGTTATAAGACAGATAATGATAACTTTAATAGCGAATTTTCATTTGAAAATTCTTAGCTATTATGTAAGTGTATATGATATTTTAAAGATGTAACATTGACATATTAAAGATTTATCAGCTATCAGGTGTTTTCTCTATCTGAAGTCCCAGAATAGATGATTTTAATTTATAAATGAAGGATAAATGAAATGCTAAGGGAACATCAGGAAAGATATTTAAGCTTTAAGTTGTGGTTAGTGAAATTTTGTTATTTAAGGTAAAACTTCCTAGTCCTCAGAGCATTGCCTTGAATCTACTAAGATGAAATTCCTTAGGAATCAATGTAAAGTCCAGGATTTGATTGATTTCTGTACCCACTTAACATCATGCATATTCTTCTCCCATCCTTGACAACTCTCCTTATATATTGTCTTCTCTTATTAGAAATGTGAGACCTTATTAAGGGCAGGGATCAGCTTGCTTCTGCACCACTTAGCAGGTTCTTGATATGCTTAATAATTGTTTTATCTGTCTTAAATGATTACCATTTCATCTATGCCGATTTGAAAAGTGTGAAATGAAACCCCAGAGCTGTGAAAATTTGCATTTCTCTCATTACCAGTGATTTAGAACTTTTTTTTTTGCCTATAGTTGTTCATAGCTTGCATTTTTTTTTCTTAAGAACTGTTTATTTGACTATCTATTGAGTTCTTTCTTGATAGCCAGGAAGATTGGAATTCATATCTGAACTCAGATACTTACTATCTGTTTTATCTTATGCAAATCATTTAACTTCTATTTACCTCATTTTCCTCAACTCCAAAATGTAAATAATGATCTTAAAGAGTTGTAAGGATCAAATGAGATAATATTTGTAATACATTTAGCACAAGGCCTGGCACATAGTAAGTATTTAATAAATGCTTGCTCCTTTTTCCCCTTGTCACGCTAGGATGTAAATGAACTAAAGAAATGTCATGATCCCAGTACTTTTTTAGAGATAGAGAAGATTAATATTTTTGATGCCCAATTATTTAACTCTCCATTCCCACAATGAATCCTAGCTTCCCAGTGCTACTTGTGAGAGAAAGAGATGTATCCCCCTTGTGCCAACATGGAATTCACTCTCCTATGACAAGTGTTTCACACTTTGGTTAAGTGCTATGCTTTAATTATGTGACGGATTAAACAGGTTTTTTAAATTGGCTTAGGGCCATAACCACCCATTGATTTCATTGAAAATTATGTTCCAAATTTTAAATAACCAATTTTCAAATCAACTTTTGGAATATGATCCATACATTGTAGACATGCTGCAATATACAGTATCAGAAAAGACTTTCAAAACTACTAAGGATATAGCAAGACGTATTAAAAACAAACCTATATGCCTCCCAACAATCAGATCTGATACAACAATCTCTTCCCTTTTTTCCTTTCACCCTCCCTGGCTCTTCCTAATCTACTATCTTCTAACTCCATATTCATCTGTATTTTCCAAAAGAACAGCATGGGAAACTTTTTCAAATGTTTACTCAAACCTGAATAAATGGTATCTCCAGCATTCTTATGACCTAGTCAAATGACCCTGTCAAACAAGGACTTGAGAACAAAATCACTGAGATCTAGGATACAATTGGTTGGTCTCTCTGTCCATCCATCCATCCATCCATCCCATGGATGTCATCATGGCAAAAGAGGCCAGTCAGGTTTTCCTGGACATGGGTCTCAAAATGATTCAGTATAAGTCTCTAAGTCCAACTGTAGGTAATGGAGTCTGTCAACTCCCCTGGTCTCTTTTGTCATGTCCAGTATCTTATGAATATCAATAGAAAATAGAAAATAGGAACTATTCAAAGACTTAGCTTCCAGACTGAATTCTTGTGGTCCACAATAAAGTTTTGCATGGGTACCAGTTTTGCATGGAACTTCACTTTCTCCTACACAGAAAGATATCCCATTCAGCTTGGCAATGTTTTCAAGGAGATGCTTCAAGAGGTGATAGATCATTCTGCTGTTACTTTTGTTACATCCCTTTGGGGTGATTACCCTGATTATTTGATTCCTCCACTTTTGAGTGTCATTGTTTCCTTATAGTTCTGTAATTCACTGACCTATCTATTCAGTCCCAATGTACTGGAGAGAAAGATTTCCACCAGGAATGAAATAATAAAGTTATTCCTAGGTTTTCAATGGATTCTTTGCTAGAATACTGATCAATCTCCTTTGTGCTTATCTTCAACTTTGTGATTGTCAACAACTGTGGGCTTGCTGGTGAACTACCTTCTGGTGCCCCAATTTACCTGGGAGCTGTTGATAAATTAGACTAGTTAAACTGTTGGTATATAATACAAAAAGAGAGAAATATGAGAAAATAGCTTGCTTTTTCAGAAGGTCCCCCTTGGAGGACTTGTAACCTATTATATTAATTTGGAACTGTAATACAGGAGTGATTCCACTTCTATAGTCCTAGATGCACAGGATTATGGGAGAGAATGTTGATTTCTATATAGGGTGGTACAGTTTTTTAAAATCATAATTTAATCTGGAGGGGTGACGAGAGACATCTAGCAAAAACTGACTTTGATGAGTCAGACATGCTGACTCTTTGTAATCACTGTACTTTTTTATAGGTATTCACTAACCATCACTTTAAGTGATCTTTACTTTTTAGATTCTACTTTTTTCCCTCATTTAGAAAATTAGGACAACATATATACTTCTCCAATCTTATGCCACCTCTTCTATTCTCCATAATCTTTCAAAGAACAATAACGGTAGTTCAGCCATCATAGTTTTTAGTTCTCTCAGCATCCTGGGATGCCATACTTCAAGGGAAGCTAGGGACTCTTTGCTATTGCCCAATTTCTCTTCGGTTTCAACTCCTAATAGCCATTTTTGGTTCTTTCCAGTCCAAAGATTATTCTCTCCAATGCCATACTTCTCTACCACAAAGAAGTCTCACTTGACCATCTTATTCTCCTTCCTAAATAGTCTCAGCTCTACAGTCCCAGGACAAGGACCAGTTTGAGATCTACAGAGCTTAAAAGTTGCTTTTAAATGGTGCTCACAGTTAGCCTCAAAGTGAGAGAGGCTAATGGGTTTGCTTGGGTTTTTTTAGGTATATTTAAAGCAGTACTTCATGGCTTTTCCTCTTCCATAGAGCAAATAACCTACTTTTTGATAGTGAGAACATAGATATACATGAAGTAATACAAAAACTCAGTACAAAGGAAAAAAATGTTTTAAAGTACAAGAGTGAGCTCCCTGAAGCCAGGGGTATTTTTTTAAAAATCTGACTATTGTAATTGAGTGGATGTCCCAATCTTTTTTTTCTTTTTTTTTATTAAAGCTTTTTATTTTCAAAACATAAGCACAGATAATTTTTCAACATTGAATCTTGAAAAAACTTTTGTTCTAAATTTTCTTCCCTCCCTCCCACCCTTTCCCTAGATGTCAAGTAATCTAATATATGTTAAACATATTTTTAAAAATATATGTTAAATCCAATATATCTATATAGATTTATACAATTATCATGCTGCACAAGATAAATCAGATCAAAAAAGAATAAAAATGAGAAAGAAAACAAAATGCAAGCACACAACAACAAAAAGAGTGAAAATACTATACTGTGATCCACACTCAGTTCCCACAGTCCTCTCTCTGTGTATAGATGGCTCTCCTCATCACAAGATCATTAGAACTGGCCTCAGTTGTCTCACTGTTGAAAAGAGCCATGTCTATCAGAATTGGTCCTTATATAATCTTCTTGTTGTCATGTACAATGATCTCCTGGTTCTACTTATTTCACTTAGCATCAGTGCATGTAAGTCTCTCCAGGCTTCTCTGAAATCATCCTGCTGATCATTTTTCTTTTTTTTTTTTTAATAGCTTTTTATTTATAAAACATATGCATGGGTAATTCTTCAACACTGACCCTTGCCAAACTTTCTGTTTCAAATTTTCCCTTCCTTTCCCCCATCCCCTTCCCTAGATGGCAGGTATTCCAATACATGTTAAAATATATGTTAAATCCAATATATGTATACATATCCACATAGTTATCTTGCTGCACAAGAAAAATTGGATCTAGAAAGAAAAAGAAAAAAAAAATCTGAGAAGGAAAAAAAAATGCAAGCAAACAACAACAAAAAGAGTGAAAATGCTATGTTGTGGTCCATCATACTCAGTTCCCACAGTCTCTCCCTGGGTGTAGATGATTCTCTTCATTACTGAACAATTGGAACTAGTCTGATTCAGTTCATTGTTGAAGAGAGCCACATCCATCAGAATTGATCATCGTATACTCTTGTTGTTGCCATGTATAATGATCTCCTGGTCTGCTTGTTTCACAGCATCAGTTCATGTAAGTCTCTCCAGGCCTCTCTGAAATCATCCTGTTGATCATTTCTTATAGAACAATAATGTTCCATAACATTCATATACCATAACTTATTCAGTCATCTTCCAACTGATGGGCATACAGTCTTTTTTTTTAAAGGTCAAATTTATTTTAAAATTACAGATACATTAAAAATCTAATTTAATAAACATAGTATGTACAGGTCAAAAATGTAGAATTCTGCACAAAAAGAAAGAATTATTCCATCACCACCACCCCAGATCATCAGATTCAGGAGCCAACAGCTGAACTCTAATGAGCCAAACTTCAGAGCATAGACTTTGTGGCCCTCCACCAATTAGTTCCTCCCAATCAAACTTCCCTCATTTGTTATTTTTCTGTGAAGTGGAAAATCAGAATCTGGCAAGCAGACCTGATTACTGCCAAGTCTCTGCACATTTCCCTCTTCAGAAGCTTTGACCTCTACTCAATACAATATCACATCCCTTCTTTCTCTCCTTGGCTATTCACCCAACATTCCACATTGGAAACTTTGGCGTTATCTTTGACTCTTCCTTCTCCCTCACACCTCATAGCCAGGCAATCAGATTGAAAGCCAATGAAATCTTCAAACTCACTTTCTTCTTGAAATCCTTTATTTAGTCCAAGAGGCAGCATGGTTAGAGTGGTAAGAGAGCTGAGCCTACAGTCAACAAGACCCAAGTTTGTTTGAATCCTGCCTGAAATATTTACTACCTCTCTTAATTTGAGCAAATCTCATAGCCTCAGTTGCTTATCCTTGAGTTTCTTATCATCATGCTGTTGCTGCTGCTGATAATAATAACAATAGCTAGCATTTACAAAGCACTTTGAGTTTTGCAAATTCCTTTACAAATATTATTTCATTTGATTCTTACAACAACCTTGAGAAGCAAATGTAATGGTTGTCCTCATTGGCAACTTGGCCAATGTCACCCAGCTAGTAAATGTCTAAGGCAGGAATTGAACTCATATCTTTCTGACTGTAGTCTCAGTGGAGATCCTAAACTGGTCTTTACATTGAGACAACTAAAGATTTTGACAAAGGACAACGGGAATCTGGCGAGGTCTCTTCAAGCCAGAGTGTTGAAGGGAGAAATAATTTTTGTAAAAATGGAAAAGTGAGGCCCAATGAGCAAAAGTGACTTGCTCAAGATCAGAAATGGATCTTTTTTGTATGTATAGGAATCCTTTGCCTTGCACCGGATGAAATCAAAACTTAGATAAGATTCAGTCCCTCTTAGTCCTGGCACTCAGAGTCAAGTAAGAGAAATGAATGCATTTTCACCAGCGTTACTAGTAACAACATTTCCTCAGAATGGAAGCTCCTAAAAAATGTGGTATTTTTTTGTTAATGATGTTTTCTGGACAGTGGTTGCAATTTAGGAAGCACTTTAAAAAATATTCAGGCATAATCATTGAATTACCCAAGGTCACAGAGGTAATAAGCCAGTACCAGAGCCGAGATTCCAAGCTAGATCTTCTGATTCAAAATGCTTTGTCCCCCACTATGCCACACTTGTTAATCATTCAGACACCAAATTCAAAGTATTGTCGTATAATTTATCAGCTGTTCTTTTCTAGCGACTTGTCTTGCCCATAAGTGAAATCAGAGTAAGATCAAATCCAACTGGCAGCTCCTACCTACAAGCAACACCCTGCCAAATGACTGCAGCTTCCTCACTAAAGCAATATCCCTTCAGACACTTAGGCAAGAATGTTCCTATTAACCTATTCTCTTTATTCAGTAGCTTGCCTAATTAAAACTTACCTCATTAAAGGAGCAGCCATCTTAAAATTAAGTTAATGAATTTCACAAAGTCCTTAAAAGATAGAAAACTTCAAGGCAATCAAGCGTTGTGTCTGATCCTCTGGTGAAATTGGAAAATAAAATAAAATCCTATTTTATTTTTTAAAGTGTTTATACATATCAGGAGAGTTCTTTAATTCACCACGTAGCACCATGCAGCATGATCCAGGGCTGATTCCCCAACTCTTATTGTATTTAACAGCAAGGTCGCCCCAAAAGTGACTACTTCTATCCTTAGTTCTAGGTGGATTTCTAAACACAAATCAGTAAGCCTATTGATTATCAACCAGACTTAATTAGATTTTAGAAAGGGTATGTACCAAGATGGTCTACAAAGGAGAATTGTTACAAAAACCAGCTCCCAAACTAAAGGTATACTCTCACTGGGAGAAGTGCCAAGTTTGAAAGGTACATATACCCAAAGAGTAAATTCAAAAGTTCCTAATTATAGAATTTCTTCCTTTATGGAATCTTCATGAATTTCCCCTTTATGTATAGCTTTCTGCTAAGTTTGAGTGGCAGTGCCCTTGTGGAGTCCTGAAGCTTGCCTTTCGTTGGCATGTCTGGTTTGCTTCTCTGCCCTCAATGTAGACTGTGCCAACAGGCACTGGAGTTTTGGAAATGCTGCTACCCAATGACAATGGTGGAAATTCCAACTCTTCTAACCTTTAGAAATTCTCAGTCATCACTCCATCTATTATGGTAGGAAGAGGAAGCCAGAAAAATTCAATCCTCTCTCTCAAGGGCATTTTCTGCTTAGAAGAATTTTACTAGTAGATTTTCCCAGACCATCACACTTCTGATGATCTGCTGCTAGAATACACTATTTTATTTTGATTTTGATTTTCAATAGTATTTTATTTTTCCAAATACATGGAAAGATAAGTTTTCAACATTCATTCTATAAGACTTTGTGTTTCAGATTTTTCTCCCTCCCTTTCTTATCTCCCCCATCTCTAAGACAGCAAGCAGAATGATATAGGTTAAATATGTGCAAAAGTTCACAATTTTAAATTGACCTGTTGTATATTAGACTCAGATTCTGGCTGATTCTTTCAGCCCATGTCTTAGAAAACTTCATCTGTCTTCATCCAATGAGCAAAGCATTTTAATCCTTCCAAACTAATAGAATTATTTGATAGAATTGATTGGTGGACTCCGTACAACTATTTGGCTTTCAGTGGTTATACTCCCCCTTATTCTCTAATCTGCTTTCTCTCCTACTCCCCCACCGACTCACCTTTTACTCTGGGATCATAGCTGAGAGTTGGAAAAGACCTCCAAGGCATCTAATCCATCCTACAGTAAAGTGGGATTGGTACAAGAAGCCCAGAAATGGTCTTTATATTGAGATTGTAGAACTAAGTAAGTTGACAAAGGAGAGTGAGAGTCAGGTGAGGGCTCTTTATGCCAATGTGTCAGAGAGGAGAATAATCTTTATGCTAACAAAAATTTGCCTAAGGTCAGAGATGGGTGACCCCAAGTCCTCTGACCCCATAATTACTAAACCTGGTGGAGAAGTCAACTATCTAAATTAGTTAACTGAAGCAATTACTTAGGTCAATCAAAACCTCTCCTGTGCAGTCCAGATAAAGAACTCAAGGCTAGAAGGATGAATAGCTTCATTAAGTCAAGGAACTAGGGACTGGGAAGACTGAACTTCTAGAAAGCAATTGTAAAATGCTTTATTATATATCAGAGATAGGAATAAGACCTGTAATTTCTTTAGGATAGGGAATGCCCCATGAAACTCTTCCTTCAAAAGAAACTCAGCACCTTCTCTGCAATTAAGCCTTAGGAAGCTGCTTAAGCCTTGAAAGTATCCAAGTTCCCAAGGCAGCAGTTGTCAAGAGCAGAACTTAAAGCCAGATATTTCTCTGGGGTTGGCTTCTTATTGGCCATACTCTGTTGTGTGCATACATTTATATCTATGAATATAAATAATTAGTGCATGCACATAAATTAAAACTTTGTGTTTGTTTTAGGTTTGTTTTTTAAGCAATAGGGGTTAAGTGACTTGCCCAGGATAACACAGTAAGTGGCTGAGGTTGGATATGAATGCAAATCCTCCTGACTTCAGGGCCAGTTCACCAGAGATTAAAACTTAAAGCTACACAAAGATTTTTGAGATGGTAGGTGATGCAATAGATAGAGCACTGGGCTTGGAACTAAAAAGACTCCATCTTCCTGAGTTCAAATCTAGCCTCAGTCATTTACTAGCTACGTGATTGTAAATAAGTCATTTAACCCTGTTTGCCTCAGTTTCCTTACCTGTAAAATGCACTGGAAAAGTGTGAGAATTGGATGATTTAGTTTCCACAGAATTATGAAAATTGAACTAGAGAAATACAGAGAAATAAAACTTGAATTAGAAAAATAAAATTGAAAATTAAGAAATGGAGGTTAGGATGCTAGGATATGAAATTGAAAAAAAAATTTTAAAAAGTCCAAAAAAAGTGAACACCAAGGGAGGAGAAGTAATGTAATTGGAGTGGAGCTTCACACTCATGGGGGGATTATATGCTCTCTGATAGTACTACCTCTCTAATAGTACAGAGAACAAGTACTCTTACACTAACTCTCTAGTACTTGGCCAGCCAATGGGGCATTAGGAGAGGGACCTGCATTCTTCATTCCAAGAATTCCTATTCTATAGGATACCCACCTCTGCCATTGGGTAAGATCCTTCCTAAATCCAGTGGACTTATTTCTCCCAAAAAGGAAATGATAATTCCCTCAAGTACATTTGCCCAAAAAAACCCCAAATGGGATTTTGAAGAGTTGGACAGAACTGAACAACAATAAGATTTTTGATACACCTTTTGTCACCCAAAAAGCAATGAGCAAGCTGGTTCTAATTATGTAATGCAGGAGAAACTGAAGTAAGATAGAGACTTAGAGAGTTTTTAATATTTTATTTAGAGAGAGAGAGTGGGCTGGGGGCAAAAGAGGATCCATGTTACTCCCAGTGGCTGAATAGGACTATTGTCTCAAAGTATCCAGCAGGGAGCAAGGTATTCCAGGGATTCCTAGAAGACTCAAAGAAAGAACCCAGGCCAGAGATTAATCAGTGTGAAGTGCAAACACCTTGGGCTAGCTCCACAGTAACATCAAGTAGGGACCCCTGGAATGAGCTGAGTTTGGCTGGAGCCTCTGCAGGAAGCACCGAAACTTTCATTTCCTGGACAGCATGTGGAGTCTGGGGTCTGAGTCCCCAAAGACTAAGTGATCCTCTGCTTATTACGAACCAAGCCCAGCTGTGTTGCAGACAGGGCCTTGGGTGAGAAGGAACCAGCACATTAGGGTTGCAAAAGAAGTGGGGCAGGAATGCTGCTGGCAGCAGCCACTTGCAGGAGGGTGAACTAAAACTCTTGGTTTGAGGTTCCAGACACCATTCCCCCACTCCACGATTAGAGGTACTTGCACTAATACTTCTCGAAAAAAATTTTAATTGACAAAGAAGAAAGAACCCAAACATAGAAACTTACTATGGGAATGGGGAAGACCAGGGTTCATCGTCAGAGAAGGACATTAAAGTTTAAAAAAAAATGTTCTTCTGCATCAAAGGGTAATGTTAAATGGCTCCCTGCTCAGAGAGAATTTATAGAAGAACTCAAAAAAATTTAAAAATCAAATCAGAGATATTGAAGAAAAATTAAAAACTAAAAGCCATCTAAGAAAAACAAGAAGATAATGAAAAAAAAAAGTTAGCCAACCAGAAAAGGAGATACAGAGTCGTAAAAATGAACATAACTCTTTGAAAATTAGAATTGGGCAAGGGCAAGCCAGTGAAGCTGTAAGAGACCAAGAAATAAGAAAACAGAATATAAGGAATGAAAAAAATAGACAGAAAGCAAAATATCTTATGTGAAAAACAAAAGATCGAGAGAACAGATCAAGAAGAAAAAATAAAAGAATAATTATACTACCTGAAAGCTGTAACCAAAAAAAAAGAATCTTGACATAGTAATTCAAGATATAATCCAAGAAAATTGTCCTGGAGTGATGGAACATGTGGGAAAAGTAGAAATTTTTTAAAACCCACTGAACACCACCTCAAAGAGATCCTTTTTATAAAACACATAGGAATCTTATTGTCAAGTTTTGAAACTTCCAGATCAAAGAAAAAACAAAGCAAGAAACAAGGGGGGAAAAAAAAGAATTTAAATACACTAGAACTACAACTACAATTGTACAGGATTTAGCAGCAGCCACAATAAAAGAACTGTAGATCTTTGGAATCATATATACTGACAATCAAAAAAACTAGGTCTGCAGCCAAAAATATCATATCCAGCAAAAGGTTTTAGGGACTTTCTTTCAACCAAACCTGAATTCAACAGAAAAATTAACATATAAGAACCAATATCAAAGATCAATTTCAAGGAACAACATGAACAAAAACATAAACAAAATTTATGTGTTTTACATGGAAAGGCATATCATATATTTAAGATTGACATCAGCAGTTGGGTAGCTCAAAAGAAATATTGGTGCAGATTAAGGTAAAAATAATAATTCTGTTATATAAATGAGATGCAGAGGAAAAATAGACACAAAGGCATTAGAGAGGGGGGGAAGCTCATAGGTCTAAAAACCTACTCACATGGGCAATGGGTTAAATAGGCAGCACTAAATGTGTACCATGGAGGGTATAGCACCCTCCAAAATCTATTTTAAAAAATAAGGGGAAAATAAAAGATAGGGAAGAAGACAAGAAGACAAGGGAGGGATCCTTGGGTTGGAGGAAGTAATAGCAATCTAAGTTAAGGAGTAGAATTAAAGCAAAGAGTTAGAAGGGATAGAAAAGGACTCTGTGTGTGTGTGTGTGTGTGTGTGTTTGTGTTTTTCTTCCCAGGTTATTTTTACTTTCTGAATCCAATTCTTCCTGTGCAACAAGAGAACTATTCGGTTCTGCACACATATATTGTATCTATGTATGTATAAATAAATATATTCTTACTTAACTATAGCCTTCTTGGAGAAGGGGAGAAGGGAAGAAAGGGTATAAAAAGAATAAAGTTTAAAAAGTGAGCAGCAACTACTGGGCTTATACCCCAAAGAGATACTAAAGAAGGGAAAGGGACCTATATGTGCCAAAATGTTTGTGGCAGCCCTGTTTGTAGTGGCTAGAAGCTGGAAAACAAATGGATGCCCATTAATTGGAGAATGGTTGGGTAAATTGTGGTATATGAATGTTATGGAATATTATTGTTCTGTAAGAAATGACCAGCAGGATGAATACAGAGAGGCTTGGAGAGACTTACATGAACTGATGCTGAGTGAAATGACCAGAACCAGGAGATCATTATATAAATCAACAACAATACTGTATGAAGATGTATTCTGATGGAAGTGGATTTCTTCGACAAAGAGATCTAACTCAGTTTCAATTGATCAATGATGGACAGAAGCAGCTACACCCAAAGAAAAAACACTAGGAAATGAATGTAAACTGTTTGCATTTTTGTTTTTCTTCCTGGGTTATTTTTACCCTCTGAATCCAATTCTCCCTGTGCAACAAGAGAACTGTTCAGTTCTGCACACATATATTGTATCTAGGATATACTGTGGCATATTTAACATATATAGGACTGCTTGCCATCTGGGGGAGGGGTAAAGGGAGGGAAGGGAAAAGTCAGAACAGAAGTGAGTGCAAGGGATAATGTTGTAAAAAATTACCCTAGCATGGGTTCTGTCAATAAAAAGTTATAATTACAAAAAAAAAAAAAAAAAAAAAAAAAAAAAGTGAGCAGCAGAGAACAAAAGAACAACCCACAAGGAAATAAAGATGATCACTCATGAGTATAATTTCTTCTATGATTATATATCCTTTCTTGAACCAGTAATTTATTGCTATATATTTTGAATTCTCCCTGATGTTCTGCTGGGCATATGACAATGTTCTGTTCTGTTTTGTTTTTCTTTTCTGTTTTTCTGTTTTTTTAAAATAATGTTTAAAAAAAAAAAAAAAGAATTCCTGTCTTCCCCATTAAAAGTCAGGCAACAGGCAACAGCTTAACCAAGAGAAATTTCACCTAAGGGAAAATTCCTCAGTCTCTAGCTAACTGAGGATAGGAACTTAATGAAGGCTTGCGACCCCTCTTCTCAGTTTTTTTTTTTCCTTCAGCAACCTGAAATGGAAGTGGCAATATCTATCTTTCTTCTCTTAGAACTGGAAGTCAGAAATGCCTGAAGCCCAAAGAGAATGAAAAGACCTGAAGGGACTTTTAATCTCAAAGAAAAGTGAACCTCTTCTTTCTTCTATTCTCCTCAACTCCATCTCCCTCACAAAGGAGGCACACACTCATCTATAGCAATGAAGAGAGTCCTGTACCAATGGGCTTTGGAAATCAGATTACGTAAGTGAATTTGGAATATTGACCCTCAGGATCTTTGGGATGAATATTTTCTCATTCAAGAGCTTATTTCTCCCCTTCTTTTAATAAAATTCTGTAATTTATATGTGGTAGGTTTTCTTGTTTCAAGTCTATAAGCCAGTATTCCTTCATGTTATGAGAATCTCTGCCATTCAGATCACACAATAGAAACTACTGGATTTAATACTAACCCTTCTATCAGGTACCACAGTAATACTGTTGTCTCTTTGTACCAACAATAATTCTCCAGTCACCAACCAACCAAAAGACCTACAGAAGCATCCATAACTACTGTCAGTTTGATATGCTCTTATTTCCTTGCCCTAGTCCCAGTCTGTCAGAGATAGAAAAGGGTGTGTGTGTCTGTGTGTGTATAAATAAATATATTCTTACTTAACTATAGCCTTTTTGGAGAAGGTGGGGGGGGGATGAAAGGATGAAAGGAAAAAGAATAAAGTTTAAAAAGTGTGCAGCAGAGAACAAAAGAACAACCCACAAGGAAGTAAATAAAGATGATCATTCATGAGTATAATTTCTTCTACGATTATATATCCTTTCTTGAACTAGTAATTTATTGCTATATATTTTGAATTCTCCCTGATCATTGCCTTCATCCTGACATATCTTCCATTCATTCTGTCCTCAGTGTTCTCTGCCCTCTGCTCACATCTGGCAGTGTATATGATGGTCACTTGTTTAGATGATCCAAAATAGAGTTCTAGGAATTCTGTCATTACCTTCTGTCAGAAGGTAATGCGGCATCTCCATTTCTCTCTGTGGTTCTGATTCTCTATAAACGTTTTTTTTTTTTCAAGATCAAAAGCCATTTGAACTTTGGAGTCTTTAAGCAATAACTGCCTGCTTGTGGGCAGATACTACCAGCCCACTAACTCTCTATGGTAATGACCAAGTCTCCATGGTGATGACTCTAATGGATGGGAATCTGTACTGGGGGAAAAAAAAGGATTACATTTAAACAGAATACCGGATGTAGTCCCTATTAGGGTCTTAACACCTTATTCATGTCTAATTTAGGAATAGAATAAGAAAAATGGGCAAGTATTGCTCAAAACAGTCTCATTGAAATAAAGCAATGTTATCCTATGCTTTTAGAAAGAGTATTTTCCTTGAGAATAATGTACACATTTGTGAAAAGAATTAAATTCAGATAAAGTGTAATAGTGAATTTTTTTCCCAACTAGCCACATTACTGTAACCATCACATAACCCCAAACCAAATTCTCAGACTTGGAAAAGAAAAGACATCTCAGAAGCCCCATTTAGTCTAACCCATTTCTAGGTAAGAATTTCCTTAGAGGGAAAGGGACCCACATGTGCCAAAATGTTTGTGGCAGCCCTTTTTGTAGTGACTAGAAATTGGAAACCGGATACCCATTAATTGGAGAATGACTGAATAAATTATGGTATATGAATGTTATGGAATATTATTGTTCTGTAAAAAATGACCAACAGGATGATTTCAGAAAGGCCTGGAGAGACTTACATGAACTGATGCTGAGTGAAATGAACAGAATCAGGAGATCATCATACACTTCAACAACAATACTATATGATGATCAATTTTGATGGAAGTAGCTATCTTCAACAATGAGAGGATCCAAATCAGTTCCAATTTGTTGGTGTTTCTTTTCCAAAACACAGCCAGGTGATAAAAGAGTTCTCCTTTATTGTGTCCTTCAATATAGCCTGGTTAGCTCAGGCCTATCTCTCTGCTTGGTTCCAAGAACTCTGCCCGAATGTCTCCAAATCTAAAGGTTTGTTGTCCTTCTGACTCCAGCCAGTACCGAGGTAGAAGATACAATGAATCTTTCTTGCCTCAAAGATAGGGCTTGTAGGCTTTCCTGCAGAGTGTTCCACCCCAACTCCTGGGAATGCTCCCAAATAACCTCTCCCAAGCTCTAAGAGCTTCTTGTATATATATGATCTCCAAAAGTTAACTCCTTCTGGAGAGAGAGGGATTCTGGGCTATCTCCCAGAGTGCTCTCTGGCCCTAAGGGAGGTGTGAATTCAGATATCTCATACTAAACCTGAAATCTCCCAAACGTGTGAACTCCATTGAGTACTTAGATAATTATGTGCTCTCTAAAGGTGTGAACACAAGCATTGTTTCCATCAGTTGTACTTAGTACCTTGTTTCAAGTTCTGGCCCAAATTAGCTCCTTCTAAAATCAAATCAATCATACTGAAACATGCCAAATTAGATAATTATTGTCTCTATCAAGTCCAATGGCTTAACAGTTTGTAAAGATTCCAACACCAATTGATCAGTAATGAACAGAATCAGCTACACCCAAAGAACACTGGGAAATGATTGTGGACCACAACCATTGTGCCCCCTGGGATACTTGTACTGGTTTCCTGGCTCCTACTGACCATTTGCTCTGATTACAGAAATTTGCTCTAAGAGGAAAAAGCAGGGACATGATTATAACAGCATCAAAACAGGTCCTTCAAGCTTCAGCCTGAGAGTATATATATGACAGGATAAAGCATCCTTAGTTCTGTTTAAAAAGCAATCATGCAGTAATAATTCCCCCTTATAATCAGACTCAGAAATAATCAGGTGGGGAAAAAAAACAGAATTGGGAAATTGAGTCAGAAGGATCCCACTTTAAGCAGAGGCTAAGGTTGTCCTTCCAATGCTTGCTCAGATAAGACATCCCCCTGTGACAGTTCAGGAAGACATTTCCTCTGAGTAAGGTATGATAATTCTCTCAAATAGTGGGTTACTGATTTAATGATTAGACAATCAAATTCAAAACTCAAAAGAATATCAGTTACAGTTCCAAGAGATTATATCTCTAATAGCAAATTCTACTAATTGCAGCTTAGAGCTAGATACATTTTTTAAAAGTTTACCAGGACTTATTTATATACATGAGATTTTGTTTAACATGTTTTATATGTTTAAACTCATCCTGGTGCAAAAGATCAATCATTAAACAAGCTTATAGAATCTTAATGAACACATTCCTTGTTTAGAAACTATAAAACCTAAACAGGTTCATTTCTCAGGACTGATGACCTTGCTTACTCTGAGGGTTTCAAGAAAACTGGCAAACTTACAAATTAAAGAGAGATGACAGAGACTCCAGAGAAAGGGCTGAGCTTGTTGTTGCCCACCCCAACTATTCTTAGTGTTTTCATGGATTATGCTGCTTGATACCTTCCCCCATTCTGTGAAGGGGGAAAAGATGTTGCATACCTCATACTTGGTGGTGAATTGATAAGACTTTTACCTCAACCCTCTTGTTCCACACATAGTAATTATCAGTTTTAGGTTTAACATGATTACAACAACGCCAAATAACTTGATCAACAATTTTAGAATTTTGCTAAATAATAACCAAATAGTCTTAACTGTAATTTCTATTCATTTAAATATGTTTCCCTTTTGTTTTAGGGAGAAAACAAGATATTCTTAAAATTGAGATAGAACAGATTTTAAAATTGACTTAACTTTAGTTAATAAGATTCCCTAAATTCCAATTAGATGTTCCAGACAAACTGAATTGCCATTTGGTTATTTTCCAATTCACACAAATCATTTCTCTTTTGTGAGCTAGGAAAAGGGGTAAGGTGCCAGTTTTTACTGACAGGGCCTTCAGAAGTCTGACTAGATAACTCAAAAGCAGGCTGTTTGTTTCTGGAGTCTTTAAAGTAGAAGCAAAGTGCTTTTCTGTTTTCCTAAAGTCCCCAAAATTAAATCTTCTGGCAATACTATCAATGCAAATAGATTACAATTCACATATTCCTTTAGTGGACTCTAATTAGTGCTCCTTTAAAATTACTTTTACTATCACATCTCAAATAACAAACTTTCACTGAACTGAGTGTATTTTCAGGGAAGAAGAAAAGAAAGAAGAAAGAGAAAGACTCTCTTTCCTCTATGCACTGTCCTCCTAGTCACAGGAGAGGCCTTAATTTAGTTTAATTTGCTTCCAAATTACTTTACACACACATAGAAATCATTTATCTCAACATTGGCATTGTATATTGGTCACATCTAAAAACCCATGTAAAGTTATCAAATATGATGCAATTATATCCAATAAAGCAGCTAACATTCATATAGCATGTTTTAGGCTAAGCACTTTTGCAACCATGTGTTCTTCATAACAACAGTTATTATTTCTCTTTACAAATCAAAATTGGACAGAGATAAAATAATTAGACATAAATTACATAGCTAATACATATCCACAACTGAAACAGAATAGTGGTTTCCCAAATGCAGAGGCTGAGTTGCTTTCTCACCTCACACTGCCATTCTGAGTGGTGCCAGGGGTATTCAGATGCTTCCCAGGCAATTGTTGGACAGACCCTGCTGAAGACTGGGATGACTGGTGCCAGTATCTCCCTTTGATGGTAGTTTTCAGGTGTCAGACTCAGGGAATGCCGAATCTGGAGTCTGACATCTACTCTAACGCCAGTTTCCTAAACTGGGTTGGAGAGGTGTTTGGGCAAGATTGTATGGGATTCCCATGGCTATTGCTGCTTCCCCTTTTTCTACAGGTGGGGCAAAATTTGAGTTTCCCTACAATCCTTTAGCATTCTCTTTTCTTAATCTGATCTGAGATGAGAGAAATTAGCAAGACTCCAGGGAGTGGAGTAGAAAAGATCCCTTAATACCTTCTGGAGTGCTTTCCTGAAGGATTAGAAGGGGATTCCAGACAAGATAAGAGTCAAGGAAAGGTTAGCAAAAAGTTGCTATTTATCTTGTTTGTTTTTTCTTTTTCTTTTCTTTTAGAATGGGATAAATTCCTGGAATTATCCCCAATGTTTCAGGAATTTCTCTTGCAATTTTAAAATGACTAATTGCCAAACTTCTTGATCATTGCTCTCAAAACTTTGAGAATCTGCTAAGATGCTATTTTAATTTTAATTAGCTAACTTTATTTCTGTAGCCCCACCCTGGCTAGAACTGAGGTCCCACAGGAAAAAGTTAGGCTTTTTCCCTTTTTAAGGTGGAAATCATAATCTTCCCAGCATTCTAACTATAGAATACAAGTTTTTTCTTGATGGTTGCATTTTAAAACTTTCCAGGTAACAAAATGTGGCTCACAGAACAAATATGACACAGACATTCTGCACAGAGACACAGACATAGACAAAAATGACATGAAAGAGGACTGTCCCATCTTTAGCAAAAGCCATAAAATTTCTTTGCCAAAAACTATCCTATAGCACTTTGTCTCATCTGGTATCCCAGAGAATGTGAAAAGATAGCAATGGTTCCTTAGAAATTTTGCCAAAAATTGCAAGAATTTCCAAATCTGGGCATCCCCAGTCAAGGAAAACTTGCTGAAAGTGGAGCTTATGATGACCCAGACAAGTCTTCTCCCAGTCGCTTGTAGTGTCCCAGCTATAGGATTGAAGGAGAAAAAAAATGGGGGGCTTACTTTGACAAAGAGGGAATCAAGCCAGGGGAGACTAGACCCTCCCTGTATTGGGCCACCAAATGTGGAGATTGGGAAGGGAGCCCAAAAGGTTTGGAGTTGCAGACTGTTGTTGTGAGGTATCTTAAAGAATCTGCAAGCTTAAACCCATATCCAAGACAAGGAGTAAAGTTTATTGTAATTTCAATGCCAATTTTAGCAGGCTAAGTTCCAAAAGACTTTAGTAAAGGACCCAGGAGAAATGAAATAAATTTATAGAACAAAAATTGATCAGAACTTCATGTTACTTATCTGCTAAATTTATGGTTTACAAGGAGGTTTGCAGGGTGGTCTATTCACTATTGTCTCAGGAATTGGTTATCACTGACCAACAGATTATCTATCTAACAGTCAATAATGTTTGTAGGGCTATTCTAAGGCCAGAAGATTTTGAAATCATTGACAGACAGATTGTTAGAATAGCATTCTTAGGTCAGAGGTCCTCAGGATCACTAATATATCTTCCCTAAAATCTAAGGGAAGAAATATTATTATATTCCTAGACCAGACGAGTTTTACAATCATTGATGGACAGATTGCTAGAGTAATTGCACTCTAAGATTGGAGAGGGAGAGGCCTTGGGATCACAGATTCCAAAGCCAGAAGACTTTAGAATCACTGACAGATTGTTAGAACAGAGGCATCCCAAGGTCAGGGAGACCTCCCTACTACTGTCTCCCCTAGAAGCTATATTCCTTCAATTTCACAACTCCACTGACAATGTATTAATGTTCCAGTTTCCCCCAAAATCCTCCAACATTTATCATTATCTTTTCCATTTAGAGCATTTTTAATATGACTAGAAATTTCTTCATCTGAAAATTGTTCATATCCTTTGACCATTTATCAATTGGGAAATAACTTGCATTCTTATAAATTTGAGTCAGTTTTCTACATATTTTAGAAATGAGACCTTTATCAGAAACCCTGGCTAAAAAATTTTTCCAGCTTTGTGCTTCATGTCTAATCTTGGCTGCACTGACTTTGTGCAAAACCTTTTAAATTTAATGTAATCAAATTTAATGGATAGCATTTTCCATCATGAATCTTTTAGAACTATTTTTAGATCATTCATTGTATTGCCGAAAAGAGCAAAGTCTATCAAAATTGATTATCCACACCATGTTGCTGTTACTGTGTACAAGGTTCTCTTGCCTTTACTCACTTTACTTAGCATCAGTTCATGAAAGTCTTTCTAGGTTTTTCTGAAATCTGCCTGCTCATCATTTGTTGTAGTACAACAGTATTCCATTACATTCATAGATTACAACTTGTTGAGCTATTCCCCAACTGATGGGCATCCCTTCAATTTTCAGTTCTTTGCTGCCACAAAAAAAGCTTCTATAAATATTTTTGCACATGTGGGTCCTTTTCTCTTTTTTATGATCTCTTTGGGATACAGATCCAGAAGTGGTATTGCTGGACCAAAGTTATGCACAGTTTTATAGCCCTTTGTGCATAGTTTAAAGTCTAAAATCTTAATCTCTACTCAATTTTCCCTGCCTAATGTTTTTTTCAGTTGTCCCTAAATAACATGTTTAGTAGGGTACTGCCCCCCAAGCATTTTGGTCTTCAAAGAAAAGGTACCTGGATGATCTCTGCCTTAGCTTTACTGAATTCATCTCCATTCTTTGGATCCCAAACAACTATCACTTATCTTCATAGACTGCAATTGTCTCCTAGTCAGCCAGCTACACATTGTCATTGCTGGATACCTCACAAGCTGAGGGACCTGAAGTCAGATACTTTTTCCTGAACATTTCCATAATATTTTTTTCAGATTTCCTCTCTAGCATTTTGCTATGAAGTATGTTAATGTTCTTTTCAAGTTTTCCTATTATAGTGTGACAGAAGTACAACTCTAGGCAACTGCTTTTATGTTAAATCTTAGTTCATCTCTCCCATATTTCTCTAGAGTCTAGAGATCGAAGGGAATTTCAAATAAAACAAAACAAAAAAAATTTTAAATAGCAGAACCATATAGTAGAATCCTAGAAAATGCTTTCTAGAATTCCCCCAGAAAATTGAATTTAAGCTCATCTGTTAATAGGAGACTTCCCTCTTTCCTTTTTCCATCTCTCCTGTCCTTTATCATCTTTCAAAGATCATTAGAACTGAATACTATAACCTTCATTTCTGTTTTCTATTTTTAGTAATAAATTTCATTTTTACCAGAACAGATAAACCTAAATGATCACGCAAACCACATCAAAATATATTTCAATAAAGTACGTAAAACGCCATAAAAGAGTGTTGGTGGGAGATAATGATAACATGACTTTTGCAATTTACCATTTGCTAAAAGAAATAAAAGGTTAATTTGCAAGTTTTTATCACTAAAGGTATTTCAGCAGTACGTAGCACAGGAGACACAAGATTGACATATAGTAGGCACTTAATAAATGTCTTTTAGCTTGATAACCTAAGAATGGAGTTAATCTGGCCTCATGCCTAGAATTTATCAAACAGAGCTAGGTGCTGTCATATTATTTCCTTATTTATTTGGGGTATAAACTCTCTATTAGTATTTTTTTTTCCTAAGTGAAGGATCATTTTCCTTGATGGAGAAATCACCATCAAAATAAAATTTGCATACTTCTGACTTCTCTCCATCATGCCATCTGCCCTGAACCATGGTTTTGGTTCTTCTTTGATCCTCTTCTTTTACTTTATGAAGTTAAAAAAAAGTTTTTTAAAATTCCCTTTTGATCAATAACTGATAAAATTATTATCAATTGTTGATCAAAAGGGAATTTTAAATAACTATTATTCTTCTCATTTTTTTACTAATCTAAACCTAACAAAATTGCTCTCTTTCATAGTAGTAATTGTGAAAGTTTCATTAACTTACATTTCCCCTTTATGATGTGAGATTTGCTTTAAGATCACTCTTCCTTTTCTGAATGGGATAAACTAAGAACTCGGATGGGAATATGGCCTTGAGACTTTGCAATAATAAGTTGAGCTAAGCTAAAAAACTGCAGAAGTTCTATTGTCTTGGATGAACATTTCCCCTCCAGTTTCCCCACTACCTCTTAATTAGCATTTAATTACTTCTTTTAAAGGAGATGATGGCTTTGGGAATTCAGGTAACAGAATTCTTTCATCCAAGAATATCTGCTTGTATAGCAAGAACTGTATAGCAGTTCTCTAGGGAAATTTAAATTAAGGGTTTATTTATTAATATTCTTTTGTTTCTGGGATAGATTTCTTCCTTTAGAATGTAAACTTGGAGTACCCCAATCAATAGGAGAAAAGGTCAGGGGGGGGTTGGAGACTGGCATTCAGGGTCTATTTAATCTTGTATTTTGCACTCCTTTACTGATACTGATGACACCTTGTTAGGAGTTGCTCTTTCTCACAAGATTGTAATAAATTCCTTTTTTTTTTTTTTTTTGCTTTTCTACCTTGAGAGTCTCTGAATTTAATTTGGGTAAGGGTCATTGTCCTACACACTTTCCCTTCCTTAGTTGCTGCCTCCCCTGCCTTTTTTTTTTTTCTGTTTCTCTGAAATGCCTTCCTAAAACACTAAATGATTTAGCAAGGAAAAAATGCAAAAAGTTCTCACATTCTGTTAATAATTTGTTTATGCTAAATTGAGAAGTAAAAATTGTTCTAAATACTAATCTTTGGGGCTGGGAACTTGGCTGTTCAAGAATTTCCCTGAAATGTGTATGTTTCTTAGTAGATTTTTCATAAAATTTTAGAAATTTGATGGCTAGGGAAGGAATCAGAAGACATCTGGTCCAAGTGAGTCCTAAAGAAAAATCCCCTAGACAATATCCTCAGCAAGTAACATTTGGCCTTTGCTGGAGAAGTCAATTCCATACATCCCATTCCATCTATTCCATTTTTAAATGGCTATTAACCTTTAAAAGTTTCCCCAGCATTAAGCCTAAATATCTGTGACTCTACAAATTCTACCTACTGCTCCTAGTTCTGTCCTAGAGGACCAAGACAAACAAGTCTAACTCCTTTTCCAGGTGACAGCCCTTCAAATATTTCCAGAACTCCATGATATGCCCTTTTCCTCTCATCCAGTCTCTGTTGCTCCAGAATCTGAGTGTTTTTCAAATACCCACCTTTTTTCTTCAAAAAGATTTCTGAATTTCTCTAGGCAGTTTACTCTGGGTTTGTGTCCTGTTCCATGATACTTAGTTATTTTGCAATATGTACAATTATTTCTTTTCTCCTTGAAAATTCTACTGTGGTTAAGATTATTGTTCCTGAATGATGTGTGCACTTGTATTGCCAGCCTGAAGTATTTTTTTACCTTATCAAAACAAGTCTAACTATAATGAGTCTATTAAATATTAGGTTGTTCCTTGTTGGGATCCTCTATTTTATATTTTATTACTTTTTTTTTCTAATTCTGAGAATTTTTCTGTGAGAGTTTTCTGGGATAGGGTGTTCAAATTATTTTTTTCTCCATATTCTGAAATGCTAATCACTAATAGCTGCATTGTGATGTTTGCCAAGCATGTCATTTAAAAACTGGTTTTTTAGTTGCAGAATGCTATGACTTTATTTTGAGTCTGAAATTATAGTTGTTCTATATTGTGTGTAATTTTATTTTCTGCTGTTATCTCTGTGGTTGGTTGCTCTTGTAAAATTCTTTAATTTGTTTTTTTTTTTCCTTGCCTCCATTATTTCCTTAGCATTTTAAATTCTCATTTGACTTCCTGCTGGGATTTTTAAATTTTTTTCAAGCTCTTATTTTTCATGATTTTCTTTTTGGAATTGAATCTTGCTCAATCTCTTTAAATTTATCATTTAACCATTCGAGTATGTTTCTTTTGTGGTCATGTATCTTTTCATTTTCCATTTGTTCCTTCTGATACTTTAGCTTTTTTATTTGCATCATAATACTTTCTTTTTTATCATAATACTTTGCTTGTTTACTAATTTTATTGATGCTTATTTTCTTGCATAATATTTTCCTTTATTTTTATAAGATTATTTTTATTAAGTTTTATATTTTCAAAACATATGCATAGATAATTTTCAACATTCACCCTTGCATAACTTTATGTTCCAAATTTTTTCCCTCCCTTATCCCATTCCCTTCCCTAGATAGCAAGTAATCCAATATAAGTTAAACACATGTTTAACTTATGTGCAATTCTTCTATACCTATTTCCACAATTATCATATTGCACAAGAAAAATCAGATCAAAACGGGAAAAATGAGAAAGAAAACAAAATGAAAACAAGCAACAACAAAAAAAATGAAAATACTATGTTATGATGCACACTCAATTCCCACAATCCTCTCACAGGGTGCAGATGGCTTTCTTCATCATAAGACCATTGGAACTGGCCTGAATCACATTGTTTTTGAAAATGGCCACATTTGTGAGAAATGATCATTGTATAATCTTTGCATAATATTTTAGCCATTTTTGTTGCCATATTTGTCTACTTCATCTACAGGAATTATAATTTAATTTCTCTACTCAAGAACAATTAATGTTTCCTTATTGTCTGACAAATGAATACTACACTACTTGTTGGGCATTCAGATCCGCAACCTATCATTTTAAACCTTCTCTCTCCATTACAATCTCTCATATATTCTATATTGCATTAAACCTAAGTTATAGAATCAAGAGTTGGAGGGGCCTCAGTGACCATGTAGTCCAATTAATTACCATTACTTGTGCTTATCTTGAACTTTCCTCCTTCCACACTTTTGCTCAAGCTGGTCCCTATACCTTATTTCCCAACTACACAAATTGATAGCTTACTGGTCCTTCAGCAACAAACTCAGTGAATTCTTTTCTGAATGTTCTTAGCTAGAAATGAAATCTCCCTCAGTTGACAATATATTATGCTCCTTTTATTTATTTATCAGTGTAACTACATCATATTGACCCCATGTTTATCTACTAAAATAAAAATTTCTTGAGAGCAGAGAAGTTCAGGGGCAAGTAGATGGTGTAGTAGATAGAGCAGCAGCTCTGAAGGAGAACCTGAGTTCAAATTTGGTCTCAGACACTTAACACTTCCTACCTATGTGACCCTAGGCAAATCATTAAACTCCAATTGCCCTGGCAGAAAGAGAGAGAGAGAGAGAGAAAGAGAGAGAGAGAGAGAGAGAGAGAGAGAATAGGAAACTCAAATCTTAGCTCCCTTTGTCTTTTTTTATTTATATTTTTATTTGAACTTAAAAACAGTCATTTCTATATACACATAAAAAAATCCATATGAAACGATGAAAATACATTTTATACTACCTGCTTTTTAAAAAAAAAAACAAAACACATAATACATTTGATGTTACTTCCAAAACTGTCCTGCTTATCTGTGCTTCCTTCTAAGCTTTTTTTCTGTTCTCTTTTATTCATTTAAAAAAATATATATTTCTAAGTCCCTCTCTCATTAGGGGCATGACTATCACAAATTCTAGCTCCATTGATCTGCAAAACACATTCCACACACCAATTGTCAGAAAGAACACTAACAACAAAAACTTTATAGAAATAAAAAATCATCATGTGGCCAGCAGAATATCAGGGAGGATTCAAAATATGTAATAATAAATTTCTAGTTCAAGAAAGCATATATAATAATAGAAAACATTGTATTTGTAACTGTCCCTCTTTGTTTTTGTTGTCTCTGCCTTGTACCTTGTACTTTATTCCTTTCCTCTCCTCCTAATTTTCATTTTTAAATTCTCTACTTCCTTCTTTCCTGCATACACTGAAAAAGGAAGAAAAATAAAACAAATTACTAATATGTACAGTCATATAAAAAAATTCCTGCATTAGCCATATCTAAAAAAGAAAAAAGAAAGAGAGAAGGAAAAAAACAAGAAAGGAAAAAAGGGAGGGAAGAAGCAAGAAAGGAAGAAAAAGGAAAGAAAAGTTTAGATCAGTACTCTGAAACCATTGGTTGTTGTCCTTCATTTTTGAAGAGGACCAAAATTACATTACTATATTAGAGACGAGTTACAGTGTATTTGACTGTGGCTAATCAGACCAATTCAAACTCGGAATGCTCTGCCACAAGTCAGATACAAATAATCCATATGAACATTTGGGGTAGTTTTATTAGCTCTCTTTCTCTAGAGATGAATAGCATGTTTATCTCATGATTGATAAATTTGTAGAGCATAGATCCTAAATCTTTCAAAGATTTAGGAATTTAGAAATTAGCATTTAGAAATTACCTTTATAATATTGTTGTTCTTAAATGAATTGTTCTCCTGATTCTACTTACTTCATTTTGCATAAGCTCATATAAATCTCAGGTTTTTCTGAAACCATTCCCTTCATCATTTCTTTTTACTTTTTTCTTTTTGGCTGAAGCAATTGGGGTTAAGTGGCTTGCCCAGGGTCACACAACTAGGAGGTGTTAAGTGTCTGAGGGGTAATTTGAACTCAGGTCCTCCTCACTTCAGGGCTGGTGCTCTATCCACTGCGCCACCTAGCTGCCCCAAACTTCTTATTTTTCAAAACATATGCATGCATAATTCATCAACATTATTCTTGCAAAACTTTGTGTTCCAATTTCCCTCCCTTTCCCTACTCCCTTCCCTAGATGGCAAGTAGTCCAATATATGTTAAACATGGTAGAAATATATGTTGAATCCAACAGATGCATACATATTTATACAATTACTTTGCTGCACAACAAAAATCAAATCAAACTGGAAAAAATGATAAAGAAAATGAAATGCAAGCAAACAACAACAAAAAAGTGAAAATGCTATGTTGTGAACCACACTCAGTTCCCACAGTCCTCTCTCTGGGGGTAGATGGCAATTTATCACAAGATCACTGAAACTGGTCAGAATCATTTCATTATTGAAGAGCGCTCTGTCCATCAGAATTGATCATTGTATATAATCTTGTTGTTGCTGTGTACAACATTCTCCTGGTTCTGCACATTTCACTCAGCATCAGTTGATCACATAAGTCTCTCCAGGCCTCTCTGAAAGCATCTTGCTGGTAGTTTCTTACAGAACAATAATGGAATATTGTATTATAAAATCTTTTCTTGATTAGAGTAGAAACATCCCCATCTTGTGTAATCCTAATTGCAATTTTTTGATACTTCAACTACTTCCTGGAAGCTTAAAGTTTTTTTGGTTTTTTTTTCCCCTGATGTGGGAGCTTTGGAGACAGTTTATGATATTCCTGGTACATTGAAGTTCCTTTCAGGAGGTAACTAGTGTATTCTTTCTGCTTTTACTTTATCTTCTGGTTCTAATAGATCAGGACAATTTTCCTTTATAATTTCTTGAACTATTGTGTCCAAACTTAATTTTAATCATAGTTTTCAGGAAGCATAATAATTCCTAAATAATGTCTCCCTGGCTTGTTCTTAGGCCAGTTTTTAAAAAAAATATCAGATACCTTGAATTTTCTTCAATTTTTTCAATATTTCTTTCTCTCTCATGAAGTTAGTGATTTGTTTGGTCAATTCGAGTTTTTAGGTACTCTGTTACTTGGGTAGGTTTCTCACTTATACCTAAGCTATTTATACGTCTACTAATTTTTCCTCTAGAACGTCTTGATTTTATCTCATTTCTTTTCTTCTAGGAATTCACAGTGATGAAAAAAAAATCATTTTTTTTTTTTTTTTACCTTAAGTTACTGACTTTTGTTGTTATAGAATTACTTGTTCCTTCTTTTGGAAAATTTCTTGATCTGCAATAATGTTGAATATATTGGATGGTGTTTTCTTTGCCTTATTCTTTTCTCTAGCCTTAGTTCTTGAACTGGGACTTTGAATTGGGGCAGGCTTTAGCTACTGATACATTTTTGGATGGATTAATTAGCCCCATTTGGACTTGTTCTGCGTCATCTGGGTTTCTACCTCCTGGACATAGAAACTTCATCTGCCCCAGATCTTTGAGGTTCTTATTACTTTATCTTCAAATTCCTCAATGGTATCTCAGGACAGGATGCTAGAAACGGTAGAACCAATGGGCTTCAGATATCCTGGTGTTAGGACTTCCAAATTCCCCAACCCCAATATTTCTAACTACTCTCAGACAGTTTTTTTTTTTCCAGAGAGCCCTCTGCTCTTGTTGCTTCTGGGCATAGATACTGGCAGTCTACACATGTCTCTAAATACCTCTGGTCACTCTGAGAAGCTGTAGGCTAATTTTTCTGTGCTGGAGCTGGCTTTTCTTGTGATCACCTCTCCTATTTGTCTAGGTGCTTCTGTCTGACTTTGTGGTGGAAAGTAAGTACAGTTTTTCCACTGGATCTGCTGAACATTGAGTGCAAATTTTAAGTTTTTGCATGAGTAAGTATGTGGAAATAAAGTAGTTTTTTTTCTTAAGGCAGTCATTTTTGCTGGAATCTTCTGTCTTTGTCTTTCCATCAGCAATTAGCACAGTGCACAAAGCAAATACTTAGTAATCATTTGATGAATTATGGTACCTTGTCAAGTGTACCTTGTAGAACCCCTTCTGGCAGCTTTAATCAACGAGAATGAGCTAAATTAGGAAAGTGAGAATAAAGGTCTAGTTATCTAAATCAAGAACTAATAGACTTGTGGGAAAATGAAAAAAAATTTAAGTAAAAACTATTAATGATGTCAAATAGCATTATCAAAATATTATATCATTATTTTACAACCAGAGTAAATATTCATTCAATTTGTAATATTTAAAAATATATTCCTTGCAGGGCTGATTCAACATAGGAAAATTATTAATAGCATAATTGACTATATCAATAGCCAAACTAACAAACATCATATGATTATCTCAATAGATGTAGAAAAAAACATTTGATAAAATCCAACACCCATTCCTATTAAAAACACCAGAGAATATAGCAATAAATGTAGTTTTCCTTAAAATGATCAGTAGCATCTATTTAAAACCATCAGTAAGCATCATATGTAATGGGGACAAGTTAGAACCATTCCCAATAAGATTAGGGGTGAAACAAGGTTGCCCATTATCACCATTACTAGTCAAAATTATGTTAGAAATGTTAGCTTTGGCAATAAGAGAAGAAAAAGAGATTAAAGGAATTAGAGTAGGTAATGAAGAAACCAAATTATCACTCTTTGCAAATGATATGATGATATACTTAGAGGACCCTAGAGAAACAACTAAAAAACTACTAAAAACAATTCACAACTTTAGCAAAGTTGCAAAATACAAAATAAATCCACATAAATCACAAGCATTTTTATATATTACCAACAAAGTCCAACAGTAAGAGATACAAAGAGAAATTCCATTTAAAATAACTGTCAATAGGATAAAATATTTGGGAATCTCTTTGACAAGGGAGGGTCAGAAACTATCAAAACACAACTAAAACTACTTTCCACACAAAGTCAGATCTAATCAATTGGAAAAATATTAAGTGCTCATGGGTAGGCCAAATAAATATAATAAAAAATAATAGTACCTAAATGAATCTACTTATTCAGTACCACACCAAAATCCCAAGAAAGTATTTTACAGATCTAGAAAAAATAATAACAAAGTTCGCCTAGAAGAACAAAAGATCAAGAATTTCAAAGGAATTAATGAAAAATGCAAATAAACGTGGGCTAGCTGTGTTAGACCTAAAATTATATTACAAAGAATGGTCATCAAAACCATTTTGTACTGGCTAAGAAATAGAGTAGTTGATTAGTGGAACAGGTTAGATTTACAGGACAAAATAATCAATAACTATAGTAATCTAGTGTTTGACAAACACAAAGACCCCAGCTTTGGAGATAAAACTCACTATTTGACAAAAACTGCTGGGAAAATTGGAAACTAGTATGGCAGAAAGTAGGCATTGACTCACACCTAACACCATATATCAAGATAAGGTCTAAATGGATTCATGATTTAGACATAAAAAGTGATATTATAAGCAAATTAGAAAAACAAATGATAGTTTACCTCTAAGATCTGTGGAGAAAAAAGGAATTTATGACCAAAGAAGAACTAGAATTCATTATTGAACAAAAAAAGAGATAATTTTGTTTATATTAAATTAAAAAGGTTTTGTACAAATAAAACTAATGCAAACAAGATTAGAAAGGAAACAATAAACTGGAAAAACATTTTTACACTCAAAGGTTCTGATAAAGGCCTCATTTCTAAAATATATAGAGAATTGACTCAAATTTATAAGAATTCAAGCCATTCTCTAATTGATAAAGGGTCAAAAGATATAAGCAGAAAATTTTCAGATGAAGAAATTTAAACCATTTCTACTTATATGAAAAGGTGCTCTATATCACTATTGATCAGAGAAATGAAAATTAAAACAAATCTGAAGTACCATTACATATCTCTCAGATTGGCTAAGATGACAGGAAAAGATAATGATGAATATTGGAGGCGATGTGGTAAAACTGGGGCATTAATACATTGGGGGTTGGTGGAGTTGTGAAGTGATCCAACCATTCTGGAAAGCAATTTGGAGCTATGCCCAAAGGGCTGTAAAAATGTGCATACCCTTTGCTCCAGCAGGGTTTCTACTGGGTTTATATCCCAAAGAGATCTTAAAAGAGGAAAGGGACCCACATGTGCAAAAATGTTTGTGGTCTTTCTGTTATTGTTTGCTTGCATTTTTGTTTTTTCTTCTCAGGTTATTTTTACCTTCTTTCTAAATCAGATCTTTCTTGTACAGCAAGATAACTGTATGAATATGTATACATATATTGTATTTAACATATACTTTAACATATTTGACATGTATGGGACTGCCTGCCATCTAGGGGAGAGGATGGAAGGAAAAAGGGGAAAAGTTGAAACAGAAGTTTTTGCAAGGGTCAGTGCTGAAAAATTATCCATGCATATGTTTTGTATATAAAAAACTATAATAAAAAAAATGTTTGTGGCATCTCTTTTTGTAGTGACAAAAAACTGGAAATTTAGTGGATGCCCATCAGTTGGAGAATGGCTAAAAAAGTTATGGTATATGATTGTTATGGAATATTATTATTCTATAAGAAATGATCAGCAGAATGATTTTGGAGAGGCCTGGAGAGACATATATAAACTGATGCTAAGGGAAATGAGCAGAACCAGGAGATCATTATTCACAGCAACAAGATTATATAATGAGCAGTTCTGAAAGATGTGGCTCTTTTCAACAATGATCTAGACCAGTTCCAATGATCTTGTGATGAAGAGAGTCATCTACACTTAGAGAGAAGACTGTGGGAACTGAGTGTGGGTCACAGAATAACATTTTCACTCTTTTTTGGTTGTTTGCTTGAATTTTATTTTCTTTCTCATTTTTTTATTTGATTTTTCTTGTGTAGCAAGATAATTATATAAATATGTATGCATATATTGGATTTAACAGGTATTTTTACCTTATTTAACATATATTATCATCTAGGGGAGGGAATGGGGAAAGAGAGGGAAAAATTGGAACACAAAATTTTGCAAGGGTTAATGTTGAAAAATTATCCATGCATATGTTTTTAAATTTTTTAAGTTTTAATTTTAAAAAATAAAAAAAATTACTTTTGGAGATTACATAAGAATATCTACTCCAAAAAGAACAATTGAGACATTTATTTGTCATTTATTTGAGAAGTCACTTCTATGTGACTATAAACATATTTGGAACCATTAATGTATTTGTATTTATTTAAAGCTGATAAAAGCTGAGTTATGCTGGATCTAGCTCATACTCTTGCAGAAACTTAGAAAAGCTGGTTATTAAATTTTCTGTGTGAGTATCTATACCTCAGAAATTGGCAGATGCTACAAATCAGGGTTTGATTTATTGTCTAGATTGTCTAGACTTAATATGATTATGGAGAAAATGTGAATAATGTTAAATTTAAAGGTGCATCGTGTGTGTGTGTGTGTGTGTGTGTGTGTGTGTGTATTTTCAGAGAGCTTTGGTTGTTAAATATTTACCAGAATCCTGCTGGATAGAAAGATGCATAACCCGGAATGAAATTAAAAGAACATACACATTCTTTTATGTCACTTCACATACTGATACATTTTAGTTTATCCTGAATGAAATATAAACCTGAACCTCTGAAGACTCAAAACTTTTCACAAGAGTAGGAGTGTTAAACCCCACTGTTTTGGCCAGAATCCAAGTAGGATAATTTCATGCTGCTCTACTTTTAATTCCTAGCTGTTATCCTAACTGAATAAATTAATCTTACTATTTCTACTAGAAAGAGAGAGGGGGTGGGAATAAGGGAAAAGGGAAGAGAAAGATAGGAAAAGGAAGGGAAGGGGAGGAAAAGCAAAGGAAGAGAATGGAGGGGAAGGAAGGGAAGGATGAGACATAGCAGAAGAAAAGAAAGGATTGCAGGCAGGTTGGTTTAATCTATCAGTTTGGCACAGAAACCCCAAGAATCTAGAAACTCTTAAGAAATGCTAAGACTCAAGCCTGAGGTGGGAGTTTGAACTTAGAACTGTGACTGTTTTGTACAGGAACTGAGCTAAATTGTATGAAACTAATCACCTTCCTCACCTCAGAGATTGAGGAGGTACAAGGGGGGAGAGAGATCATGCCCTCCTGCTAGAAGAGTAAGTTTTTTTTAATTTTTTTTATATTATTATTAATCCTTATGAATATGTATATTTATATGCAAACTACCCTAAGTTTTTTGGAAAGCCCAGTGAGCATATATATACACATATATAAATATATAAATTCATACACAAAATTATTATAAGGTAATTTGGGGAGAGAGGGCTCTAGCTACTCTTCCCAATGATTGTAGCCCTGGAGGGTGGAGAACAAAATCCCTCCCAAAGCTTTCCTTTATAGAGAGCTGGAACTAAACTCTAGCTGACACTCCATTTTCTATCTGCAGTACTCATTGTTTTGACATCTAAATAATATGATACCTCTGCATGGGGTATGGAGTGGGTGGGGTGGGGAGGAAGTGTCCCACTTTCAACTTTCTTTTGTACTTTATTTTCCTCATTAGATCATAATTCTTGAGGACAGAGACTGTCTTTTTTTTTTTCCTTATTTTTTTTATCCCTAACACTTAGGATAGTGGCTGGCACATAATAAGCACTTAATAAATGTTTATTAAATTGAATAAATTAGATTGGAAAAAATACTGTGTAGAAGACAGCACATGAACTGTCTTTTTTCCCCTTTTAAATAATATTTTATTTTTTCCAATTACACTGAAAGAAAATTTTTTTCCAAATTTATTTTATTTAAAGAAACAGAAAGAAGAAAAACAGAAAAGGAATACAAAATAAAACAATCCTCTGTATTTATTCTTCCTCTGCACCTCATTTTTATGACATAATTACAATTTTTACCTTAACTCTGCCCTAATCTTGCTTTTGGGCTGCCCTATTGTTGATGTCAATCTTAAGCATATGCTTATGTGTGTGTATGTAAAAGAAATAAAATTATCCTGGAGTGATAGAAAAAAAAAAAAACTGAAAATTGAGTGAATACACACATACACATACACACACACACACACACACACACACACACACACACATATAAAATCTTTCTATTTTCAAAATCCATGCATAGATAATTTTCAACATTCACCTTTGCAAAACTTTGTGTTCCAAATGTTTTTCTCCCTCTCCTCCCACTCCCTCCCCAGATGGCAAGTAATCCAATATATATTAACCATGCAATTTTTCTATATTTATTTCCACAAACATTATGCTGCACAAGAAAAATAAGATCAAGAAGAACAAAATGAGAAAGAAAATAAAATGCAAGCAAACAGCAACAACAACAAAAAGTGAAAATACTATGTTGTGATCCATACTAAGTCCCCACAGCCCTCTCTCTGGGTGCACATGGATCTCTTCAGCACAAGATCATTGGAACTGGCCTGAATCATCTCACTGTTGAAAAGAACTATGTCCATCAGAATTGAGCAGCATATAATCTTGCTATTGCTATGTACAATGATCTCCTGGTTTTGTTCACTTCCCTTAGCATCTGTTCATGTAAGTCTCTCCAGGCCTCTCTGAAATCAACTTGGATTATTTCTTGCATTATTGTGTCAAGGTCCTTTTTTTGGATGCAACTTTCAGGCAGTCCAATTATTCTTCTATTTTTCTCTTTCTGATATGTTCTCCAGATCTATAGTTTTTCTTATATTTCACATTCTGATCTACTTTTTCATTCTTTATAATCTATTTTATTTTTTTCTTGGTCTCTCATAGCTTCACTGGCTTCTCCTTACACAATTTTAATTTTCAAAGAGTTATTTTCATCTTTAAAACTCTGTTTCTCCTTTTCTAGTTATCTAGCTTTTTTCTCATAATCTTCTTGGGTTTTTTTGGATGATTTTTATTTTATTTTATTTTTCTCAATTTCTTTCATTAGATTTCAAATTCCTTTTTGAGTTCTATACATTACTCTTTGGAGTAGAAGTTTTTATTTTTATTTCAGTATCTTCCTCTGAAGTTGAACCCCATTTCTCCCTTTTCCCATAATAAGTATCTATGGATTCTTTCTTCTTTGCTGGTTCATTCCTTATTTTTATTTTTTAATGAAAAGTATTAGTATAAGCATCTCTAATCATGGGGTAAGGGAGGTAATGGTACCTCTAGCTTCATTTCAGCTCTCCCCTCTGACCTGGGGTTCCAAACCAAGAACTCTATCCTCCAGCAAGTGCCTGCAACCAGCAATGTCCCTCTCCCATTGCCTCTGCACTCATGGATGTGCAAATTCCTTCTCACTCAGGATTGCATCACAGATAATCACAGCTGAGCCTAGTGTTCCTGTTCATCCTAAATTCACTCACTCTTCCCAGACTCAGACCCACACTTCACAACAGTCCAGAAAGTTTCTGTGATTCCTGCTCAAGCTCTATCCATACCCAGCTAGTCTGAGGCATTTCCATTTGATGTTTCTGTGGAACTAGCCCAGAGGTATTTACACTTCACACAGGTTAATACCAGCTTGGTCTCTCTTCAGATCTCAAGTTATATCAGGAGGACCCTAGTTCTGCCTCAAATCTTCTAGATTTTTTCATCAGTTCATGTTCACCCTGAGGCACATATTTGTTCTAAATATGGGGGAAATTGGGAGAGCTTTAAATTTACCAACCTACTGGGCCATCTTCCCAGAATCCTCTCCCCAAGAAATTGTTTTATTGTTTTTTTTATAAAAGTTTGAGTACCAAGTTTTCTCCCATCTTTCCTTTCCTTCTCCTTAAGACAGTAAACAACTTGATATGGGTCAGGTTCTTTCTTTGGTTGTAGAAAGCATTTTCCATTATGTGTCTTTTGGAATTGAATTGGATCATTATATTGCTGAGAAGAATTGTTGCCATTACTGTATATGGGTTCTACTCCTGGTTCTGCCCACTTCACTTTGCATCCATTCATATAAATCTTTCCAGGCTTTTCTGAAATATATATGAACTGAGTCCTAAAGGAAATTAGTAATTCCAAGAGGAGGTGAGGATCTAAAACATTCCATTTATAGGTAGCAGACAATACAATAGTACAGAGACAAGAGGTGGAATGTTATATGTGAGGAAAAACAACAATATAATTGGAACTTAAGATATATGTAAAAGGATTAGAAAGGTAGGAGGAGATAATAGTTATAATGAACTTTCAATGGCAGAGTTCATTTTTTTTTTAATCCTTGAGATAATAGGGAACCAGTGGATTTTAATAAACAGGGGAATGGCATGGTCAGATCTGTGAATTAAAATCTCTTTGGGAGTTGTGTGGAGGATAGTTTAGAAATGAAAGGAACCAGAGGCAAAGAGACCAATTAGGAGGCTATTATAATAATGTAGACAAGAGTTGAAAAAGGCCTGAATGGAGTAGACAGCTTCTGCCTTCCAAGAGCTAGCACTCGAAATTTTATGCCCACAGGATCTCTAGTCCAATTAGACACTACTCTGATTTCTATCGAAACAGCAGTACCTGGTATAGCTTTTTAACTCTGCATAGGTGGTACATGTAGATGTTACAATACATTTTGAAGTCTCACTATTAAATTTTATAGCAAACTTATTTAAAAGAGATATTTGATTATTTCTATGGGCTCACAGAAGTAACTGATAATATAGGAGGTGTCTCTTACATACCTATGGCACCTCTAGGAGATCTACCTAAAATAAAAATATATAGAAGGATCATTTTAAAATTTGGCCTTCAAATTAGTTAAAATAAAGGTGGGAAAATGCTTTGTTTTGCAAAGATGTTCACTTGTTGGATGCTGAGCTCCCTTTGTAATCTGTTCCTTTCTGCAATCCTTGAAATTTCTTTGTAATAATTCTTGCTCACTCTAGCACCCATGGCTTTATCACCTCAGCTATGTAAATAATTCATCTTCAGCTAAGATGCCACTCAAAACTTTATATCTCAGAGTGAATTGAAAGTTCTGTTAATGACTGTCATACTGAACCTTAAAGCAGTGGTATAATTTCAAGGATAATAAATGCACTTTAATCCTTTTTTTCTAATGCTTAAATAACTCACTGTGGAATTACAGAATTTTAGAGCTGAAAATTATGTTTGTATCATCTAAACCTACTCACTCATTTTACAAATGATGAAAATTGAGACCTATGGAAGCTCAGTGATTTGTTCAAGATTTTATAGGGAGTTAATATATAATGGAACCATGAAAGGAACAACAACCTCATCAGCCAGGTATGAATGTCAACTCAGCAGCAAGCATCTTCCCTTTTATTGTCTGCTCATTCCTACCTCCTCCTCTCTAGAATTTTGCTTAGCTATTATAGATAAACATCTGCTATAACTTGCAAGGCTCCAACTCACTTTCTAGTCATGTACCAACCATGAAGCTATACTCTTTGTCTTTCTAGTTTCCTTTTATGGATGGTTTTAACCCAATAGCATATTAAGTTTCTTGAGGCCAGTAACTTTATTGTTTATATGTCTGTATCTTCAGTGATTACCACAACATCTGGCATATAGTATAAATTCATAATTTGATGAATTTCTTAACCTATCTATTGTCTATCATCGGCAAACTTCCAAATCTTTTTTTTTTCCTAATGGAGCATAAGTTCTTAACCTTTTTTATGTCATGGAACTATCTGACAATATGGTAAAAATCTATAGATCCCCTTCTCAGAACACTGTTGTGGGTTTTTTTTTTTTTTTTTTAATTCATAACTGAAGAAAATACAAAATTTCATTCTGAGGCTTGTAAAATAAAAATTTCCTATCTAAAATGACAGACCCCTTGAATTCTTAGCCCTAAAGTTACAAGCCCTTGTATTAGAATAAACTGACAATCATATAGCTCTGTTCCAAGACTGTGTTCCTAATCCCTCAGCACTAGTTAGATAAAATTTCAGAGTACTTGGTTATAAGTAGCTACTATCTTCTTTCTTCCTCCTCCATCATTCCATTATTCTGTTCCTGTCCTCATGTTTCCAGTCATTGTCTGGAGCTTCTCAGTATGATAACCCAACCAGACCTACTTTTCCTGAAGCAGTCTCCTCAACTCCATTCCATTTTCCCCATCTTGGGGAAAAAACAAAAAATTTACCTGCCTGATAGCTCTTTACTTCAGGATCCTTGCTCAGAGAAGGAGCTTAATAAATATTTGTTGATTGAGTATATGACAAAAAATAGCCCTACATAATAAACTTTTTATCCACCTTCAGTAGATAAAGAATACCCACAAAGAACTGAAATGCCTATGCAAAATTGGTAGCACATACAGGCAGATCCCAGTTTGCTAGAAATATGGAAACTTGGATCCTGGCTCTTCATAATCCCTCCTCAAAAGCAACAACAGAAATACAAAAGGAACTTTCACAAAAGAATTTAAAAGTCACCAAAAAGATAAAGAGCAAAATGGAAAAGTGTTCCAACTAAAAATATATGATAATACATCATATAGATTTAAATGTAGATGTGTATGCATGTATGTATGTGTGCATATACAACAGCATGGTGTGATAGAGAGCCAACCTGAAAGAAAATAAGTATTCAAGACCTTTCTCTTATATGTACTGACTATGTCACCTTGGACAAGTGAATAAATTCCTCAGTACTTCAAGCAATTGTTTAAAACCATAAGTTGCAGACTTACCTATATCAATAGAGGGATTTACCTCATTGTAACTTCCTTAAGCCAATGAATTCATAGATCCAATTCATAACATATATGTATGTACACATACATATGTAAGTACATATGGATGTGTTTGCATATATATGTACATGTATATGCAAATATATATACATACATACACATATATGTACAAATAGAAACTATTTCAGAAATTACACCCAGAAATGAAGCAAGTTAGAAATCCTTAAAATATAAGATTAAAATGATAATGGACACAACCTAAGGAAATAATGGAAGAACTAACTAAAGCTAAAAGTTTTTAGGATGAGTTAGATAATAACTGAAAACAGATAAAAAATTCCAGGAATAAGCTGACAAAACACAACAAAATGGAGACTTACAGAAAAAAAATCTGAAAATATCAATGAATATAATTAAAAACAGAATTAATAGAGTAGAAATCAGAATGTTAGACAATACAGTAGAATGGAGGGAAAAGCCAAGCTCAGAAAATAACAACTAGAAAAAGATTAGGAAATAATGTAGATGAAAGTGATGGATTTGGAGAATAGATCAAGGAAAAGAAATCTAGATTCCTGGATTCCTATAAAATATCAAAGAGGAAAATTATATAGTCGGTATTTTTTAAAAAATTATGCAAAATAACATGCCTAATATAAAAATAGGTTTAAAATGATTCTGTATGTATAATCGATATCAGATTCCTTACTGTCTTGGGGAGGAAGAAATAGGGGTGGAAGGGACAAAAAATTTGGAACTCAGAATCTTATAAAAATGAATGTTAAAATATAACAGTATGATTATCTACTAGGCAAAGAAGTCAAGAAAGAATTAAAAAAGATTGAGTTCAATAACCCAGAGTCTAATAAATTCAAAAGCATAAATTATTTAGGAAAGGACTCCCTGTTTGATATAAACTATTAGGAAAACTAGATAGAATTCTGGCAGAAATTGGGCCCAGACTAACATGTTATACTATATTCCACAATATTTAGATAAGTGAACTAGATACTAAAGACCAGAGTTATCAAACTCATGTCCCACAGATGCACCCCAATCCTGAGTATAGCAGAATCAGATTAAAATGCAATTGGGAGTTTTTTTGCAAGATAAATAAAAGTAAAAAATAGATCATATTAATTTGTGGGTTTTTAATTTACAATACATTTTTTTTAATTAGAAGAGTAGCAAATCATATAACTTTCACAGCTTTGGCTTTATCAAACGTGTATTATTTGAAGGATCTTATGCCAGGCATTAGAAAAATAAAGACAAAAAAATGACAAAAAAAAAGTTTCTGCTTTAAGTTGAGTAATTACACTTGGAGAGAATGTAAGCTACTTATAACTATATATATATATATATATATATATATATATATATGAAGAATTCAATTTAAAACATATATAATATAAACACAAAGTTATTCAGAGGAAAGAGGGCATTGATGACTATAAAGTTCAGGGACTCATGTAGGAAATAGCATTTGAGCTCATCCTTGAAGGAGATAAGGAATTCTCCAGAGAGGCACATTATTAATGGTTTAACCAGTAGATCCTGCCTTGCGCAGGATATAACAACATAATTTGATATGTAGATAATCCAAGAGATTCAACAAATAATTGGAGTAATTACTTTAACATGGTAATATAAATTCATAAATCATAAATATTTTAATATGCCACTTGCAAAAAATCATGAAAAATAAATAGAAAGATAATTATACAAATGAAAAGAAATATAATGATTTATATTAAATACCCAAGATACATAGGAAACTATTATACAATTTTAAAGTTATTTTAACAAAAATTATAGAAAATTTTTATAGGTACATGGATGCTATGGTGATTCAGTGAATACAGTGCCTAGTCAGGAATATCAAAGTTCACATCCAACCTCAGACACTCACTTGCTGTGTGATCCTGGGCAAGTCACTTAACCTCTATTTGTATTAATCCACTGGTGAAGGAAATGGCAAATCATTCCAGTATCTTTGTCAAGAAAACCCCATATACAGCCATGAAGAGTTGGAAATGACTAAATGACCAAAAAGCTATACTTGGCTAGGTAGAGCTAACATAGTAAAATGTTGCTAGTTTCCCAAATGACACAAATTCAATTCAATACTAGTCAAAATACCAATGTAAACTTGGAAATAGAAAAATGATCATTAAAAATATCCAGGAAAACTTTATAAGGAAGACTTGTCCTGACAGATTTCAAATGTATTCTAATATGATAACAAACAAAATGATCTGATCATAATTTTTTTTTATAATAAGTAATATGTCATGATTTTTCTTTCACAGAATGACAAATATGTAAATATGTTTAGAAGAATTGTACATATTTAACCTGTATCAAATTGTTTGCTGTCTTAGGGAGAGGGTGGTAGAAAAGAAGAAAAATTTGGAATACAAGGTTTTTGCAAAGGTGAATGTTGAAAAGTATCTTTTGTATGAATTTGGAAAAATAAAATACTATTAAAAAAAAAAAAGAAAAATTATGGACCAACAATTGGCATCATACTAAACAAACAAACAAACAAAAAAACCCTTTAAATATGGGATTATCCATTTCATTACGTATCTTTTCTTTATAAGTAAATATATTGCCTGTGTTCCTCTTTTTTGTATGTTTGCAAACTAAATATTATGATCATAGTTTTTTTTAATATGCCTCAAATAGTTTTCCTGTGCTGAAATTTTATATTTTTTTCACTGATTAATTAGAATCAAGTGTGCAAGGAAAATATGTCATTCACTGTTGTAATTCCAGTTTCTTTGCTTTTTATAATAGATTATTTTATTCTTTAAAAAAATGATAAATGATGTTATAGAATAGAGACCCAGAAATGAAATCTCATATACAAGAGATTAAAATTTTTTTCTCATAAAACCAATGTTGAATCATTCAATAAAAGTGAATGTTATTGTATACTTATTGTGTATCTAATTTATATTTTAATGTATTTAACATCTACTGGTCATCCTGTCATCTAGGGGAGGGGGTGGGGAGTAAGAGGTGAAAAATTGGAACAAGAGGTTTGGCAATTGTTAATGCTGTAAAGTTACCCATGCATATAACCTGTAAATAAAAGGCTATTAAATTAAAAATAAAATAAAAGTGAATGTTATTATAATGAAGACAAAATGGTGAAAAATAAGTTCAGTTCATACTTTACATATTTACCATAACAAATTCCAGTTGGAAAAATGATTAAACATTTTTCATGTAAAAAAACAGAAGTAAAAACGATATGTTTATTAGTTGTGGAGAGAATAAAATTATTTCTTTAAAATAGAATAAATGATTAAAGATAAAAATAAATGTATTTTTTAAAGTTTTACTTAAACTTAGATTAATTTAGAGACATTTTGACACTTCAGTTGTTTTATGATCCCAATGATGTGAATACTCTCTCCAACAATATACATAGAAACCCATCTATGTTTATTAAACCAATAAGACTTTTATTAATTACTCCCACAATTCCTTTGTAGGGGTACTTCTTTTTCAGAAAACTCTTGACATTGCATGAATATCAGTTAACCACATGAGTTAGATCTTGGTTATCCCTCACTACCAGTACATGACTAATCCATCCTGTCCCATCTTAATCATCCAGATATTTGATATCTATCATGACACTAACTTCTCTAAAAGAATTGCTTTTTAGTAATGTTTTGTAGTCTGCTCATAAGCTCCATGTATCTTTTTTTGCTGCCTTGTCAATGACCCTTAAATTTAATTTTTAGAGTATAATATTCTATGACTTACACACATATATGCATTTGATGATATGAAAATAAAAATATTTTATACAACAAAAAGCAATGTAACTAAATTTTTAAAAATATATTCCCCAAATTAATGAAAAAAAAATCAAATGATGGTGGCTTAGCTGTACCAGATCTAAAATTATATTATAGAGCAGCAGTTACCAAAACTATTTGGTATTGGCTAAGGAATAGATTAGTTGATCAGTGGAATAGATTAGGTTCAAGGGATAAAACAGTCAACAAATATAGCAACCTAGTCTTTGACAAACCCAAAGACCCCAGCTTTTGGGATAAGAACTTACTGTTTGATACAAATTGCTGGGAAAATTAGAAACTAATATGGCAGAAACTAGGCATTGATCCATACTTAACACCGTACACCAAGATAAGGTCAAAATGGGTACATGACCTAGGCATAAAGAATGAAATTATTAATAAATTAGAGGAACATAGGATAGTTTACCTCTCAGACCTGTGGAAGGGGAAGGTCTTTATGACCAAAGCAGAACTAGAGATCATTACTGATCACAAAATAGAAAATTTCGATTATACCAAACTGAAAAGTTTTTGTACAAACAAAACTAATGCAGACAAGATTAGAAGGGAAGCAATAAACTGGGAAAATATTTTTACAGTCAAAGGTTCTGATAAAGGCCTCATTTCCAAAATATATAGAGAATTAACTCTAATTTATAAAAAATCAAGCCATTCTCCAATTGAAAAATGGTCAAAGGATATGAACAGACAATTCTCAGATGAAGAAATTGAAACTATTTCTAGTCATATGAAAAGATGCTCCAAGTCATTATTAATCAGAGAAATGCAAATTAAGACAACTCTAAGATACCACTACACACCTGTCAGATTGGCTAAGATGACAGGAAAAAATAATGATGATTGTTGGAGGGGATGCGGGAAAACTGGGACATTGATGCATTGTTGGTGGAGTTGTGAACGAATCCAACCATTTTGGAGAGTAGTTTGGAACTATGCTCAAAAAGTTATCAAACTGTGCATACCCTTTGATCCAGCAGTGTTACTACTGGGATTATATCCCAAAGAGATTATAAAGAAGGGAAAGGGACCTGTATGTGCACGAATGTTTGTGGCAGCCCTTTTTGTAGTGGCTAGAAACTGGAAACTGAATGGATGTCCATCAGTTGGAGAATGGCTGAATAAATTGTGGTATATGAAAATTATGGAATATTACTGTTCTGTAAGAAATGACCAACAGGATGATTTCAGAAAGGCCTGGAGAGACTTACACGAACTGATGCTGAGTGAAATGAGCAGGACCAGGAGATCATTATATACTTCAACAACAATACTAGATGATGACCAGTTCTGATGGATCAGGCCATCCTCAGCAACGAGATCAACCAAATCATTTCTAATGGAGCAGTAATGAACTGAACTAGCTATACCCAGAAAAAGAACTCTGGGAGATGACTAAAAACCATTACATTGAATTCCCAATCCCTATAGTTATGCACACCTGCATTTTTGATTTCCTTCACAAGCTAATTGTACAATAATTCAGAGTCTGATTCTTTTTGTACAGCAAAATAATGTTTTGGTCATGTATACTTATTGTGTATCTAAGTTATATTTTAATATATTTTAACATCTACTGGTCATCCTGACATTTAGGGGAGGGGGTGGGGGGGTAAGAGGTGAAAAATTGGAACAAGAGGTTTGGCAATTGTTAATGCTGTAAAGTTACCTATGTATATATCCTGTAAATAAAAGGATATTAAATAAAAAAAAATTAAAAAAAAAAATATATATTCCCAAGAAAACATCTACATTCCACAAAAAAGTTTATACAATTTTTACTATTACATATTCCCAACAGATAAAACTGTTCAAATTCATAATCTAGTAACTGTTCTTATGTTTTAAAACTAGAAAAGATCCTAGAGACTGAGGACTAGAGAAGTTAAATGTTTTAGCTTATATTCCTATGGAAACAAAGTACTTTTGATGCACACAAAGTTGGCAGAAATATTTAAAAACAATAAAATTCATTGTCATTTGTGTTGTGAGGAATAAGAAAAGTCACATTTTGTGTAAAACTGTAAATTGATGAAATCTTTTTGGAGTGTAATATGCCAATTTTATAATAAAAGTTACAAAAATAATCATATGCACTGATCCAATAATGCTATTTGGATTTGATTCTAAAGAGATTATTTATTAAAAATAAAAGAACAAAAAAAATTATCCATGCAAAAATATTTATAATTATAAATATGTAATATTTATAATACAAATTATAAATCAAGTTCCTTGATTTATAATAACAAAATATTGAAATAGCTTACATGCTTGATGATTGAACAATGACTAGGAAAATAGTGTTATATTAATAGAATGTAATATATTTCCCCATAAAATTATAAATATGAAGTGTGTTAAAACAGCCAAAATAATGCAGAAAGAAAAAAGCAACATAAAGAGAAAATGTGATGCAGTAGTGGGAAGAGTCCTAGATCTGGAGCCAATTGACCTGAGTTTAAAATCCCATTTCTGAGGCCTAGAGAGACTTACATGAACTGATGCTAAGTGAAATGAACAGAACCAAGAGCAACAAGACTACATAATGATCAATTCTGATGGATGTGGCTCTCTTCAACAATAAGATGATCCAAACCAGTTCCAATTGTTCAGTAATGAAAAGGGCCATCTACACCTAGAGAAAGGACTATGGGAAATGAGTGTGGACCACAACATAGCATTTTTACTCTTTCTGTTATTGTTTGCTTACATTTTTGTTTTCCTTCTCAGGTTTTTTTTCTTTCTTTCTAGATCCAAGTTTTCTTGTTCAGCAAGATAAATAAATATGTATACATATATTGGATTTAACATATATTTTAACATATTTAACATGTATGGGACTATCTGCCATCTAGGGGAGGGGGGTGGGGGGAAAGAGGGGGAAAGTTGGAACAGAAGTTTTTGCAAGGGTCAACGTTGAAAAATTACCCATGCACATGTTTTGTAAATAAAAAGCTATAATAATAAGAAAAAATAAAAATTAAAAAAAAATTCCATCTCTGCTGTGCCCTAGCACTCATTCCATCTCTGAAGGAATCAGTTTCCTCCGCTGCAAAATGAAGGTACTAGGCTCAATGATCTTCAACATGTTTGGCAAATAGCAGAAACTTAACAAATGCTAGTTGATTGAATGACTAATCTAGCTCTTGATTCTATACTCCTATATGAACAATAACCATGTTGATCTCTACTTTATTTTAAGTCCCTATGCCCTGAGGAACTGGCTAATGCCTTTGGACCTTTCATTTATTGTTTTCTATTCTAGATACAGGACCTCTGATTTGGACCAAGCATGAATCATGGTTACCTAGAAGTCCAGGCTGGATATTCAGTGATACCCTGGGGAACACTGGTTTAGAAGATGTCTACTTCTAGCTTTGGACTTGGATCTGATGGGAATAATGCTATGTTGGAACTGAGCTAAATTCTAAACATAATCCTCTATCTGGAGGCGGAGAGGGATTTTATCCCTCAAGTGGTTGGGAAAGTGTTTATAGGTTTATCCTTGCTACATCTTTAAAGCATTTATCCCTTTATTAAAAAAAAAAAAAAGTCTGATGTTAAATGGTTAAATGAAATGGGTACTACAGTCACTAGCTCTAAAGGTGGAGGTAACAAGCAAGGTTATTGTGAAAATCAAATGACATAAAATAATTGTAAAGGACTTAGCATAGTACCTGGCACATAGTAAGTGCTATATAAATTCTTTTATTATCCTTATTATTACAGAAGTCTTGACTCTATAATTCTTCAGGTCCAGGAGGCTCTAACCAAGTCCTGCACCATGCCTTCCCTAGACTGGATTCTGCTGGTTCAGAGATAATCTGCAGTGCTGTCCTTGACTAGCAGAAATTCTCTCTATGGTTCTTTACTCTCCAGTCTAAGGTGGGTATCTACACAGAATATTACTCAGTCTGGGAGTGTATGGGATATTCTGGGAGCACTAGCACCACTGGTGTGAGGACTTGCCGAGTCCTTTTCAGGGTTCCCATATACCTTTGGTGTCTACCTGGCATTCAACTCTCATCTGTGGCTCTAACTGACAGGCCTCAAACCTGTCAGTGATGAGAGAAGCAATTCATTTTGGACTTCTACTCTATTCTTATCAGTATTAATCAATTTAACAAATCATGTCAAAGTTCTGTATATAAGACTCCAGAGCTGGGAGTTGCAGATTCTAAGTTCACTTGCTTAACTATATATAGGAAGTTAACTAAAGGCCCTCCACCCTTGTTTTGCCTTATGATGGTGACCAAGCCCAGTGTGGCAGGGATCACAATTACATGAAAAGTCCCTCAAAATATTTTTGTATCTCTGAACCAATCACTTGTCCAGTAAAAGCAGTTGACCATCTTATGACCACTTAGATCACTAACTATGATGGCTTCACCCAACTTGTGACTGTTGGTATTCATATTTTAATGTATATATTATATGTTAACCAATGAAATCATAGTTCTATATTCAGCATATAACCCTATAAAAGTATAGCCCTAAGGGGAGGTGACATCTCAGTTCATGAGGAAGATCTGAGGTCCACTTCATTGGAGGGGGTCACGAATCCTTTAATAAAGAGCAACTGGCTCATACCTCTGCCTCAGTCTCTCTTATTGTAGGTAGGATAATTTTAATCTCCAGATTGAGTTAAGAGATATATTCTCTAAGCATATGGAGCATATTCTGTAAGCATATTTCTCCCTGGTATAATGGGAAGATGAGAATGATTTGTTCCAATAACCTTTAAGGTGGCTGAAGCAGTTACTGTGATGCACTTAGAGCTTGGTCAGACATCCTAGACACCAAGGTCATCCACTGCATCCTGGGTCATAGCCACTTAGTCATCTTGACTTTTGCGTTGCTACTGGTTTTTGATATTCTGGAAGAGAGAGTGAGGCTGATGACTTTGTGCAACTCTGCCTCATTTAAATCTGTTCATTCAAGACTCAAGACGCCATGATGTCATTGGTCCTCTTGAAAAATAAAGTACAAACAACTCAGTCTGAGTGGGTCATGGGTTTCTCTTATTTTGTTCATTGTTTTTCAAATACTATTTGATGATTACAAGCAGATTTATTAGTTTCTCTTCCTAATCTAACTTTTCTAGATTATATAAGCACTCTACTATTATACTAAGCTGCCACTTTTCTCACCCCATTCCCCTTCACTCCAGCTATGGCCATTATGGCACAAAAAAAAAAACAAAAAAAAAAAACATTGGTTCTAGAATCACTAGTCCTGAAATTAGAATCCTACCTCTGACCCTGGCTCTCTGCATACTCTTTACCTTCTCTCCATCTTGACAGTTTTCTTATCTATAAAATGAAAGGTTTGGACAAAGATGGCCTCCCTCTCCCTTTCTCTCCAACTCTAGATCCAATAGTCCTAGATATTCTGATCACATCCAAAGGACAGTGTTCCAACTTGTTATTAAAATATCTTTAATGTATTTACACTATTTCTATATTCAACAATTCAATTAAACAAATATGATCCAGATGGCTCCATGCAGCTGGGCATAGCTCTTCTTTGAGGCTCACTCAGTTGTATTAAAACAAGCACTTCACTGTTTCTTACTCTCTTAAATAGGTCTACTAATGTCCTGGTGTACTGCTAATATATTTATATTCATTGGGGTGGAACATCTTACTTAACTGACCAGGTGCTGTCAGATCACTTAAGTTATTTCACAGTGTTGTTATTGTTTTTTGTCCTTTGTTATATCTGGTAGGTGATGCCTTGATATACAACTGAACTGAATTTCAATGAGAGAGGGTAGTGCAGTCACCAGCTCACATTTTCTTTCAGAGTCAACAGGGTCCAGTGGTAAGATATAGATCAGGATGACTGGAGATGGACCTGAAGGCAGTTGGAGACCTAGGCCTTTTTAAGGCCTATTTAACCTAAGCCTATTTAAAAGGCTATTTAACAGGTCTTAGATTGACTGAGACAATGTCAAATTAATGATTAAGGGTAGGTAAGAAATGAGGCAGAGAAAAAAATCAACCTGGGAGGGTAAGATTCTCAGGGTTTCTGGTCAAAAAAGAAACAAATGCTATTAACATTCACTTAAATTACATAGTCAATGAACTACATTCCATTACAATTTAGGTTAGATTGTAAAGCCCGAGAAACTGAGCAAGATGGAGATTAGAGAACAATTTAATAATTTATTAAATGGGAGAAATTTACTGGGACCAAATGGATCCAAATGGTTTGGTCCCAGGGCTGAATGAGACTATCCTCTCAAAGAATCCAGCATTGAATGTCAGATACAAGATTCTTTTACAGGGTAACAAGAACAATGACATAATGGGGGGAGGTACCTGGATGGGCATGACCTAATGGAGAGAGGCACCTAGCATAACATAATGGGAGGTACTGGAGAGGCTCCTGATATTCTAATGATGTCTAAAATGGATAAAGACTTTTATTCCATCAAACAATTAGAGGGAATGATTATAGCCTAAGGTCTAAGATATAAGACCTTTATCCTAACATTAAGAGGTAATGGTTATAACTTGAGGCAGAGTAACTGAATAGGACAATTAGGGAAACTGGACCAAGACAATAAAAGAGAACTGTGGCAGAACATTAAAAAACTTTTTTTTAACAGAAAAGAAAGGATAAAGAAAGGTGAAAAGTAGGAATCACAGTCATTTCTTACATATTGCTGAACTAATGCTTCACAAATTTATATGTCATCCTTATGCAGGGGCCATATTAATCTTCTCTGTATCATTCCAATTTTAACTTATATACTGCTGAAACAAGCACCATATTGCTGAACAAGAGAGTCAAAATACTCCAATCACCTGAAAAGTAAAAATGAAAAGTAAGAAAAAAATAATATGTAAAGCAGATGGTCTTATCCACTATTATAATAACTATTGATAGTCCTTGTAGTCTTGTCTAAAAGTGTTGAAGTTGAGAAGGGAGAACCCCAAAAGTCCCAGACTGGTATCATGAGAGATCTTAAAAGAATTTGCAGGCTTGAACCCATCTCCTAGTCAAGGGGATTTATTGAAAGTAATGAATGCTATTACTAAGCAGACTGAATTATAAGGGAATCCAGTAAAGAAACTGAAGTAAGGGAATACACTTATACAGCTTTCAATCATAAATAATGCTAATTTTATGGCTCCTAATTGGAAGGAGTGGTTCTCAGTTGATCAGATTATTACTGATAAGATTATCAGTCAGCAATGAATTGGGGTGGTCTTATTCTCTATCTTCTCAGAATTTGATCTGTAGGAGTTTCCTGAGGCCAGAAGCTATCTTGCTAAGCAGTGGTCATAATCAGATAGATTGGGTTTAGGAGTTTCCTTAGACAGACTCCAAAATCAAAAGTTTTAGGTTTCATATTATATCAAAAGGACTTCTTTCACAACTGTAAAAGTAGTCAGCTCCCCTTATCTCCTACTCTTGAATGAGGAATATCTCTTTCAGGTAGCAAACCTTGGCAGCTGAGTGGGAGTTATTTCCCCAGAAGCTTTCTTCTCCTTTTCTCCTTTGAGATTTCACAATATAGGTACTCTCAATATACAACAAGAACACATAAACAAATTGTACTGGACTATTCATCACAAATTTTCACCCCTTTCCAGATGGAGATATATTTCAGACATAATTCTAAAGATAAGCAATGCTTTTTTTTCTAATTCATAATATATTGAAAAGTCAAATGCTTGGAGAAATGGATTTATACCAAGAATGATTTTTTTAAAAACAGAAAACAACATACTCTTTTTTTAAAAGCATGACAAAAATATTCTTTAAACAGAAAAACACCTCTAGGAATTATGCCACATCTCATGTGTAAGTGACTCATCTAACTGATTCATTTCACTGATATTCTCTGTCTCTAATGTTCTCCCTCCCCCTCTTCATTATTTGAATTTGTATATATCAGAAGCAGGGAAGTGGGATGGAATGAGGATGGGAGGGAGAGACAGAATGTGAATTTATTAAGCATTTGCCAAGGCACTGTGCTAAAATGGGGGCAGGGGAGAATCTAAATAAAATCAAACAAGATAATCTTTGCCTGCAGGGAGTTTACATTTTAATGGAGAGTACTACATATAAAAAGGAAATTGAAATGTAATGTAAAGGAAGAGAGATGGTCTTGGGGGCTTAATTCAATGAAGTTGACTGGAAAGAGATATGGAAAATCAGACAAAAGTTCATCTTTTTAAAAGAACACTGGCTTTGAACCCTGGTTCCCAAGATGGAGTACAAAGTTTTGGTGGGGAGGGGTAAGAGATGAGAGCTGGAGTGGAAATTGTATGGTTTGGCTAAGAAATGAAGAGGTTTGGTTCCCAATAGGATAAGATAAAAGCTCAATAGCCATCTCCTCCGATAACTTTCCCTGATTTTCTCCAATCAGTAATGTCTTGCTCCTTTAATAATATGAAATATTATGCATGATAACTATGTTAGTGTTTTATCCCCTACTAGACTAAAGATCCATGAGGAAGGGGACTTTATCTTGTCTAAATTATGCATCTCTTCTAGTGTCTTAGAATGCTTTTTTACTTACTGTAAACACTTAGTAAATGCTGAATGAAGGATAAATTAAGAAACAAAGTAACCTTTCCTTTTCTGTGTTTTGCTTTCTAACATGATACCTGTCTTCAAGTGTTTGAAGAGTTTTCATTTAGCAGAACATATAGACATTCTACTTGGCTCCCAAAACAGAACTAGTGATGAGGTCCTGGATATTCAGATGGGCATTAGCAGAGAAAGTCTGAAATACTGGTAGGATTATAATCCCTGAGGCAAGCAGGGAAGGACACAGATGAGATTATCTCAGCCTTAAACAGACTCTTTTGATTTTGTTATGGCCTTTTGTTCTTAAGTAGGCCTTTTGATCAAGTGGACTTTTGTTTACAGTCCCACTCCATGTAGCAGCCCTTCTTTATTATATCCAATCAGAAAGCCGAGTTATGATGTCAAATCTCCGAGGTTATATTTCCCCTAAAAAACATCTACTGGTAGTGTAGATTCTCACTGAATTTAAAGAGTATTCCTCCTGGCTACTTCTAGGGAACTTATCTTCTCCCTTGTTAATTGCTAAAACCTTTCTCCTTGATAAAAAGCTTTATGAATTTAGCTTATTCTTAGAAGCATAATAAAATCTTTGCCCTTTGATTTGGAGAATGTCTAAGCTTACAAATTCTTTTGAGACAGCGCATAGCCCCAATATATTTTGAGGTCATCAACCCATGCCCCATCATTTGGGGGCTGAACCCTATCATTTTGGTGGCCTGGTACAAGAAGAGTCTGACTTTACCCTCAACATGAGGATAAATGGATAGAAATTATAGAGAGGTATCTTTAGGTCTGATGGAAGAAAAAATTTCCTAATTAGAGCCTTACAGAATTACAGTGGATTGCCTTAATAAATAGCATATACCATTTAATTAAAACTTCATGTGGAAGCTGGATGACCATATTTTAGAGGGGATTTTCCCCCAAATAAAAATTTAAGTAGATTAATTTTGAAGCTACCTTGTAACTCTGAGATTTTTGATTTTTTTAATTTTTAAAATTTTTATTTAAGATGGTTGCATATCTATTATGTACAACAGAAATGCCAGAAAAACTGAGGCAAGATAGAAATTAAAGAGTTTTTAATATTTTATTTGAGAGGGAAAGATTGTCTGGGACCAAAAGAGAATCCATGTTGGCCCTAGCAGACTGAATGGGGCTCTCATCTCAAAGCATTCAGCAACAAGTGAAAAATTCCAGGGATCAGGAAAGACAAAAGTGGAGTGAGGGAGGATTTGGGAGGTGGTCATAGAGCACTGGTGAGTGTACCATAAATTTGGTTCTGACAGGTTGGGGATGAGGACCATAAATTCTGATAAGAGGGAGAGGTTAGAAGTCACTAAGTCTGAGACAGGAGATATGCTTACCTATCTTTAAATAACCTATCTACAATTTATGGCTCTATGGAATGCTAATGGTCAGGGCTAGTTATCTCTATTTATATCAGTTCTAATCGTCAGGAAGGGGGGGTTGCAACCAGGGGGACTGAGGCAGAACAAGTGAAGGAAACTGAGGCAAACAATTAAAAAAAACTGTGGCATAACACAACTTGTTGTTCCTTTGAAATATATAATAGTTATGTAATTTTTTTTGTCTTTCCTCTCCCTCATATTTTCTTTTTTCAAAATTTAATTTTTACCATAATTATTTGTGTTCTAGGATCTATGAAAAGGAATTAATTTTTTTTTACTCATTTGCTATTATTAAAAAAATTCCTTGAAGTCTCTACTATAGTATTTTATATGGCAGCCATTCAATAATATTTATTTAATTAAATTTTTGTAATAGAAAATAGAATAATTGTTTAAAATATTTACTAAAAAATAATGGCATAAACAATGAATTTCTGTAGTCCTCCCATGTTCATCTCTGGGCTACCATAAAGTGGTATCCTAAGACAGGTCCTGGAGCAATGAAACCAGCAAGGAGATGGAGAAAACAATCCCAGGAAACTTGAGGGATTTGCAGGAAGATTCTCTCTTAGTCAGGAAAGTTCCCTTCACACAAAGACAGGAAGCTCTCCAATGAGCCAATAGCAAGTCCCACCTCAGCAAATCAGCAGTAGATCCTGAGCCCCAAAGTAATGAAACCGGCAAACACCAGCAATTAGACCATCCCAGGTAGCTTAGTAAATCCAGGGGAACTTGCAGACTCCAGCTCCCAAGAATCACCACATGCTTCAGAAGCCCTGGGGAAAGATTACCATATGGTTCAGCACAGCCTCAGGCAACTAGGCCTCCTCGAGCAGCCAGACTTCTACATGCTTCAGCATAGCCGCAGGAAAACTCAGAAACCCTTCCTGGCCACAGCATACACTAGACACCACCACTAGGCCTCTGACTTAGCACCAGGTAAGATACTAAACCCTTACAGTCTCCAGCAAGACCCCTTATCCCATCCCCTCTGCCTGTACTAGACAACAGGATCCCTTATGGGACTGAGGGCAGTATCATTGCAGCACAGGGTAAATAGCCAAGGCTTGTAGTCACTGTCACAAGACAGTACTCCTGCCACCTGAGAAATAGAGCTCAAATTTAAAAGAAAAAAAGGCAGAGAGAGAAAGAGAAAAAGAGAGAAAGACAGACAGACAGACAGACAAAGAAGCAAAAAACAATTTAAAAAATTCTGACCATAGAAAGCCATTATGGTGACAGGGAAGACCAAGGCACAAATTCAAAAGAGGACCATGATGTCAATTGGCAACCCTCCTCTCTCCCCAAAGAAAAAGAGATATGGTCTCAAGGCCAGAAAGAATTCATGGAAGAGCTCAAGAAGGAGCTTAAAAATCACATAAGAGAGGTAGAAGAAAGATTGGGAAAAGAAATAATTGTGATGCAAGAGAATTATGGGGAAAAAGAGGCAACAACTTGAAAAACTGTTTTAAAAGTATAAATGGCCAAATGGAAAATGAGGTACAAAAATCCAGTATATTAAACAACTTCTTACAGACAATAATTGACCAAATGGAAAAGAAAATACAAACCTAACCGAGGAAAACAGTACTTTAAAAGTTAAAATGGGGCAAGTGAAACTAATAACTCTAGGAAACATCAAGAAGGAATCAAAAAAATTACAAAAGTATGAAAAAATGGGAGAAAATGAAAAAGACATCATGCTAAAAACAATTGACTTAGAAAATAGATCCAGGAAAGACAAAAGTGAGAATTACTGGACTACCTGAAAGTCATAATCAAAAGGAGGAACTGAATAGCATCTTCCAAGAAATTATCAAAGAAAACTCTCTTGAAGTCTGTAATGGGCTGAGGTTTGAGTTGATGCACTGAGGTCCCAAGTACATGAGGGCTAAATAGTAATTGGACTATACTCTATTAATATACATGATTAGATAAAAAATGGTCCCTGCCCACTCTCTGTGCAAGTCCTGATGTGTTGTACAGGAAATGACGATTTTGGTGGGTGGAGGCAGAGAGAACAGGAAGAGAAGCTGGGAGAGATTGGGCCTGGGTTCCATTCTCCTGGCTGCTGGTCGTGTGGCTGGTGATCTAGCTAGCTTCTTGACTCAGCTGCACACATTGCTATTGCCGATTCTCTTCCACCTCCAATCCTTCTTCACTGAGAATAAAGACTGATGATTTTCCCCTAACCTGAACTCTGGACTCCTGCTGATTTAAAAATACACGGTCTTCACAGAAGTCCTGCAACCAGAGGGCAAAAGAGGTATGGAAAGAATCCACTAAACACCTCAGGAAAGAGATCCCCAAAATAGAAACTCCAAGAAAAATAAGAGTTAAATTCTAGAACTATCAGGTCAAGAAAAAAAATACTACAACTAGCCAAAAAGAAACAATTAAAATATCAGAGAACCACAAGCATGCAGCAGAAATATTAAAGGACTGGAAGTTATAAAACATGATATTCCTGAAGACAAAGGAGCTAGGACTACAACCAAGAATCACCTATCTGGCTAAATTAAGCAGAATACTTCAAGGAGAAAAAAAATTCATTCAGTGAAATAGAAGGATTTCTAAAGATTTCATAAGGAGAAGACCAGAACCAAATAAAAAATTTGATGTTTATCATCAGGATTTAAGAGAAACATAAATAGGTAAAAAGGACAAAGAAAACATAAGAGATGCCAATAAACCTAAATTATTTATATCTAAAAATGATATTTGTTTTTCTTAATTGTATCACTGAGTACAAATTGAAGAATACATATAGACAGAAGGTCTGGGCATGAGGTGAATTTGAGAGAATGACATAAAAAAAAAACCCTAAGCAATGAAAAAGAGAAATATACTGGATGCAGAAGGAAGGGAGAAGTAAAATTGTATAAATTATTTCACAGAAAGAAGTGTGAAAGAATTATTATAGTGGGAGGAGGGGGAAGAGAGGACAGTGGCTGATGAGCATCACTTGAACATTACACTCATCTGTATTGGTTCAAACAGAATAATAGGCATGAGCAGTTGAATATAGAAATGCTTTCTTACCAGACAAAGAAGTAGGAGGAGAGGAGACTAAACAAAGGGAGGTGGAAGTGTGAACTGATTGAAGGAAGGACAAATCAGAGATGGTAGAAAGAAGTAAAACACTAAGAAAGGAAAGGGTAAAAAGAGAGAAGACAAACAGAGGAAGAATAGGATTAAGGGAAATACACAGATAGTAATTATAACTGTGAGTGCTAATGAGATAAACTCTCATAAAATGAAAGCAGAAAAAATCCTGTTATGCTGTGTACAAGAAGCACACAAATCAGAGAGATACACACAGAATAAAGGCAAAGGACTTTAGCAGAATCTATTCTCCAACTGAAATTTAAAAAGTAGGGATAGTAATCCTGATCTCAGACAATGCAAAAGGAAAAACAGACCTAATTAAATGAGATAAGAAAAGAAACTACATCTTGTTTAAAAACTACCATAGGTATTAAAGCAATATCAATATTAAACATATATGTATTAAATGGTATAAAATCAAAATTATTAAGGAAAATAAACAGCAAAACTACACCAGTGGGGAAAATGCAAGTGCTCCCTCTTAGAACTCAAAAATTCCAACCAAACAAACAAGAAAGAAAGTAAGGGGGTAAATAGAATATTGGAAAAGTTAAATATGACAGACCTTTGGAGAAAAACTGAATGGAAACAAAAAGAAATATAACTTTTTTTTCAGCAATATGTCACCTACACAAAAATAAACGATATAATAGGGCATGAAACCCTCAAAATCAAATGTAAAAAAGTAGAAATATTAACTGTATTCTTCCAAAGAACTAGATCTGTGCCTAAAAATATCATATTCAGCAAAAATTATCTATAATTTTGAATGAGAAAAAAATGGACAGCCAGTGAACTTGCACATTTTCAGATCTTTCTATCAATCAACCCAAACTTAACAGAAAATTTAACACATAAGAGCCAATATCAAAGATCAATTTTAAGACATTCTACATAGACAGATTGTTTTGTTTTGTTTTTTACATAGAAATGTATACTATGTGTTTAAGATTCACATCAACAAAAAGATAACTCAAAATAAAAATTGGCAGATTTAAGGTAAAAATAGTAATCATGTTATACAAATGAGATGCAAATGAAGAATAGATACAAAGACATTAGAGTGGGAAGGAGAGCTCATAGTTCTGAAAACCTACTCACATTAGGAAAGAATTCAATAGACAACACTACACATATACCAAGAAGGGCATAACATCCTCCAAAGTGTATAAAGAAATGAGGGGAAGAGATGGGTGGATGGAGAAGCCAAGGGTGAGGGAAGAAAACAAGGGAGCAATCCTTGGGTGAGAAGAGGTTAAGTAATAGCAAACCAAGTTATGGAGCAGAATTTAAGCAGAGTCAGTAGGGATAGGAAAGATGTGTATATATGTGGGGTGTGTATGTATATGTGTGTGCGTGTGTGTGTGTGTATCTATATAAGTATGCCTCAATATATCTTTTTTAAAACTTTGTTTTGCTTTTTTTCTTTCTAATTTTTTTTCTTTTTTGATCTGATTTTTCTTGTGCAGCATGATAAATAAGGAAATATGCATAGAAGAATTGCACATGTTTAACACATATTGGATTACTTGTTCTTAGGGGAGGAGTGGGGCAAAGGGAGGGAGAAAAATTTGGAACACAAGGTTTTACAAGGGTGAATGTTGAAAGCTATTTTTGCATGTATTTGAAAATAAAAAGCTATTATTAAAACATTTTTTAAAAGGGAAAAAAAGAAAAGGAAATTGAACTATTAATGAATTCCCTAGGAAAAAATCCCCAGGATCAGATGGATTCACAAGTGCATCCTACCAAACATTTAAAGAATAATTATTTCCAATACTACATAAACTATTTGGAAAAGTAGATGCTGAATACGTGCTATATTTTGGCAACATATAGCACATATTCTTATTAAAAACACTAGAGAGCATAGGAATAAAGAAAGCATTCCTCAAAATGTTAAGTAGTATCTAAAACCACCAGCAAGCATTGTCTATAAAGGAGATAAGTTTAGAGGCTTTCCCAATAAGATCAGGGGATGAAGAAAGAATGTCCATTATCACCACTATAATTCAATATAGTATAGAAATGTTAGCTTTAGCTATAAGACAAGAAAAAGAAATAGAAGGAATTAGAATAGGCAATAAGGGGACAAAAATAATACTCTCTGCAGATTATATGATAGCATATTTAGATAATTCTAGAATATCAATAGAAAAATTACTTGAAATAATTAACAACTTCAGCAAAGTTGCAGGATATAAGATAAACCCACATAAATCATGAGCATTTCTTTTTATGACCAACAAAGGAGAAATTCCATTTTTAACTGTAAATAATATAAAATATTTGGGAGTCTTATCTGCTAAAACAAACCCAGGAACCATATGAACACAATTACAAAACACTCCACACAAAGTCAGATTTAAATAATGGAAAAATATTAATTGCTTGATAGTCTGAGCCAATATAATAAAAATGATAATTCTTCCTAAACTAATATATTTCTTCAGTGCCATGCCAACCAAATTATCAAAAAAAAAAATTATCTGATAAGAGTTAGAAAAAAACAACAAAATTTATCTGGTATTGGTTAAGAAATAGAGTGTTAGATCAGTATGGAATAGATTAGGTGCAAAACACTCAGTAGTCAATGACAAAAGTAACTTGGTGTTTAATAAACCCAAAGACCCCAACTTTTGGGATAAGAACTCACTATTTGACAAAAATTGCTGGGAAATCTGGAAAACAACAGGAGACAAACTAGGTATAAAGTAACATCTCATATTATATATACCAAGATAAATTCAAAATGGGCACATAAAGAGTGACACCATAAGCAAATTAGAAGATCAAGGAATAGTCTATCTGCCAGACTTATGGGAAAGGGAAAAATTCATGATCAAACAAGAGATAGAGAGTATTATAAAATGCAAAATAAATAATTTCGATTATATTAAATTTAAAAGCTTTTGTATATCCAAAAATGCAATGCAGGAGTAGAAGAAAAGCAGAAAACTGAAAAACAATTTTTACAGCAAGTATTTCTCATAAAGGCTTCATTTCTCAAATATATAAAGAACTGAGTCAAATTTATAAGAACACAATTCATTCGCCAATAGATAAATTGTCAAAGGAATATGAAGAAGCAGTTTTCAGATAGAGAATTTAAAGCTAACTACAGACTAAGAAGTGCTCTATCACTTTTCATTAAACAACTCTGAAGTACTACCTAACACCTACCACATTGGCTAATATGACAAAAAAAAAAAAAAAAAAAAAAAAAGAAAGAAAGAAAAGAAAAGAAAAAGGAAAGTGATAAATGTTGGAGAGGATATGGGAAAATTGGGACTCATTCATTGGTGGTGGAGTTATGAACTGGTCTAGTTGTTCTGGAGAGCAATATGAAACTTTGTCCAAAGGGTAAACAAACTGTGCATACTTTTTGATCCAGCAATACCACTAACTAGGTCTGTATTCCAAAGAGATCATTAAAAAGCACAGGGAGGGGGGGAGGGAAAGGGGGGCGGGGAGAAGAACCTACATGTGCAAAAGTATTTATAACAACTCTTTTTGTGGTAGCACAATATTGGAAATTGAGGAGATACATATCAATTGGAGAATGGCTAAACAAGCTGCAGTATATGGATATCTATGGATGTAATGGAATACTACTGTGTAATAAGAAATGATGAACAAGCAAGAAAAACCTGGAAAGAATTGTACAAACTAATGCAAAATCAAATTTGCAGAACCAGGAAAACACTGTACTTAATATCAGCAACACTGTGATGATCAGTTATGAATGACTCAGCTCTTAGAAACATAATGATCAGGGCATCTAGGTAGTACAGTGGATAGAGCACTAGCACTGAAGTCAGGAAGACATGAGTTCAAATCTGGCCTCAGACACTTAACACTTCCTACCTTTGTGACCCTGGGCAAGTCACTTAACCCCAATTGCCTCAGCAAAAAAAAAAAAAAAAAAAAGGAAAAAAGAAACACAATGGTCCAAGATAAGTACAAAGGACTCTTCAAAGAAAATGCTATCCACATCCAAATAAAGTACTGATGAACTTGGAATGACAATCAAAGCATATTTTTTTCACTTTAATCTTGTGTTTTCCCCCTTTTTGATCTGTTTCTTCTTTTACAACTGTGAACTGTGTACATATAAAAACCACATCAAACTGTCTACCATCTTTGAAAGAGGGGAATGGAGAGAGGAAGAAAAACTTGGAGTTCAAAATCTTGTAAAAATGCTAAAAAAATTTTCTTGACATGTAATTGCAGGGGGGATAAAATTCTATTAAAAATAAAAATAAAGTGTTTAATGATTATGTATCACCTTCTTCAAGAAGACTGGTGAGAATGCTGATTGCAATGACTTCCCATTTATTGAGAAGTTCTTTCTGGTCAAATCAAATTTTTAAAGCTGAACTTAAGTTCTGACTCACCATATTAAGCTGCTTATCAGGTAGGTCCTTAATAAATGTTTCCTAAATGAATGACTAGAAAGGCAATATGTTGTGTAGCAACAGTGAACCAGAAGTTAGAAAACTTGGGTTTGAGTCTCAGTTCTGCTATTCATTTGCTATATGACCTTGAACAAATAAATTCTTCTCTGGACTGCATCCTCCTCATTTATAAAATCAAGGACTTGGTTTCATTAATCAACAAGCATTTACATAAGCACTTACTTGTGTGATAGACATAAATTCTGGAGCACAAATGAAACAATCTCTGCCCACATGGAGCTTACATTCTAATAAGCAATAGAACATGTGTGCTTAAAAATATATAAATGGCACATAGGAGATGAATACAGAGAAATTTTTGTAGGAAGTGTTCTAACAGCTGGGGAGGGGCATCTGGAGTGATGTCACTCTAGAAGGCAGACAATTTCTAAATAACATTCTGTGATTTTTCAAGGTATATACAAATAAGAAAAAATGTTTTTGTAGACTCAGCTTAGTGCTATAAATGAAAATATATTGAGGCTATTTGTGAATTTCTTTCATACAAAGGAAAAATTACAAAGAATAGGAAAAAAATTTATAAAAAGTTAAGATTAAAGTAATTTTTGAGCTATCCTATCTAGGCAGATTGTTATACAAGACATAAATACATAAAAAAGAAGAAAGCCAAAGTCAGAGAACAATTTGAAAACCTGGCCAACTTGTCAATACAAATAAATCAGATTAATAATGTCCAAAACCAAAAGTTTACTATGATTCCCTTTCTGGATTAATTACTCACTTCAGTACTCTAAGGTTTGCAGATAGGGTCTTGAGGGAAGTGATTATTTCTACCTCCAATCTGATTTCAATTCAGATTGGATTCCAATCTGAATTCTTAAAGCTGTAATTCATAATCCCTCACCAATGAGATTTTTTTCAAAAATCAACTAGGAGACACAAGTTCACAGCTTTCAAGGTAGCATAGGAAGGACAGTAGGTATAAAACATCCTGCTAATAAACATAGGGTACACTCTCCCACAAATACATACAATGCTCAGTGAAAGAATAGGAACAAACATAATGTAATGATACTGAGGCACACAGGAAAGACATGGTCAAGGAAACTTATTCATCTGGTATTGAAGGGTCTTGATATTTCTCTTCATTCAGTTTCTTTACACTGCCCTCCCTGAACACAGTGTGGCAGCACTTTGCTACCATGATTGCTAACATTCAGTGAGTCCATGGCTCTCTTCTTTGCTGCCAGAAATAATATTCCTTGTTTACCTGCTCCTTTGAAAACTACCTCTTTTTGACTGCATCCATCTGGAGAATGTGACTCTCAACTCCCAGACTAAAATGACAGGAATGAAACTGTGTCCCCTTTAATCTGTAAAATAATCACTCTGAAATTTGTGTCTCCTTTGATTCCTGGTCTCCCAAACTCCAGAAAGTCTAGGAGAAAGCATATTTCCCAGACTGGGCTTTTCTAAGGCAAACCATTCACCCCATTGATCTTTTGGGAGCCAGATTCCCCATTCAGAAAGACTTCAAAGTGATTTTTATTTAATTGGGAGATCTGGGTCTGATATTGAATGGCTTGAAAGTCAAGTATCTAGGCCTGGGGGCATTGGCTTTCTTTTTCAACTGGAAGTTTTAGTCTCAGACTTCTATAAAGGACAATTCTAAATTCCATATTTTTGCAGAATGTCAGAAGCAGGATTATGCCTTGTCAAGCAACCTCTCTCTCCTTGGCATAGCTGCCTGCCAGGACTCCTGCCCACTGTGAAGAGACCCTCTTCTCAATGAAAACTTTTTGTTATTTCTCTGCTAGGATCTTGTCACTCAGAAATCTGTCACCCTAGCAAAGCTGGCTTCTGCAGTGCCAACAATAAACTTCCCTTTTGCCAGCCAACTCTTCAAGTTGGTGAATTCTTTCACATTAGACCTGAACTGACCAGAAGGGAATTCTCACAACTCTCTTCATTGCCACTAAAACAGCATCAAAAATAATCAACTCCGAATTGCTCCCTGCTAGATTTAGCATTTCTTATTGGGTGAGTAGTTCTGCTGCAGGATTCCACAACCAATTACGGAGAGAGAAAATTCCCTGTTGCCCTTTGGTTGAGTTATATAAGTCATATTCCATAGTGCTACTTAATATTTCAAACTCTAGAAACTGTTTGATTAACTATGGGACTTACAGGCTAAGCTTTAAAAAAAAAATTATAAGCATGGCTAATTTTTTCCTAGCCAATGACCATCTCCTTTCCATTTTAATCAGATAATTTTTTTCCTCATTGTAGAGGAATGATAGTATAGATGTGTTGTTTTTTTTTAAAATTTGGTTAGCATATTAATATTTTTAATATGTTAAGTGTGCCTTACTTTATTTTTTTTATCTCTATACCTATTTTATTTATAATAATTTATACATTTTAATTCTATTTAATTATAATATATAGTTATATTAATTTATGTAATAATTTATGTAATTAAATAATGATTTATAAACCTGGGTTGGTGTAAAAACTTCTCAGGTAAAGAGGGCCACATTGGGAAAAGTTTAAGAAGCCTTGGAAAAGAGTAAGCATTTAAAAATGATTTTGAAAGGTTAGATTGATTGGTTTACCTCTAAGAGTTTCATATTCTTTTTTTTTTTTTTTTGATGTTTTATTTTTTTATTTATTTATTTTTTATTTAATAGCCTTTTATTTACAGGTTATATGTATGGGTAACTTTACAGCATTAACAATTGCCAAACCTCTTGTTCCAATTTTTCATCTCTTACCCCCACCCCCCCCCAGATGGCAGGATGACCAGTAGATGTTAAATATATTAAAATATAAATTAGATACACAATAAGTATACATGACCAAACCATTATTTTGCTGTACAAAAAGAATCAGACTCTGAAATATTGTACAATTAGCTTGTGAAGGAAATCAAAAAATGCAGGTGGGCATAAATATAGGGATTGGGAATTCAATGTAATGGTTTTTAGTCATCTCCCAGAGTTTGTTCTCTGGGAGTAGCTGGTTCAGTTCATTACTGCTCCATTGGAAATGATTTGGTTGATCTCATTGCTGAGGATGGCCAGGTCCATCAGAACTGGTCATCATATAGTATTGTTGTTGAAGTATATAATGATCTCCTGGTCCTGCTCATTTCACTCAGCATCAGTTCGTGTAAGTCTCTCCAGGCCTTTCTGAAATCATCCTGTTGGTCATTTCTTACAGAACAGTAATATTCCATAATTTTCATATACCACAATTTATTCAGCCATTCTCCAACTGATGGACATCCATTCAGTTTCCAGTTTCTAGCCACTACAAAAAGGGCTGCCACAAACATTCGTGCACATACAGGTCCCTTTCCCTTCTTTATAATCTCTTTGGGATATAATCCCAGTAGTAACACTGCTGGATCAAAGGGTATGCACAGTTTGATAACTTTTTGAGCATAGTTCCAAACTACTCTCCAAAATGGTTGGATTCGTTCACAACTCCACCAACAATGCATCAATGTCCCAGTTTTCCCGCATCCCCTCCAACAATCATCATTATTTTTTCCTGTCATCTTAGCCAATCTGACAGGTGTGTAGTGGTATCTTAGAGTTGTCTTAATTTGCATTTCTCTGATTAATAATGACTTAGAGCATGTTTTCATATGACTAGAAATAGTTTCAATTTCTTCATCTGAGAATTGTCTGTTCATATCCTTTGACCATTTTTCAATTGGAGAATGGCTTGATTTTTTATAAATTAGAGTTAATTCTCTATATATTTTGGAAATGAGGCCTTTATCAGAACCTTTGACTGTAAAAATATTTTCCCAGTTTATTGCTTCCCTTCTAATCTTGTCTGCATTAGTTTTGTTTGTACAAAAACTTTTCAGTTTGGTATAGTCGAAATTTTCTATTTTGTGATCAGTAATGATCTCTAGTTCTTCTTTGGTCATAAAGTCCTTCCCCTTCCACAGGTCTGAGAGGTAAACTATCCTATGTTCCTCTAATTTATTAATAATTTCATTCTTTATGCCTAGGTCATGAACCCATTTTGACCTTATCTTGGTGTACGGCGTTAAGTATGGATCAATGCCTAGTTTCTGCCATATTAGTTTCCAATTTTCCCAGCAATTTTTATCAAACAGTAAGTTCTTATCCCAAAAGCTGGGATCTTTGGGTTTGTCAAAGACTAGGTTGCTATAGTTGTTGACTGTTTTGTCCCTTGAACCTAACCTATTCCACTGATCAACTAATCTATTCCTTAGCCAATACCAAATGGTTTTGGTAATTGCTGCTCTATAATATAATTTCAGATCTGGTACAGCTAAGCCACCTTCATTTGATTTTATTTTTCATTAATTCCCTTGAAATTCTTGACCTTTTGTTTTTCCATATGAATTTTGTTGTTATTTTTTCTAGGTCATTAAAATAGTTTTTTGGGAGTCTGATTGGTATAGCGCTAAATAAATAGATTACTTTAGGTAATATTGTCATCTTTATTATATTTGCTCTCCCTATCCAAGAGCATTTAATATTTTTCCAATTGGTTAGATCAGACTTAATTTGTGTGAAAAGTGGTCTGTAATTTTGCTCATAAAGTTTCTGATTTTCCCTTGGCAGATAGATTTCTAAATATTTTATATTATCAGTAGTTACTTTAAATGGAATTTCTCTTTGTAACTCTGTGCCTTACTTTATATATTTACATTAACTGACTGGCGGTTGGGGAGAAGGATCCCCATACCACCTCAGATGTTTAAAAAAAATTGCTGCTTCCCTAGGAAATCAATTCTGCTGGTGCTTTTTGACAGAGCCCATATTCTTAGTTCTGGATAGCTTTCTAGTGACTTGGGGAAGCCTTTCAAGTTCCTTCCCAATACCTGGCACTACAGGGTTTCATTAAAGTCCATGTAGAAAGTTTTAAAAATAACCTGGAAATTAATATTCTCCCATGAGAGTCCTTCCTAGCAGATGGGTCTGGAGGGAAAGTGTGGTTCCAATAGGGATCCCAGAAGAGATAATGGACTAGGATTGATTGGAAATCATTCAATCACTTTCAAATGAGAAATCAGCCTTCACTGGTTGAAAATTGTTCTGATTCTCTATAACACATAAAGGGCCTAAAATTTCCCCAGGGATCTTTGAAACATCTAGGGCAATCCAGATGGAAATCCAAATTCTCCTCTCACTCAAACAAGCTTGTAAAAAAAAATCAAACTTAATAAACCCTAAAGAATTTCAGAAGAACTCTCAAAAAAGAATTAAGTGGGGCAGCTGGTCTCAGACACTTAACACTTCCTAGCTATGTGACCCTGGGCAAGTCACTTAACCCCAATTGACTCAGAAAAAAAAAAAAAAAAAAAAAAAAAAAAAAAAGGAATTAAGCACACTTAAGGTTGATTTGGGGAACTTTCTAAGCCATCAGGAAAATTTTATCCTATGGGACTGCAGTCCATAAGTATCTCAGATAAGCTATTTAGACTCATGTTACAATTAGGCAAATAATTTACATGTGCTCTAAAAAACTGAACATGGATGGATCCCTTAGTGTGTCATGTGCAAATTTTTAGGCACCAGTATTCTAGGTTATTAGGCCCAGTTTCCCATATTACTAACATCAGCTTTCATATTCACAAAAATGACCACAGTAATACATATATCAGTACATAGACATTCAATGATTTTTTAAAAAATCTTTATTTTAATAACATCCTGCCAATGTTTATCTTTAAGATACTGGTTTGATTCATAAAGGAACTCCAACAGAAAACTACCTATCTGATCATAGTCTAAAATAAAAGAAGAAAAAAATGATAGATTTTTCTCCAGTGGTTCTACAATAGTAAGGTATCTAAGAAGGTGAGTCTTATATGAAGACTGTCTCCAGTATGTCACTTACATTGCATAGGGGATCCAAATATACTCTGGATGAAGCTCCCACAATGTGGCATTCCCTTCATGGGTCTCCTCAATTAAGCTCACAGGTTTTAGTTTATTCAACAGGAGATGATTATCTCCCTCAAGTTCAGGAAGTAACTCCATGGGTCCATACTTTTAAAACTACCTCTCAAATCTTTGGAATTCAAATTCTTTGAACTTTTCTCCAAAAGTACACTACAAAATAGTTGATATTTATTGAGCAATTACACATTCTATGAATGTAAAATCCCAGAGATTTAAAGTAAGAAGAGACTCTAGTGGCTATTTAATGCAACTCATACCAAAAAAAAAAAAATTGCAACCAGATAATGTGCTGTATTAATGTTCATTCAACCTCTGTTTGAAAATCTCCAGTGATAATAAACCTACTAACTCTGAGACAATGCATTCTGCTTTTACTTAACTGTTAAGAAATTTGTGTTCTTAGTTGTTGTTTTTTTTCCCCTTGACATCAAACCTGAATTCATAGGGTCAAACAGCACAGGTCTAACATGTCTAAACTTTTTCACCTGAACTATGCCCTATAACGACCTCATTATTTCTTTTCACTTTTTGAATTCATGGCCAACTCAAGTGCTACCTCTTGAACAAAGTTTCTCTTTTTGCACTTATAAATGACAATCTTTCCCTAATTGATGGGCATCCACTCATTTTCCAATTCTTTGTCACCACAAAAAGAGCTACTACAAATACAAACATTTTTGCACATGTAGGTGCTTTTTATGATCTCTATGGGATATAGACATAGTAGTAACATTGCTGGATCAAAGAGTATGCACGTATTCTCAGCAGTATAATAATCCACAACCACTCTGAAGGATTTAGGACGAAAAATCCTGTCCAAATTCAGAGAAGAAACTGATTGTGCCTGAATATAGATTGAAGCATACTCTCTCTCTTTTTTTAACTTTATTTTTCTTGAGTTTTTTTTTTTTAAATTGGGGTAGGAGATCTATATTTTCCTTCATAACATGATTTTTATGAAAATGTTTTGTATAACTTCACATGTAGTTTCTTAATAGGGGCTGAGACTAGGGATAAGGGAAAGAATCTGGAATTAAAAAGTTTTAAAAATAAATGTAAAAAAATGTTTTAAATGTAACTGGGGCAAACCATTAAATGAATAAAACACATAAATAAGTAAAGAGGACAGTTTTGTAACCCTTTGAGCACAGTTCTAAATTACTCTCCAGAATGGTTAGAACATTTCATAACTGGTGCAACAATGCATTAGTGTCCCAGTTTTCCCATATCCCCTCCATTCTAAAATGTTATTTCTAAAACATACATCTGATCATGTTATTCCCTTAACCAGAAATCTTCAGTAGATATTTATTTCCTCCATCATGAAATACAAATTTATTATACTAGAATTTAGAGCCCTCCATAATATGGTTCTTTACTTGCCTTTCCAAAAAAATCATATTCACTTCACATATCCTATATTTCAACCAACTGCTCCCCATTCACCTCTCATCCTCAGGCCTTTGTACAAGCGGTCCCCCACATCTACATTGCACTATCTTCTCCACCAATTTTTATTCTACTGGATTGTTCTCTTGAAAGTAATTAATGATCTCAGTTTCATTCAATTCAATAAATATTTGTTAAGTGCCTACTATGTGCCAGCCACTGTGCAAAGTCCTAGAGTGACAAAAAAGAGGGACAAGACAGTCTCTACCTTCTAGGTGCTTAGAATCTAATGGGGGAGACAGTATACAAAGATCTATAAAGCAAGCTATATACAAAATAAATAGGAATAATTAAAAAGAGGGAAAACATTAGAATTGAAAGGGTTAGGGGTAAAAGAGATCATAAAAGAGGGAAAAGGATCCATGTGTGCAAAAATGTTTGTAGCAGCCTTTTTTGCAGTGGCAAGGAATTGGAAATTGAGTGGATGCCCCCCAGCTGGGGAATGGCTGAATAAATTATGGTATATGAAGGTAGCAAAATATTACTGTTTTATAAGAAATGATGAACAGGATGATTTCAGTAAAGCCTGGAAAGATTTCCATGAACTGAAGCTAAGCGAAGTGAGTAGAACCAAGAGAACATTGTACATAATAACAATAAGATTATATGATGATTAGCTATGAAGGACATGGCTTATTTCAACAATGAGGTGATTCAAAGCAGTTCCAATAGACATATGATAGAAACTGTCATCTGCATTAAGAGAGAGAACTATGGAGATTGAATGCACATCAAAATATACTTGTTGTTATTGTTGTTGTGTGTTTGCTTGTTTTTTTTTTCTTTCTCATGTGTTTTCCCCTTTTGATCTGTTTTTGTGTGTGTGTGTGTGTGTAGCATGGTGAATATGGAAATATGTTTAAAAGAATTGCACATTTAACCTATATTGAGTTGCTTGTTATCTTAAGGAGGCGGAGAGGGAAGAGAGAAAAATTTGGAACAGAAGGTTTTGGAAGGGTGAATATTTCATATATCATAACATCAAAAATTATCTTTGTATGTATTTGGAAAAATAAAATATTATTTAATAAATTCTAAAAAAAAAAATTAAAAGAAGGTAGGAAAGACTTTCTGTTGAAGGTAGGATTTTGGTCGGGACTTTACAGAAGCCAGGGAGGTCAGTAGTCAGAGAGGAATAAGGAGCACATTGTAGACATGGGGCATAGTCAAAGAAAATGCCTGAAGCTGAGGTAGAATATCTTGTTTGTAGAAGAGCCAGGAGGTAATGTTACTTGATCAAAGAGTATGTGTCAGGGAATAAGACATAAGAAGACTGGAAAGGTAGGAAGGGACTAGATTATGAAAGATTTTGAATGGCAAAAAGAGTATTTTGGATTTGCTTTTGGAGGCAATAAGAAGTCACTAGGGTTTATTAAGTAAGTATTGAGGAGGGGGGGCAGAGAGAGGGATGGAATGTGATGACCAGACCTCTATTTTAGGAAAGTCATGTTAGTGGTTGAATGGAGAATGTATTTTAATGTATTAGAAAATTGAGGCAGGCAGATTCACCAGAGTAAGGAAGAGAGAAGGGGGCGTATTCAGAATGAAATCAATAGATCTTGTCAACACTTTGGATATGGGTCATGAGAGATAGCAAGGAGTCCAAGATGATTCCTTAATTGCAAGCCTAAGGAACTGGGAGGATGGAGGGTTATTATTTATTACATGTTTATCTTCCTTATTCCAACACTGGTGCTCTATCCACATAGAGAAGGTAATTAAAATCAGAGGAGCTAAGGATTTCACCAAGTAAGCTATTATAAAAGAAAGAAGAGGGTCCAGGAAAGTACACTGATGAATGTTTATACTTTGGCAGTATGATATGAAGGGAGGATTCAGTGAAGACGACAGAGGAGTAGTCTGATAGGTAAGAGTAAAATCAGGAGAGAATGATATCTAGAAAACCTATAAAGAATATCAAGAAAGAGAATGTCAGTGTCAAAGACTGTAAGGAAAGTCAAAGAGAATAAGGATTGAGAAAAGGTATGTTCTTGTCTTCCTTGACATCTATACAAGATTGAACACTATCAACTCTTTAAAAAAAAATTAAAAATATTTTATTCATTTTTGAATTTAAACACAGAGACAAAAAAAGAGAATAATTCCATGTACACAGCACAACATAAAAATAGGATTTACTATAAAGTCATGAATTTCCCTTTCACATGGTTTATTTAAAAACAACAACAACTATGTAATAAATATTAATTATGTTTTAAAGCTACACTGCTTTTCTGTACTTCCTTCTTTTGCCCTGTGCTGTGCACTTTAATTATTTTTTCTATCTACCTCCCCTCCCCAGAGAAGGCAATCATTAGACATAAACAAATATGTAAGTGTGAATATATATCCAAACATATTCATATATACAGACAACATAAATATACTATATTTATATACTGGTATGCACATACATGCATATATATGTGTGTGTAAAACTATTCCATATATACTTCTATTTATCAGTTCCTTCTCTCGATGCAGATAGCATCTTCCTTTATAGATCCTTTGTAGTTGCTTTGAGTATTTATAATAATCAAATGACAATCATTCAAAGATATTCAACAATATTGCTCTTACCATATAAAGTATTTTCTTGGTTCTGCTTATTTCATGCAAGTGTTTCCTTGCTTTTTATCTTTTAAAACAAATTTTATAGCACTGTAGTATTCTATCACAACCATATACCACAACTTGTTAGTCATTTCCTAATTGATGGGCACCCTCTCAATTTCCATTTCTTTGCTATCATAAAGAGAGCTGCCATAAATATTTTAGAACATATAAGTTCTCTTTCTTTATCCCTAATTATCTTGGAAAACAGTACTAATAATGGTATTTCTAGGTCAAACATAGTTTTATAACTCTTTGGGCATAATTCCAGATTATCTCCAAAATGTTTGGATCAGCTCACAGTTTCACCAGTAATGAATAAGTGTCCTAATTTTTACACATCACCTCCAACACTTGTCACCTTTCCTTTCTACCATTTAAGCTAATCTGATAGGTATAAAATGATATCTCAAAGTTATTTTAATTTACAATTTAATTTCTTAGACACTACCAACTCATATTTTGTTTTATAACTAACTAGTGTTAATATCTTATCTACCTACAAGGCTATATAAGTCTTTTGAGAAACAGTATCTTATTGCGCACAAAGGTACATAATAAATAATGTTCTCAAATATTCTCCTTTGGCTAAAGTAACATGGCTCTCTCCGGGTTCTCCACTTACTCTTCTGATTAATCTTTCACTCTCTCCTGGCACCAAAACTGCCTACTTGCTTCCAAACTGTGGTATTCCCCCAAGGTCCTATCTTCATTCTTTTGATATTTTATATATAGCCACATTCACTCCTTTATTGAGCTCATATACAACCACCACTTCAACAACCACCTCTATATATTTAATTTTAAAATTTTTTCTTCAATCTTGTCTTTTCCTTTGCATTTCAGTTTCCTCTCTCTAGTGACTTGTACGATGTTTCCACTTGAGTGTATTGTTATTTGTATAACATGCTTTACCATGAACCTAGTGTATGCAAAACCAAAATAAATTTCACTTATGTAAAGCACCATGCTTCACAGTGCTATCCTAGGGTCTCCCATGTCATGCAATCCATTCTAAAGTTCTTAAAAGAGACCTTGAGAATGTCCTTGTATCAGTTTTTTGACTACTCTGTGAATGCTTGCCTCTTTGTGAATTCATCATAAAATAGTCTTTTTGGCAAGCATACATTTGACATTCAAACAGCATGGCTGGCCCAATGGAGTTGCACTCTCTGTGGTAGAGTTTGAATGCTTGGCAATGTATTTTAAGAAAGGATCCTGGTGTCTAGTGTCTTATCCTGCCATGTAATCTTCAGAATCAATTCAAATGGAAGTGATTCAGTTTCCTAGCATGATACTGGTATACTGTCCAAGTTTCATAGGCACACACCAATGAGGTCAGCACAATAGCTCTGTAAACCTTCAGTTTGGTAGTTGGTTTAATACTTCTCCTCTCCTTTACTTTTCTTCAGAGTCTCCCCCAAAATGAACTGGCTCTGACAATGCATGTGTCAACCTCTATTAATGTAGACAACCCCGAAAAGTATATTGCCAAAGTAAGTGAACTTGTCCTCAGCATTCAATACTTCTCCATTTGCTGTAACCAATGGTTCCACATATAGATGATGCAATACTGGCTGATGGAGTACCTGTGTTTTCTTCATGTTGTTAAGCCAAATTAGCACAAGCAGAGAATTCAATCTTTGTTGCATCTCAGCTTTGGAGGTTGCATAAAGTGCACAATCATCTGCAAACCAAAAAAATGCACCAATACTTTCTCTACTTTAGTCTTGGCTTACAGCATTTTCAAGTTAAAAAATTTACTCTCAGTGCAGTAGCTGACCTTGATGCCATATTCTTCCTCATTGAAGCTATTTGACAACATGACTAAAAACATCATACTAAAAAGTGTGGAAGCAAGTACATACCCTTATTTTGCTCCATTGGTGACTGGCAAAGTATGAGAGTATCATTTGTTGTACAGAACCCAGGCAAATATACCATCATGAAAATGATGTACAATACTATTAAACTTCTCTGGGCAACCAAATTTTAACAAAATTGTCCATAAGTCCTCATGACTGACAGCATCAAAGGCTTTGGGCAGATACAAATGTTATACATAGTTGTGTACAGAACAAAAAAAAAGTTCTGTTTTGCTCCTGGCATTTCTCCTGGAATTGTTTGGCAGCAAACACTATATCAACTGCTCCTCAGCCCTTTCTGAAGATACACTGGCTCTCAGGTGGAAGACCTTCTTCCAGGTGTAAGGTCAGCCTATTAAGGACAATTCTGGCAAGAATCTTGTGCACAATTGTTATGGGAGACACCTGCTAGTGGCTGCTGGGGATCTAATTCTGATCAGAAGAATAGATCCCTTCATATGAGAGGATGATAATGATACAAGGAGACTGAGAGACAGTTGTTAAGGGCCAGAACTTTGAACTTGAAACAAGGTTCCTTACAAGGTACAAACTAAGTGAAAATGATGACGCAATGGTTATCTAGTTTAGTATGGTGCTTAATAGCTCTCTAAGTTCAGTATGATTGATTTAATCTTACAACAAATAATGGTTTCCTAATGATACAATGATTGGTTTATACTCAGTGTAGAACATATAAACTAGGAATCTCAGCTAGATTCAGATTCAGAGGCAAGACAAGAGAACTGGGTACAGAAGCTCAAGCTCTCAGGACCAAGGAGAGAGATTCATTTGATCTTTTGTCAGGCTCCTGGTGGCAGGTTCTCCACCTGTATTATCTCCACTGAAACCAAGACTCTGGAAGGCCTCTAAGAAAGCTGCCCTGCTCAAGGCAAGGAGACAATAAAGGATTTGGACTTTAACTCCTGGCTGTTCTCCTGGTGATTACTGAACTGAAACAAAGGCTGATCCCAGAGATCCCAGGAAAACGAAACCAGAGAACATTACATTTTGGTGCCTGAACATGGGACCAAGGACCCACATCTGTGACCCAGAAATTAGGGTGAGTACAAGAAGGAAACTTTGTAAAGGGCTAAACTAGTGCTTCAGTTGAAATGGGACAGATGTTTAGAAAACAGCCTTCTTTTCCAATCAAGGAAAATGTGTTGAAAGCTTGGTTAAAATTATAAAAAACCAAGGTTTGATTGTAACTTGGGAGTAGATCATTGAACTTTTAGAAACATTACAATATACATCTCCTTGGTTCTTTAAGGAAAAAAAAAATAGATCCAGATGAGTGGAAATTAGTAGGAGAATAAGTATGTGAATATTACAATGATAATGGACCTGACTCAATTTCTAAAGAAACACTTTTATACATATAACAATACAAATGGCTTTAAGAAATTATATAAGTATTAGAATAAGAAAAAAAGCAGAACGAGCACAAAGGGGAGGATAAGACAAACTAGGTGAAAAGCATAAGAATTAGACAAGAATGGAGTTAAGTACGAAGCTAATGAAATTAAGGAGTGTGGTGCTTCACAGTAGGAACCATTAGGGCATTCCCTATCTCATGACCTACCCCTCTCAATTAACCCTTCATGGGTGGAGGGAGAAGGAGGAGAGGGAGGGGCAGTAACACAAATCAGCACCATCTATGAAGCAGTCTATGACAAGATTACAAAAGGCATTAGTTAAAGCTAAAAAAAGGACAGAATATATCTGATTTAAAAATAAAAAAGAAGTTGATTCTGCAGGTCAAACCGGGAGAAGATACACTCCTTTTGATCTGGAAAAAAATTAAAGCTATGAAAAAGGTTGCACTCTTTATGGGGCTACATCATCTTATGTTAAGATGATATTAGAGAATTTGGCTTATGAAAGTCTAACCCCTAGTGATTGGAAATCTATAGCAAGGACATATTTAGGACCTGGACAAAACTTGTTGTGGCTTTTGGAGTATAGTGAACCATGCAGGATACAAGCCCAACACATAAGCAAACTGGAGTTAATATACAAATCACCTTTGACCAACTAGCAGGTAAAGGTCAGTATGCAGACGCTTTAGCATAGATTCATTACCCTATAGCAGCATATGAGCAAATTGCTGCTGCTGCTATAAAAGCATGGGGCTCCCTCCCAGGAAAAGATAGAGGTGAAGTCTTCACAAAAATAGAGCAAGATCCCAATGAACCCTTTGCTTATTTGTGGGACATTTGCAAACAGTTATCACAAGAACCATTGGAGAACATGCAGCTACAAGAATTATGATAAGAAAACAGGCTAAGGAAAATGCTAATGAGGTTTGTAGAAGTATTATATGAGGACTGCACAAAGATGCTCGTTTAGAGGAGATCATAAATTGCTGTGCCATAGTGGTCACAAATGCTTATTATACCCAGAACATGGGAAGCCCCCCTTAGCAAGGGACTTCCAGAGAAACTCCTCAATGCTTTCAATGTGGCAAAGTAGGACATCTGGGAGCTCAATGTAGGCAAAGAGATAGAGTGAGAAGACAGGGTGAGAAAAGACCTAAAACCCTATGTCCAAAAATGCCACAAGGGCTTTCACTGGGCCTCAGAATGTAGATTGACTCAGAGAAATGAGAGGCGGGGTGCAGCTCTAAAGCCTCAAACAAAAAACAGATGGAGCATGATGCAGCCGAGGTTACATTCAAAAAGTCTTTAGAAGTTCAGGACTGTGATATGATCAATCAACAGAGAAGCAATTAGATGGGAGAAAGAGATTACAATTGGGGAGAATACAGGCTTTTTTAAAAAAAAAATAGCTTTTTATTTACAAGATATTTGCATGGGTAATTTTTCAGCATTGACAATTGAAAAACCTTTTGTTCCAATTTTTTCCCTTCTTCCCCCCACTCCCTCCCCCAGATGGAAGGTAGACCAATACATGTTAAATATGTTAAGGTATATGTTAAATATAATATATACATACATGTCTATACAGTTATTTTGCTGCACAAGAAGAATTGGACTTTGAAATAATGTACAATTAACATGTGAAGGAAATCAAAAATGCAAGCGGACAAAAACAGAGGGACTGGAAATGCTATTTAGTGGTTCACACTCATTTCCCAGGGTTTGAAGAGAGCCACATCCATCAGAATTGATAATCATATACAGAATATAGGCTTTTTAACCCAACAGAAGGGCACTGTCCAGTGCAAGAAGCTCCAATGTAATTTCCAGGTGATGAGAGAAAAGATTTAGAAAGTGGTAAATGGAAGGGACTAGATAGGTTAACTGCTTGGGAGAAAGGGTTTGCTTATATTTCTACAGACGGAGAAAGAATCTGATGGGTGCCAATGAGCACCTGGAGAGAGACAGAAAAAGAGAAGAAAGCTTGAAACAAAGGAGAAGACCTAAGAAACATCTGACACCGAAAGAGCATGAGATAATGAGACCATTGCAGAACTTCAAAACCAGCAGGAATCATTGGATTCTCTGAGACATGATAAGACTGGTGCAGGATTTCAAAATCTGCAGGAATCATTGGATTCTCTAATACATGATAAGACTGCTGCAGGACTTTAAAACTTGCAGGAATCATTGAATTCCCTACACACATGAATCCAAAAGATTCCTTTTAGACTATCTCTAGGACTTATGGACATGTATAATTCCTCATGTTGATTCATTTTATTTGTCACATCCTGCTAGTGGCTCCTGGGGATCTAATTCTGACCAGCAGAATAGATCACTTCATGTGAGAGGATGATAACAATACAAGGAGACTAAGAAGCAATTTCATTCTCTGACCTCTCTCCTCTTCCCTCTTGCCTCTGATTTATTTCCTTCTTAATTCACAAGCAATGTTGGTGTCAGTAAAGGTTGATTTGCAATTCCTTCTAGTGTATTATGATTCACAGCTGTGGGGGATTTGGAGAACTGACTCACCCCTTAATGTACAGTCCCCTTCAATCCTTTACAGGCTTTCTGGGTTTCACACTTAAGCATGGTCCTTAACAAGCAATGATTAAAATACACCTTCTTCTCTCTCTGACCCCCTGTAATCACAGGGCAATCTATTCCTTTACCTTTTTTAGTGATGGACAATGGAGGCATCCTTGAACTTCTGGGGCATAACCTCCTCTAGCTATATAACCCAGAAAATTTCAGTCAGTTTTTGTATGAACAATGGATCCCCTGCCTTGTAAATCTCAGATGGTATAGAATTAGCATCAGGTGGTTTTGCCACAAAAAAAGGAGCATAATAGCATTCAAAATCTCTTTTATAAATTGGATGCCCATCAGTTGGAGAATGGCTGAATAAGTTATGGTACATTGATGTCATGGAATATTAGAAAGATTTCAGAGAGGTCTGCAGAGACTTATATGAACTGATGCCAAATGAAATGAGCAGAACCAGGAGATCATTGTACATGGCAACAGCAAAATTATACAATCATTGATTCTGATAGATACGACTCTACTCAACAATGAGATGGTTCAAGCCAGTTCCAAAGATCTTGTGATGATGAGAGCCATCTACATCCAGAGAGAGGACTGGGAACTCAGGAAACTGAGTGTGGATCACAACATAGCATTTTCACTTCTTTTGTTACTGTTTGCTTGAATTTTATTTTATTTCTGTTTTTTTTCCCTTTTGATCTGATTTTTCTAGTACAGCAAGATAATTGTATAAATGCATATGCCTATATTGGACTTACATATATTTTTACCATGTTTAACATATATTGGATTACTTGCCATCTAGGGGAGGAGATGGAGGGAAGGGAGAAAATTAGAACACAAGGTTTTGCAAGGATCAGTGGTGAAATATTATCCTGGTATATGTTTTTAAAACAAAATGCTTCAATAAAAAAAGAATAAAATGATGAAAACAAAAAGAACAATTCTCTTAGGAAGTTGATTAAAAAGAACATATATAAATGCACAAAGAATTTATTAACTAACTTAGATTTTGAATTTTAATATATTTTAATTATTTCATTAACTATTTCAAAATCACATTTAAAAAAAATTAACATTTATTTTAAATTATTGGAGAGTTCCAAATTCTCTCCTTCCATCCCACCCCTTTTCTACCTATTGAGAAGGTAAGCAATATGATATTGATTACATATATGAAGTTATGCAAAACATATTTCCATATTATCTGTATTGCAAAAGAAAACATAGTGGGGAAAAAAATCAAGAAAAATCAAGAAAATGAAAAAAATATGCTATACGCAGAGTTCATCAGTTCTTTCTCTGAAGGTAAATAGCATTTTTCATCTTAGGTCTTTTGGAATTATCTTGGATCATTATCTTGATCAAAGTAGTCAAGTCTTCAATGTCATCTTTGATTTTTAAAAGTTGTAGTAATAACAGAAGCAAGTATGAGTAATGAAAAAATGAAGGGAAAAAAGTGTGGTGATCTAAATAAGTATATTAAGTATAATAAAAGCCAACTCTTTTTTTTTTTTTTTTGGTGGTTTCTTTTTTTTTTTTTTTTTTAATTTAATAGCCTTTTATTTACAGGTTATATGCATGGGTAACTTTACAGCATTAGCAATTGCCAAATCTCTTGTTCCAATTTTTCACCTCTTACCCCCTACCCCCTCCCCCAGATGGCAGGATGACCAGTAGATGTTAAATATATTAAAATTTAAATTAGATACACAATAAGTATACATGACCAAACCATTATTTTGCTGTACAAAAAGAATCAGACTCTGAAATATTGTACAATTAGCTTGTGAAGGAAATCAAAAATGCAGGTGGGCATAAATATAGGGATTGGGAGTTCAATGTAATGGTTTTTAGTCATCACCCAGAGTTCTTTCTCTGGGTGTAGCTGGTTCAGTTCATTACTGTTCCATTGGAAATGATTTGGTTGATCTCATTGCTGAGGATGACCAGGTCCATCAGAACTTGTCATCATATAGTATTGCTGTTGAAGTATATAATGATCTCCTGGCCCTGAAGAGCCAACTCTTAGAAAGAGCTAATATTGTTTAGTAAAGTTAACAACCAAACCCACAAGATTTTTTTAAAAACATAAATAGATGGAAAGATATATGGATAGAATTGATTATGTCTTTAACATGTAATAAGTACTAAATTCTAGGGATATAAGCAAATAAAACAACCCCTATATTAAAGACCAAAAACACAAGGGAGTTCTGGGAAGCAGAAGTGGGAAAATTTATGGCAAGAAAAAGGCTGGAGAGTCACCAATCAGGACAGCTCCCAGGATGGAAACTTTTCAAAAATTATATTGTAGGAGCAGCTAGATGGTGCAGTGGATAGAACACCAACCCTGATGTCAGGAGGACCTGAGTTAACATATGGTTTAAGACACTTAATACTTCCTCGCTGTGTGACCCTGGGCAAGTCACTTAATCCCAATTGCCTCAACAAAATATATAAATAACAAGAAGCATATCAAAAAAGGGATGTTTGAAATGATGATAACAAATGACAGAGATAAGACAGAACTATTCAGTTTCTACTTTGTTTCTATTTTCTAATCCAAGAAAAAGAAAGCTGGAGCATCTAGAAAGGCTAATGGCATCATGAAATTTGAAATAACCAAGGAGATTTTAAGAGAGCACCTCACTATCCTTGATGAGTTCCAATCAACAGGCCCAGAATCACTGCATCCTAAGGTGCTTAAAATAAATTGCAAATGTGATTAGTGAACCACTGTCAGTAATCTCTGAAAGACTGGGAGTAGGTACTGAGGGAAAAGTGTTGTCCAATTTTCAGAGAAGGGAAGAGAGCTGATAACTCTAAGTGAAGTCAATACTGAACAAAATTTCAGAACATATGATGAAAAGGATGGAAAAGGAGGTATTGAACAAAATGTTCTAGCGTGGCTTCTTTATAACAGGCTATGCCAGACTAAGCTCATTTCCTTTTTTGAAAAGATCATTAGGTCAGGAGATCAGAGATGCTATAGAAATAGTTAAACTAAATTTATATTTGAACTTTACTTTAAATGCTTTATTGACATTTATTATTATTACTATTAACATTACAGTCAATTTAAGATATACTACCCCTATGCGTATTGATCCCTCTCTGATAACAAAGTACAGCACTCCATTCAAGGCTACTTCCAAAATTGCAAGCATATTAGCAGATCAGAACACCAGAAGATGTCCATCTCTGCTATCAAGGATTAGAGTTTTTAGTACTATAACTCATATAATTCCATCCAGTATGATTCTCATTAATTATCAGTCAGTTAATTAGCTTTTAGAAAGGGCATCAAGTAAAGTCATGTGTTGATACAGAGATATCTCTTTAAAGTCAGGGGTATATTCTCTATATCTATATATATAGATATCTATATATTTATAGATATCTATACACAGGTTCATTGGAAGAATGAGCTCAAACTTAGAGTACAATAATGGTGAGGGACACATGTCAATACATATGAAGGTAATTCAAAGTTCCTAGTTACTGGAAGTTTTTTTTTTCTTTTTCTTTTTTCTGAATCCTCATTAAGTTCCCTTTAGATGTAGCCTTCTGGACTCTGAGAGTAAGTACCCTTGTAGATTCCTGAGGTTGCCTTCAGTGTATTTGTTTTGTTCTGCTCCCAGTTATATGCATTATATCCTATATATTCAGTCTTTCTGATAACATGGTCAATGAAGAGTGGTAGATGCAGGGTGAGGGGGAGAAAGATAAACAAGATTCTGCTTCCTCAAAGTACTCCTGATCCTGGAAACTACTGAAACTCAACTGATTCACTGTTGCATTGGACTTGTAGAACTAAATGTATGCTCATTTCTTTCAGCCAATAACAAAATATTTACTGCATGGTATCATTTATTTCTATCTAGTGACAGTTTTCTTTGTTCAATCTTCATCCAAGTCATAACCACTACCTGCAGGTATTCCTTAAGGTTCTTAGACTCTTCAAATTCCAGCTTTTCCTGACTGAATGTGGAGGATTGCAAAATTATGATTTGTTGTATATCTATTTTATATATCTATATAACCAGGATCACAGAAAAATTTCTCAGGCAAAAAGAGGTCATAAGTGGAAAAAATTTAAGTAGCCTTGCTTTAAATGATCTCACTAGGTGATTTCATCAATCCATGGGCTCAACTAACATCTCATCTACCATCCAGACCTAAACTCCTTCTTGAATTCTTTTCTCATATCTACACTGCCTACTGGATATTTCATTTGATTGGGTTTTTTTTTTTTAAGTAATTTTACTTTTAATTTGTGGTTGTTTTTTAAGATAAAGTCTCCCTTCTTTGCCTAGGCTGGATGTTTAGGGGCTATTCCTGGGCTTGATCCCACCTATCCATTTATCAACCTGTGTCACTTCATTATATCTGAGGCAATCTGGTGGTCTCCCATCCAAGGCCTCAACACATTTTTATTGGACTTAGTACAAACAATTGATCAGCTTTGCCCATTACATCTCAGAACTTCTGAGCTCAAGAGTTCCACTAGCTTCAGCCTCTCCATTATATGATACTACAGGGTTGTGACACTATACCTTGTCTGCTTAGATATTTTGAACTGGACATTTATAGGCAGATGCCTATACTCAACATGTTTAAAATATAACTCCTCTTTACCTCTAAAATCTCCCCTTTTCCAAACTTTTCTATTAATGTTGAAGATATCCTTCAGTCACTTAAGCATGTATCATTAATGCCATCCTTGACTTCTTTCTTGTACTTATTAATAAGTAATGATTTGGGGAGAGTCAGAGTTTTCCTTTTTTCCATTTTCAAGAGATAAGTCTCTCTGTCCAAGTGACATGATGTCACTGTCAGCCCCTCATTGTAATATTCATTTTCACATTGTTAATCAGAGTTGATTCCCACTTGAGGAACACCTACTCTCTGATGGGTATATAAACTGTGAGCCTGCCATCTTGATTGTCTTTGATCTGAGAGAGATGACCATAGGACCCTCCTTTTATTAATAAATAAATTAATAAAATAATTAATAAGTAAATAATAAATATTCTTATTAATGAAATGATTGCATTACCCAAAATTATGTCTCTCAGATCTATGCTACATGTCCAATCTGTTGCCAGATCTTAACCTCTTTACTTTCATAACATCTCTTATCTCTTCACTCCCATTCAGAGAAATACAGCTTTAGTGAAGGACCTCATCACTTCAAGCCTGGGCTACTTTACCATCTTCTAAATAATCTGTCTGTCTCAAGCCAGAAGAGGAGATGAAAATGACAGGTATAGGGGATAGTCAGTGAAAATGTTCAGAGTCAGAAGATAGAATGTTTATGCACGGAGCAGCAAAGAGGTCAGTATCACTGGATTGTAGAATACTTACAGGAAAATAAGGTGTAAGAATACTGGGGAGGCAGGTAAAGACCATGTTATGAAGAGCTTTAAATTATATATTTGAGGATTTTATATTTGAAGCTGAAGTTAATAGGGAACCAATAGGATTTATTTAAAAAGAGCAGGAGAATGACATGATGAGACCTGTACTTTAGGGAGATCAATTTAGCAGATGAATCTAAAAGATGGCAGATAGTAGGAAAAGACTGGAGGCAGACCATTGAACCAGCTACTATTAAAATAGTCTAGGTGTAGAGTAATAAGGGCCTGCATTATGATGGTAGCACTATTAGAAGATAGAAGAGAGCATATACAAGAGACGACACAAAAGGTAAAATGGATGGGACTTGAAAAATGATTGGACATGATGAAATTTGTGAAATAGAGAAAGGAATTAAGAATGATACTTAGATTGCAAGTCTCAAGAGGATGATGTAGCCAGGGTTTTAGAGGAATGATTATGAGAAATGCTTAACAGGAGGTTGGAAATTTCAAACTGGATATCAGAAGAGAGATAAGAACTGGGTAATTATATCTGAGAACCATCAGTGTAGACATGATAGTTAAATCTTTGAGATCTCATGGGATCTCTAAGTGATATAGTATAGAGGGAGAAAAGAAGGTCCAGGACAGAGCCTTAGGGAATACCCACAGACAGCAGACTCAAACTAGATGGAGATACAGCAATGAGATTGTGAAGAAACAATCAAAGAGGTAGTAGAAAAATTAGAATTAATATGAATATGAAAAGGTGATTGGCAATGTCAAGGGCTACAGGGAGGTCAGGAAGATTAAGAATTGAGAAAAGGGTCATTAGATCTGAAAATAAAAATATCTGGTAATTTTGGAGAAAGTAATTTAAGTGGAATGAATTCTAAATCCAGATTACAGGGAGTTAAGAAGAGAATGAAAAGAAAGAAAGTGGAGACACAGATTATAAAAGATTTACTGGAGGAATGTAGATATAAAAGGAAAGGGAAATACAGGACAAAGGCTAAGGGGAAAGAAGGATCAAGTAAGGATTTTTTGAGGATGAAGGCAACATAGATTTGTCTCTAGATAGAAGAAAGATAATTAGTAGACAGGGACAGATTAAAAATTAATGGGGGTGGGAATGGGTAATATGCCAGAGAAGATGGGATGAGGTAGAATCATATGTGCATCAATGCATTGATCATGTTTGCTTGAAGAGAGCAGAATAGCCAGCTTCTGACTGTAATCTTCTGCTTCCCTTCCTGGTTGGAATTAAAATTTGCTTTGGAGACAGTGGGCAGGGAAAACTCTAGACATATCTCTTTAGGCTTCCTTTGATCAACTTCTTCACAGACACAGGTAAACAAATATATCCTACATGAGTAAAACACAAAACACAGCATATTCCCTTTTACTTCAGTCTTAGCTCCCCTCCCTCTTTAATTTTCACTGTCTCAAAATCTGTTGGTTTCTTTCCTAACAAGGCATTACATAGACCCTATATTTAAAAACAACAAAACAATAACAAAGCTCCACTATCTTTATTAGCTCTTGTTAAATCTCTCCTCATTCTTTTAGTCAAACTCCTAGGAAAACGTCATCTACCTGCTTTATGTCCATACCATCTCCTCCCACTCTTTTTGAAATTGCTTACAATATGGCTTATGATTTCATCATTTAATTGAAATTATCTTCTTAAGACATGAAAAAAGAGAGAAAAAGAATTATATGTGCAAAAACGTTTGCAGCAGCTCTTTTTGTGGTGGCAAGAAATTGGAAATTGAATAGATGCCCATCAATTTGGGAATGGCTGAATAAATTATAGCATATGAATGTAATGTATTCTATATATAATGTAAGGTATTCTATAAGAAGTAATGATCAGACTGATTTCAGAAAAGCCTGGAAAGACTTTCATGAGCTGATACTAAGTGAAGTGAGCAGAATCAGGAGAACATTGTACACAGTAACAGACTATGTAATCATAAGACACAGTAATCAACTATGATAGACTTAGCTCTTCTCAGTATTATACTGACCCAAGATAATTCCAATAGATTTGGGATGGAAAATACCACATGCATCCAGAGAGCAAACTATGGAGACTGAATGAAGATCTAAGCATACTATTTTCTTTTTTTTAATAGCTTTTTATTTTCAAAATACCATGAAAAGATAGTTTTCAATATTCACCCTTGCAAAACCTTGTTTTCCAAATTTTTCACCCTCTCTTCTCCTCACTTTCCTTCCCTAGACAGCAAATAATCCAATATATGTTAAACATGTACAATTCTTCTAAACACATGTCCACATTTATCATGCTGCATAGGAAATATCAGATCAAAAAGGGGAAAAAATGAGAAAGAAAAAAAAAGCAAGAAAGCAACAACAAAAAAGATGAAAATACTATGTGGTGATCCACATTTAGATCCCAGAACCTTTCTCTGGGTTCAGATGGCTCTCTCCATTACAAGTCTATTGGAATTGGCCTGACTCACCTCATTGTTGAAAAGAGCCAAGTCCATCACAGTTGATCATCACATAATGTTGTTGCTCTTTTGTTTCTACTCACTTCACTTAGCATCAGTATATGTAAGTCTTTCCAGGCCTTTCTGAATCATCCTCCTGATCATTTCTTATAGAACAATAATATTCCATTACATTCATATACCATAACTTATTGAGCTATTCCCCAACATGCATTCACTCAGTTTCCAGTTCCTTGCAACTACAAAAAGGGCTGCTACAAACATTTTTTGTTGCTTTTGTTGAGAGATAGTGTTTAATCAAGATGTTATTGATATTATATTTTTTCAATTTTTTAAAATAGCTTTTTATTTTCAAAATACATGCAAAGATAATTTTCAAAATTCATCCTTGCAAAATCTTGTGTTCCAAATTTTTCTCCCTCCTTCTCTAGATAGCAAGTAATCATATATATGTTAAACATGTGCAATTCTTCTATACATAGTTCCATAATTATGAAGGTGTACAAGAAAAAATCAGATTAAAAAGGAAAAAATGAGAAAGAAAACAAAATGTAGCAAACAATAATTAAAAGAGTGAAAATACTATGTTGTGATCCACACTCAGTCCCCTCAGTTCTCTCTCTGGGTGCAGATGGCTCTCTTCATCACAAGACCGTTGAAATTGGCCTGAATCATCTCACTGTTGAAAAAAGACATAACCATCAGAATTGATCATCATATAATCTTGCTGTTGCCATGTATAATGATCTCATGTTACTGCTCACTTCACTTAACATCAGTGTATGTAAGTCTCTTCAGGCCTTTCTGAAATCATCCTGCTGATTGTTTCTTATAGAACAATAATATTAATTACATCCATATACTATAACTTACTCAGCCATTCCCCAACTGATGTGTATCCACTCAGTTTCCAGTTCCTTGCCACTACAAAAAGGGCTGCTACAAACATTTTTGCACATGTGGGTCTTTTTATCTCCTTTATTATTTCTTTAGGATACAGACCCAGTAGAGACACTGTTGGATCAAAGGGTATATATAATTTGATAGCCCTTTGGGCATAGTTCCAAATGAAGCATACTATTTTCACTTTTTTCTCTTCTGTTTTTTTTTTTTTTTGTGCTTATGGTTTCTCCCTTTTGTTCTGATTTTTCTTTCATAATATAACTAATGGAAATGTGTTTAAAATGATGTACATGTAACCTATATCAGATTTTTGTTTTTTTGCTGTCTTAGGGAGAAGGGAGGTAAGAGAAGAAGAGAGAAAAATTTTTGGAACTCAAAATGTTACAAAAAAAATGAATGTTGAAAACTATCTTTACATGTAATTGGAAAAATAAAATAATATTGAGTTTAAAAAAATGGAAAATTTCTGCCCCAAAGTTACAAATGATTTCTTTACTTAAAATATAATAGCTTTTTCTCAATTCTCATTGTTGTTAACTCTCAATAGCATTTGCTACTGTTGATCATCCTCTCTTCCTGGACACTCTCTCTTCTCAAGATTTTTATGACACAGTTTTCTTTTGGTTGTCCCTAACCATTCCTTTTGTTTCCTTTGATCACTATCTGCATGTACTCCTTTAACCTTGGTAGACCCCCAGGTCTCTTTTTGGACCTTCTTTTTCTCCTTTTTTCTCTGTTCTTTCACCTCTTTAGCTCCTATAGGGCTCCTTCAACTCTATTATCTTTATATATATATATATATATATATATATATATATATATATATTTATATATAACTCAGCCATGTGTATATTAATCACTCCCCTGAGCTCCAGTCCTGAATAACAGCAGTACAACTGGTTGGTAACTCATTTATGTTCTTTTTCCCTTAGAGAGCCATGAGCAAAAATGAGGCCTGCCTTCCTTCTTGTCTGAACTATTGCCTCCTCCCCACCCACCTTCAATTTTATTTTCCAATTACATGTAAAGATAGTTTTCAACATTCATTTTTGTAAGATTTTGAGTTCTAAATTTTTTCTCCTTCCCTCTCTTACCTCCCCCCTCTGAGAGAGAGAGAGAAGGGGGGGGGGGGAGAAATTTGACATAGGTTACATGTACAATCATTTAAAACATATTTCCATATTAGTCATACTGTGGGGGAAAAAATCAGAACAAAGGGGAAAAACCATGAGAAAAAAACAGAAGGGGGAAAAAAAGGTGAAAACAGTGTGCTTCAATCTGCATTCTGTCTTCATAGTTCTCTCTCTCTGGATGTGGATGGCATTTTCCATCTCAATCTATTGGAATTGTCTTAAACCACTGTATTGCTGAGAAAAGCTAAGTCTATCATAGTTGATCATCACACAATCTTGCTCTTACTGTGTACAATGTTCTCTTGGTTCTGCTCACTTCACTAAACATCAGTTTTTATAAGTCTTTGCCTGGACCATTTCCAATAGCCCATTAATTGTTCTTCTTTTCTTCTTCCCATTCTAATCCATCTTCCACAAGCTACTAAAGAGATTCGATGTAAACCATAAATCTGACCATGTTACTTCCTCCCCACTCACCCCTGTCCCAGTCTGCAAACTTCAGCGACTTCCTATTACTTGTAGGATATAAACCCCTTTGTCTGTCATTTAAAATTCTTTACAACCTGGCATTCTCCTGCCTTTCTAGTATTTTTACACATTCCTCTCTACCAAACATTCTGGAGTCAATCCTACTAGACTATTTTCTGTTTCTTGCACACAGTGCTCCAGTTAGGTAACAGAGTAGATAAAACACTGGACAGGAATTAGAAAGCCTGGAGTTTAAAGCTAGCTTCAGCTTGCTTTGGAACAGGATCAAGAGGACTCAGTAGTTAACTAAAAATGGGAGTTGAGGGAGAGGAAATAATTAAGAATGACTCTAGGATTGTCATACTGGGAAATGGGAAGGATGGTCACCAAGAATCAGACTCAACTGAACAAATATGCACGCACTGTACTAAGCACTAATACAAGGGTATTATTGTGTGACTAGGCAAATTACTTAATTTGTTTGTTTCAGTTTCCTCAATTGTAAAATAGAGATGATAATTAATATTAATCCAGGCTAACTCTCTAGAGGGCCTCAGGATCAGTCAGAGTCAGGATCAATCAAAGTCCTTGGTCTTTAGGGGCAGAAGTGAAGGAGGCCAAAGATGGATCCTGGACTCTGGAGTCTGGAGCCTGAAGTCTCTCTCCTCCTTTGTCTTGCATCCTGTGGCAGACCAACTCTAACCTCTTTCCCTCAGCCCTCTAGTTCTTGCTTATGATTATCACACCTCCACACATTCAGCAAGCACCAATAGTGAGGAGAGCTATCACATCACCATCTCATCTAAATATATGTATATTAGAACCATTATCTCACATGGAATAGGTAATTAGCCTTAAGTGCTTTGCTGTCTCAGATTCAAGTACACCTTTTCAGAGTTTCAGCCCTCTACAGATAATAGTACCTACTTCCCAAGAGTTGTCATGAGGATCAAATGAGGTATTGGTGCTTAGCACAATGCCTCCCATACAGCAGGTGACTAATAAATGTTCATTTTCTTTGTTCTTTCCACTGTCTCTAAGTCTTTTCATCAACTGACCCCAGGGTCAGTTTTTGTCCTCAATCTCCTGGAATTCCTGGTTTCCTTAAAGATTCAGCTAATGAACCACCTTTTTCGTAAAATCTTCCCTGCCTCCTCCAGCTACTAGCAATCATCCCCTTCAAGGTTACCTTATATCTACCTTACATATATTTTGTATATATCTTTATGTGTTTTATGTTGTCTTTCTTGTTACAATGTAATCTCAATGAAGGCAATGATTTTTTTTTTTTTTTTGGCCTTTGTATTAGCACTTAGTAAAGTACCTGAATATTTGTTCAATTGAGTCTGATTCTTGGTGACCATCCTTCCCATTTCCCAGTATGATAATCCTAGTCATTCTTAATTATTTCCTCTCCCTCAACTCCCATCTTGTTAACTACTGAGTCCTGTTGATCCTGTTCCACATCCATTCCCTTCCTTTCCTTCACACAACCTCTACTCTATTTTAAGACTTTACCACTTCTGTTCCTTGGTAGATTCCTAACGTTCTCCTATCTTTGGCCTCTTCCCTCTCCAGTCTCTTGGAATGATGTCTTAAGTCATGAGTGAATTGGATTTAAATGAGGCAGAGTTGCAGTCATTAATTTCAATCTCTCTTCCAGGGTCATAAAAGTCCAGTGGCAAGACAAAAGTCAAGATAACTGGCTATGGCTGAGATGCCTTGGTGTTTGAATGTCCAACCATTCGAACTAAGCATTTGAGGATGTCTGCTTCAGCCACCTTCATGACCATTGAAACAAATTGTTCTCATCTGCCCATTCCACTAGTCAGTCTTCATATGCGTGGGGTGCACATTCCCTATCTTTTTTTTTTTTTAAATGCTTATCTGATTTTTAAAATGTTTATTTATTTATTTTATTTAATAGCCTTTTATTTACAGGATATATGCATGGGTAACTTTACAGCATTAACAATTGCCAAACCTCTTGTTCCAATTTTTTACCTCTTACCCCCCCACCCCCTCCCCTAGATGGCAGGATGACCAGTAGATGTTAAATATATTAAAATATAAATTAGATGCACAATAAGTATACATGACCAAAACGTTATTTTGCTGTACAAAAAGAATCAGACTCTGAAATATTGTACAATTAGCTTGTGAAGGAAATCAAAAATGCAGGTGTGCATAAATATAGGGATTGGGAATTCAATGTAATGGTTTTTAGTCATCTCCCAGAGTTCTTTTTCTGGGTATAGCTAGTTCAGTTCATTACTGCTCCATTAGAAATGATTTGGTTGATCTCGTTGCTGAGGATGGCCTGATCCATCAGAACTGGTCATCATCTAGTATTGTTGTTGAAGTATATAATGATCTCCTGGTCCTGCTCATTTCACTCAGCATCAGTTCGTGTAAGTCTCTCCAGGCCTTTCTGAAATCATCCTGTTGGTCATTTCTTACAGAACAGTAATATTCCATAATATTCATATACCACAATTTATTCAGCCATTCTCCAACTGATGGACATCCATTCAGTTTCCAGTTTTTAGCCACTACAAAAAGGGCTGCCACAAACATTCATGCACATACAGGTCTCTTTCCCTTCTTTATAATCTCTTTGGGATATAATCCCAGTAGTAACACTGCTGGATCAAAGGGTATGCACAGTTTGATAACTTTTTGAGCATAGTTCCAAACTACTCTCCAAAATGGTTGGATTCGTTCACAACACCAACAATGCATCACACATTCCCTATCTTTCTGATGGTTTTAAAGTCTGTGGGTTTACCATATTTGCCATGATGGTTTACCAGGTGTGCCCACTACATGCTACAACTTCTTGGAGCCACAAATGAGAGGTAAGTGAATCAGGCAGACATCAAAGCTGGATCAGCAATGCTGAAAAGGGTTCAGGCAAGTCCTTTCCCTCACCACAGATAGCTAGTCATCTGTGAACACTCCATACACCTCCAATCTCTTCTCTATCTAGGTGCAAAACTGCTATTCCAAAACCATTTATGACTATGTTATTCCCTTATTCCCCATCTTTTCAGCTTTGGGAGAATGTAAGCTCCTTGGGAGCAGGGACTGTGTTTCGTTTTATATATGTATTCTCAGGTTCAGCACAGTACCAGGCATAATAATTATTTTAAAATGCTAATTGATAGATGATTTTTTACTTAATGCAACAAATGTTTACTTATTGCCTACATAGTATTTGCTGTGTAAATCACAAAAACATATGACAAGTCTTGTCTTCAAATAACTAACACTATGGCTAAGAAAACAACAAATAAAATCATTACAGAACAGTATAGATGGCAAATAAACATATGTACCAAGTATGGAATGGATAATAAATTCTGGAAATGGTCAAGGAGAGGGGAGGTCAATGCTGGTAGAAGTTATTGGAAAAGACTTCATGAAAGAAATGTGTCTTGAAATGAAACTTGAAACTGGTAGGATTTAGATATGATGCTATCAGGACTGTCAAGGAAGAAAAATTTCCAGGAGGAAATTGCCAAAGCAAGGTTATATATAACATGTAAGGAGAAAACTAAGAACATTAGCTTGAGGGACCTGGCTGATAAAAAGACTTGAAAGTCAAACTAAGGAAACAGGATCCTAGAACTTCAGAGCTATAAAGGACTAAGAGTTTGGATTCTGTTGAAAAGGAGCTAGGGAACCACAGTGGGTTCCTGAAGGAGTAGGTTGTAGGTTGCAAAATAGTTTGGAAACTGATATAGAAAGATTAGACTGAAGATGGTAGGCAGGATAGATCTGAGGGAAGAGAAACAGTAAGTAGAGAGAGGCTATTTTTAAATAAACATCTTTTAAATTAATAAGCATTCTTCTTTTTTCCATCTTTCAAACCCCAACTCAAAAAAAAGAAAACCTTTGTAACAAACATGCATAGTTAAACAAATCTTTTTTTAAAGCTTTTTATTTTCAAAACATATGCATAGTTTTCAACATTTGCCCTTGCAAAACCTTATGTTCCAAATTATTTTCTCCTTCCATTCTCCCCACCCCTTCTCCTAGATGGCAAGTAATCCAATATATGTGAAACATGTGTAATTCTTCTACACATATTTCCACAATTATCATGATGCACAAGAAAAGTAAAGGTAAAAAAAAAAAAATGAGAAAACAAAATGCAAGCAAACAACAAAAAGTGTGAAAATGTTATGTTGTGATTCACACTGAGTCCCCACCATCCTCCTTATGGGTGTAGATAGCTCTCTCCATCCCAAAACCAGTGTAAATGAGCTGAATCCACTCACTGATGAAAAGAGCACGCCCATCAGAATTGATCATTATATAATCTTGTTGCTACCTACAATGTTCTCTTGGTTCTACTCACTTCACTAAGTATCAGTACATGTAAGTCTTTCTAGGTCTTTCTGAAATCATCTTGTTGATTGTTTCTAATAGAACAATAATATTTCCTAGCATTCATATACCATTTTCCAACTGATCCACTCAATTCCCAGTTCCTTGCTACAAAAAGGGCTGCTACAAACATTTTTGCACATGTGGGTCCTTTTTCCTTTTTCATGATCTCTTTGGGAGATAGGTCCAGTAAAGACACTGCTGGATCAAAAGGTATGCGCAGTGTGATAGTTCTTTGGGCATAGTTCCATATTGCTCTCAAGAATGGTTGGATCATAAACAAATCTTTATACTAGCCATCTCCTATGTATATCCCATTTTGTATCCTGAGTCCATTACTTGTCAAGAGGTGAATATTTTTCATCATTCCTACTCTGGAATCATTGCTGGTTATTTCATTGAACCTTCAAAGGATATGATCAGATAGTTCTTAGGGAAGTTATCAAGAGCTATGTTAAAAAAAATACTCCAAATCACTTACAATTGGAGACATTTATATGAAAGCTACTGAGGTCCACTTCTCATCAAATTGGAGTTTTTTAAATTAGAAAATGGACTTTTTTGGCCTTTGCAACAGAGTTAAGTTTTTAAAAGTCAACCTCATCTGAGGTTGGTCCTATGGGAGATCCTTATCAGTTAGGCCTACATGAGCTACTGCAGATCTGGCTTGGACTCTGCTTTTGAGAGTCTAGGTACTAATTTTAGCTTTTGAGTCTTCAAGAGTGGATTTGGGCTGGGCCAGGAGGTGGCGTATTGGTCATGTGTTTGGTTGAGCAGGGTGTATGTATAAGTTCAAATACAGACAGTTATAAAGCTTTCTGACATCAATCAGCTCAGTGCATTTTCCAAGTCTGAATGATGAGCAGGAAATTATAGTGAGAGCTATATACGTTTACTGGGAATTTTAGCGTTGCTTACAATAGTGACTTAAAATAATACAGAATATCCCGAGTCTTCAGGTAGTTGGCTGGTCTATGTTGTCCCGGAGCTGTTGTGCCCACTTCCTCAATCATCACCCTAGCCCTCCAGGGAATCCTGACAGAAATGTAGTCTATGAGAGAGGCTCTACAGGTTGCCGGAAGACCCCAATTCTTTTTGCTTTACGGACCAACCCAACCCTATATCTTCCCTAGTTTTTCCTTCTCCCTCTTTCTTCAAGGACACGGGAAAAGAGGTTACCCTTTCACCTTCCCATCTCATAACCCGCCGAAGTATTTCCCCGCCCCCAACCAATCTTCCCCGCCAAAACAGAAAAAAAGATAACCAAGCCTGTCAGCTAACATTTGTCAGCTCTCGGCGCGCTAACGTAAACCTGAGCTTCTATCAAGAGTGGCTAAGTTTAAACATCTGCTGGCTGTAGAGATCCTTTTTCCCTCTGCCCTTGCTCTCCGGCACACAGCCGGTCCCCCCCAATTCCACCCCTCCCGCCCCCAGCTGCTTTGGGCTCTGGGCTCCCCCGCCTCCCAGCTTAGACCCAGCGTTGAACCTGACGCCGGCCCCGCCTAACACTCTCGTCACTACCCCAGTCCCTCCTCTCTGCTTCCCCCACCCAGGCCCCACTCCCCCTTGACCCCCCCGTATACAGTCCGTTCCCCCCCGCCTCCCGCCGTCTCCACCCCCGTATGGCCTCTGTAAAAACCCGGCAGTCTGTACAGTACAGCCCGCACCGCACGTTGCAAGCTCCCCTTTCTCGTCAGCCGTCACAACTGGGCATGCTCATTTAGTCAGGGCTGGGTTTTCCCCCCTCCCTTCTTGGTCGCAAGTAGCTTTCCTTCCCCCCCCCCCCTCTTTTTTCCCCTCTTCTGCACTACAACGGCTCCCCGGCTCCCGGCGGCTGGCCGGCCCTCCCTCCCTCCTTCCTTCCCTCTTCCCTTCCCTCCCTCTCTCTCCCCCCTTCCTTCCCTCCCTCCTTCCTTCCTTCCCTTCCCCTCCACTCCTCTGCCGGCACAGTGTCGCGTAAACCTGTTTGGTGAGGCGCCCGCCTGAAGGCGCAGGGTCGGACCGCACTCGCGGCTGCTGCGTTGGGGGGGCCCGATTCTCACTCCTTGGCTCCCGGGAGCCCCCCTGCCCAGGGACAGACATGTATTCGGGAGCAGGACCCGGTGAGTACTCGGGCTATTTACTCAGGTTCTTAGCGTGGTTACGGATGGCGGGGGGGGAGGTCTGTGGGGGCAAGGAGAAGGCCGTCTACAGACTGCTTTTCTTTTTTTCACCTCCTTTTGAAACGTGTGGGGCTGTTGGAGGATGAAGCTTGGGGGCTGAGAGCGGGACGTGCACACACACACACTCACACACACACTCTCTCTCTCTCTCACACACACACCTCTGGGGAGAAGCGGGGGGCTCCAGGCGCTGGCGGGGCGGCTGGAGCAGGGGCTGAGTCTGAGCGCGCGCTCCTTACTCCTTCCATCGCTCGCGCACACCCCGGGAGCAAAGCGGAGGGCGCGAGGCGCTCGGAGGCGGCGGCTGGGGTGGTTGTTGCTGGGGTCTGAGCGGGGAGCGCGCACTTAGACACACACACCCACACACATACACACATGCAGGGAGCGCGAGGCGCTGGGCGGCTGCTGTTGCTGGGGCTGAGTGCGGGGCGCGCGCACTCACACACACCCCGGGAGCCAAGCGCACCCCCGACTTTCCTTCTCGCACGCCTCAGGCTCTGGTCTCCGGTCCTCGCGCTGAGGGTGCGGGGGACCATGCTCAGTTCTATTGGGTCCTTGACTGAGGGTCGTCTTCCTACCTGGGGTAGGGGAGGTGGAAAGCAGCGGCGCGACTCTTGTGTCCCACATCCCTTTTCCAGTCTCCAGGTCGCCGCCGCCGCCGCCACCACTACCACTTAAACCCACAGTCACTCATATACCTCCTTGCACTAGGCCGTCTCCTCCTCTCCTTCCGAGTTGCCTAGACTCTCTCCTTTTTAAAGTGCTCTGTAGCTGGGGAGAAAACTACAAGAAATTGAGCCAGCATTTATTAAGTGCTTTTTATGTGTCAGGCGCCGGGGATACAAAGACAAAACCGAAATATCCTTTTCTCTTACTCGAGAAGGAGACCTAGTTGTTTCTCTCCGCCCCACGGTGAAGACGGTGCACACGCCACCCGCCCTCCCGCTTTCCTCGCCAGACGTCTGGCCGTAGGGGGTTTGCTGCCCCCGCGGCTTCTGGGACCGCGCCTAGGCCCCACGAGGAGCCTGAGGGGGACTTGTGGAGAGCTGCATACTACTCTGATTTCCCCTCAAAACAAACAAACGCTTGATTTATCTTCCCTTCCAGATGCCCGAACTTCTCCCCCCCACCCTCACCCCCGGTCTCCCGCCAAGGCTCGGATTAAATCCATGGGCTCTCTTTCTGGGGGCTTTTGGCTGGGATCGGGGGAGGGAAAGAGTGGGAGGGTGGAAATTCCTTTTCTAGCTTTACTCAGGGTTTCCTTCCCGTCGCCTCATTACTACTATGTTGGTTCAAGTTCCTGTTTAGGTGGGTGGGGGCATAATGCTAGATTCCCAATACCTTGCTCAAAGGACACAACATTTTGTGAATCGTGATCTGGTCCGAAACCCTCTTGAGTGAACTCAGTTTCATGTCTTTTTTCCCCCAACCTCCTTTCAGCTTTCCCTGTGAAGCTTGTCTGGAAAGGCTGAATTGTGGCCAGTTCCTGTTGGTGGATATTCAAACTCTCCCAAAGGGGATTTGAAACCCTTAAAACATTTGTCTGTGTTTTATTTATGTCATCATAGTTCTAAATTATCTTGCCTCCTTCCATTAATGTGTTACTTTTCCTTTTAGAATTTACTTGACGAAACTTGCAAGGCCTGATGTTTTTCTTTAGCGCCTCCTTTTTCTACTTAGCTAGCCCCTTTTATTTTGTAGACAAGTTCTCAGAAGCTTGAAGCCATCACAGACTGCTTAAAAGGGATATAGGAATGGGAGGGAGGGACGTTTGAAACTCGATTTGACTGTCAAGATATTAATATTTTCTTGCCTTCAACCTCTAGTTTTAAATGTCTTAATGTACAATTCTGCCAAGTGGATTCATGAGGCATATCCACTTTGTCTTCTCAGAGATGTTGGATTGGTTCTAAATCTTCCACTATCTGCTTCCATCTTAAATGTGCTTCATCTAACACCTTATACACTACAGGTAGATTTTCTTGTTATTCCTTGGCTTTCTACCTCGAAAGTCTTTGCTTTCTAGTTGTATTTCATCCTTGCCAAAACATACTTCTTCTATCTTCAAAACCCCACCTCAACATTCATAGCATGTCATATTTTTACATATATTTATCTCTGCATTTATTATATGTGAATGTTGAATTTCTTTTTCTTAACCTGCCTCTTAAGGCCCCATTCTAAACTTTAGGGAAAAGTAAAATAAAACTTTCTGGTACTTAGTAATTATTAAAGGAGCAATGAGTATTTTGGTTTTAATTCACTGGCATTTTTAAAAAGTATATTAGATAATGCCATGAATTAATCATGTTCTAAATTTTAAAATTTGAAGGCTCGTATAATATAAAATTCTAAATACTGCAATTCTCCAAACATAGTCTTGACAAAACGGATAACATTGATTTGCGAATGATTGTAATGTTGTATGAAATAGTAAAATTCAGTCTTTGTCCAGGAAAAAAATTAAAAGTGCTATAGGATGCTGCTTTGGTCAATAATACTCTGGGGCAGAAATTCACAGAATTCAGCCTGCATATATATATATATATACCTAATCAGATAACTGTAATTTAAATTATTTAAGGTATATGTTTTTAATTAAAATAAAGTAGGTTTTTATTTTCTTGATAATATACCAAACTTACAAATTTGAATTGTAAAAAGATGATACAACTTAAAGTTTGATTTATGGAATAATTTAAGATTTAGTTTTATTTCTTCCACACAGATAATTACAATAATACAGATAATTACAGATAATTAACAAACTCTTGTCAAATATCTCTGAGAAGCAAGGATAAAACTATGAAGGATATTGAAAACAAAAATTAAAAAAAAAAAGATCTTTGTTAACATGATAGAATAGTTCTAATACTATTGTAAATATTCAATTATAAAACTAAAAGTTAATTAATGAAAAACTTTAAAGAGATTTTCCTTCATAACATTATAGTGAAGTCCTGTGGAATATAAAAATCAATTGTTGGACATTGAAGATAAAATCTACTTAGTATGTGCTCTCTCATTCTTGATTTATAAAAATTAAGGTGGGAGGTAGGGATTTCCTTAATCCCAAAATGAAAAAAAAATTTGGAAAAATAATTTGTTTTTGCTTAATCACATTTTTTTTTTCATTTTTATAAATCAGCCAAGTCTTATATAAATTTTTATTAGACTTTAAGTTATCGTCTATAAAAGCAGGAATAGGTCTTTAGTGTTACAAATTTTCAGGGTGAAATTGTATCTAACCTTGGTTACAGTGAAGCTAGTTTGAGAAAGCACTTCTAGTTTCAATTGCCATAGTAAACTTTTCCTTTAGCTAATGATTATTTTGCTTCTTTGGTCCAGATGTAAATTTGAGGAGAAAATGTGGAGATAAAAAACTTAAGAGAGTAGTTTTTGTGTTTCTCAAGTTTTTAGTTGTAGAAAGCAAATTTTTTCCTCGCTGGTTACTGGTTGTGTGCCATGAAGTAAGTAGAGGTTACCAAGTTTCATTGATTATATTGCTTCCAAATGGGTTAAATGACATTGTAATCCATTGTGTCAGCATGGTAACATTTTGTTATTGAGAGTCTAATGTTGTGAATTCTCCTAATGTAACATTATTTATTTGCTTTTCCTCAGATTTTATGTTTGTTTTGTTTTGATGTTTTAATTTGTACTAGAAGTAGTATTCATTCTGAAACTTTTGTTATTGAGAGTCTAATGTTGTGAATTCTCCTAATGTAACATTATTTATTTGCTTTTCCTCAGATTTTATGTTTGTTTTGTTTTGATGTTTTAATTTGTACTAGAAGTAGTATTCATTCTGAAACTTTTGTCTTTGCTTCTCAATTAAAATACAGAAAGGAGCAAATATTTAATGTCCATCTTCTAATTTGTGCCTGGCCCTGTGTTAAAACATAATGTAAAGCTTACAACTATTATCTCATTGTCATTGCTTATTCAATAGTGTAGTGTTTTGTGTTGTTTTTTTTTTTTTCATTTAATTTGGATTTTTTCTTGGACATGATATTAACTGATAATTTTTATGGACTTTGGGGTATGATAATAACAATAATAGCTGGCACTATATAGTACCTATTATGTACTTGACACTGTGCTAAGTGCTTACAAATAGTATTTCATTTGACACTTGGAACTACCCTGCTAGGTAGCTACTACAATTATCTTCCACACTTTAAGGTCGAGGAAATTGAGGCAAAAAGATTAAGGGATTGGTTCAAGATAACTCAATTATTATCTGAAATTGAATTTAAATTGGGGTCTTATTTGCTTCAATTTTCTGATTCTGAAGATTACCTCTTTTATTTACTATTCTTTTCAGTTAAAAATGCTAGACTTACAAGATAGATATATTTGAGGAATAAAGATTTTATATTTATAAACCATGTGAATTAAAAAAATAGATTATTATTACAATTAATTGATTTTTTTCTAAAATTTTTTTTTTAAGTATTGTACTCATGTCTGTCTCCCCAAAACTGCCTTCCTGTCTTGGTCACTTTTCAAACTTGTTTTATTCATCAAGTACTTAATTTCCCTACTTCTTCATCTACTTTTCTTTTACTAAATCTAAGGTTTTTGTTATAAGGTAACTAAACTTGTTTTCATTCATTTTGCAAAACAATAAATGGCTACTTTGTGTAGTGCTTGAGTTATAAGGACAAAAAAAGGGTTAAACATCTGCTCAAGGAAGTTACTTTCTATTGGGAGGACACAACTGTGCATTTTTCTTTTCCTATGGTTTCCTCCTAAGGTTTAAAGACTTAAGTACTCTTTTTTTCCCCCTCTGATATTTAAAATCCGTAAGCACCTACTGCTAGTTTTGTATTGAGTTAGACTTAAAGAGGAAGCTCCCTTTAGGAGTTGACAGAAGTCTACTATGTGTGTCAGTTGTGCTAAGTGCTAGGGACACACAAGAGTAGCTGTCCTCAAGAAGCTTACCCATCTAATAAGGAGCTGAAAATAGGAGGAAAAGTGCAGCTGTCCAGGAAATAAAGATGGTGGGCCTGGGTCCCCTTCTTAAATTGAGGTTTTTTTAGAGTCCATTAAATATTTATTTAGAACCAACCATGTGCTGAATACTATATTAAGTGTTATTATCTCATTTGATCTCACAAGTCTTTGAAGGTAGATGCTGTTATTATCCTCGTTCTACAGTTGAAGAAATTGAGGCAGAGGTTAAGCCTCTGCATCATACTGCTTGCAAATGTTTGACGTTGAATTTGAACTTATTTTTTCCTGACTCTAGGCCCAGCACTATATCCATTGTACCTACCACTCACCTAGCTGCCTCTCAATGGGGCAGATGGTACTAATTCAGTGTGAGTACCAAGGCTTATTCAAATGGCAGAAGATTTCCCAGTGGTGGGGTCTTGTCATTGAATTCCCTCACACTAATTTTCTATGACTTTTTCAAGAATGGGATCTGGACCTCTGATTTGTTTGGCATAGGGATCTTGTTGGAAAAGAAATTGCTTCTCCCAGTGATGATTGGTTAAGTGCCATTATGTTGGGACATACATCCAGTATATGCCCCAGATGGTACTTGAATCCAGGTCTTCTTGGCTTTGAGGTCTGCTTTCTATTTTACTTCATTCAAGCTGTCTTTCTCTACTTGATTCTAAGTTCCTTGATTGTCATAGATATAATAAATGCATTAAATAAATAAGTATAAAGATTATAATTTTTGAAAGATTTGCTTGATTTCTTTTTTGTTAGATAGGGATATAGAATGGATCTCTAATTTTAATATTATATTGGAACTCCCTTTACCAATGGAGAGTATCTCTTTCTCTTCAGTTGTTATAGTCTTAGTGCACATAGGTAGTATAGGTCAAAGGTGGCATTTGAATCCAAGTTTTACTGACTCCAAGATCTTTTCTTTATCCATTACCTTCACAGTACCTCTTTTGATTGATGAAATTGACTGCTGGTCAATATTTGTAAATCTTTTCTTCTTTAGAATATCTCTGGGAATTCCATCAGTTTCATAAATACTGTGATTTGTTCTGACCAAGATACTTTAAACATTCTTTGTAGTCTCTTTTCTTAGTGTGTGGTTTTTGGGAGATGGAGTACCTGTATAATGGAATTTGAGACATAGATTGTAAACTTAGGGTCTGTTCCCTCATCTATTCTGCCTCTATATTACTTAGTGATCTCATCAGCTCCCATAAATTTAATTTCTATCTCTATGTTGATGATTCTCAGATTTACCTTTCCTGCCCCAATCTCTTTGCTGATTTTCCAATCTTGCATCTTCAGCTGCATTTCAGATATCCTAAACTGAATATTCAGTAGACGTCTTAAACTCAGCATTTCCAAAACAGTACTGATTATCTTTCTCTTCAAACTCCTTTCCTATCCTAGAGAAACTCCATGTTTCCTGTCCCTCACACTCTAAAATCAAGAGTCATCCTGGATCCCTCACTACCTTTTATCCTCCATATCCAAGCTATTGCCAAAGCCTGTTGATTTCATTTTTACATCTCTCCAATATACCCTTGTCTCCTCTGACACTGCTGTCATATCAATGTAGATCCTCATCACCTTATCCCTGGGTTATTGTAATAACTTACTAGTAGATCAGCCTGCCTCAAATCTCTTCCTGCTCCCTGGCTGTGCTATATTTAGTCATTAAAGTGATTTCCTAAAAACCAGGTCTAATCATGCTACCCTTACTTGATGGTAAACTCCACTGACTCCCTGTTGCCTCTAGGAGTAGATACAAAATTTGGCTTTCAAAACCCCCTCCTCATGAATATGTACTCGAGGATCTAGTAACACTGGCCTCCTGACTGTTCCATGAACAAGACATTCTGTCTCTGGCTTACAGCATTTTTTCTGGCTGGCTGCCATGTCTGGAACGCTCTCCCTCATCTCCTCCAACTTCTGACTCCCCTGGCTTCCTTTAAGTCCTGAGTAAAATCCTATTCTTTACAGGAAGCCTTTCTCAACCCTGTTTAATTTTCTTGTTAATGATTTCCTATCTATCCTCTATGTAGTTTGCTTCATAGAAATTTGCATGTTGTGTTCCCCATTTGATTGTAAACTTGAGAGTAGGCATTGTCTTTTTTTTGTATCTCTAGAGCTTAGCACACTATCTGCGCATAGTAGGCAATTATTTAATGTTTATTGATCAATTTAGAGCTTCATAGTTGCTTTTTTCTTGCATGTTTGCAAATGTTGGTTGACTTCAATTAAATTGCTCTTAGCTTTTTCAGAGTTAGTGAGGTATGGTATGAAAAAGCACTAGAATTGACTTTGGTGCATTGAATAGCAAGACTGTCTTGCTCAGAAACCCCCTGGAACTCTATACAAGTCCTTAACTGTCTGCCTTAGTTTCTTTAATTGTAAAATGTGTACAATAATAGCATTTATCGCCCCAGGTTGTTATAAGGATTAAGTAAAGTGTTTATAAAGGCTTTAGCACTGTGGTTTGCCACTATTAGGCACTTAATAAATGCATGTTTCCTTGCTTTGCTACTGAATCATTTTTGTAACCTTGGACAACTCATTGAGTCCAGAGAATGTTAGAGTTAGAGAGACTTTTTAAAGATTATTTCATCCAACTTCCAGTTTATAGATGAGGAAACAGATGCAGAGAATGAAAATGACTTGTCTTAAGTCACATATCTAATAGAGTAGGGAATAGATTTTAGGAGCCATTGTAGACCTTTTGTCTTTTCTATAATACTCGCCTAATGTTCACTGCTAACCCTCCCCTGCAAAATGAGGCAATTAGATCACATTGTATTAACTTTGGACTTGCATGTTCTTATCTGTAAAATGGATAGACTTATGAGGATCAAAAAAGACTAATACTCTTCTGTAATGGGCTGAAGCTTGAGTTGATGCACTGAGGTCCCAAGCACGGGAGGCTAAATAGTAAATGGACCAATATATGCTTGGAAAAAGAATGGCCCCCGCCCACTCTTTGTGCAAGTCCTGATGTGTTGTATAGGAAATGATGATTTTGCTGGGTGGAGGCAGAGGGGCAGGAAGAGAGGCAGAGAGAGACTGGCTGGCTGGCTTCTTGACTCAGTTACACACATTGCTATCGTGATCCTTCTTTCACCTCCGATCCTTCTTCACCTCTACTGAGAATAAAGATTGAAGGTTTTCCCTTAACCTGAATTCCTGACTCAGGGCCCAAGGACCCTACTTTCACTGAAGAAGTCTCCGGTGACTAGGAACTTAGGTTGAGTATAAAAGACAAACAGGGAACTTATTTTCTTAAAGACTAAAGTAGTAACCTTTTTTGGCTGAAATGGGACAGATGCTAGATAAAGATTCCCCATCCCCTCCCAATCCCTTTACCCCCACCCAGGAGTGGCGCTATAGAAAACATGCTTAAGCTGATAGAAGACCAAGGGCTACTTATAACTAGGGAACAGATAGCTAGACTTCTGGGTACATTAAAACACACCTCCCCTTGGTTCTTAGAGGAAGAGCAAATCTCTCCAGATAATTGGACATTAATTGGGCAACAGCTCTCCACATATTACAATGAAAATGGTCCTCATTCAATTTCCATCGAGGCATTCTATTTATACAATATAATACAGTTGGCCTTAAGGAACCCTGTGATTTCTAGAAGAAAGAAAAAAAGCTCTAGAAATAGCCAAATGGGGAAGCCTGAGGTAAAGGAGGAAGACAATGAAGAGATTAATGACCATATCCCCACAGGGCATGGAGACTTAAGCTCACTTAAGCCTCAGCTCTAGGGTGTGGTGAATCTGAGGCAGCTTCAGCCCATTACAGCCCTTCTGTATATTTAACTTGCCTTGATTGCCATTAAAAATGAAATGTATCTACATTTTTTTCTTTTTCCTTTCTCACATGGTAGTGCCTTCTGTTGCTTTCCATTTGCCTTGTATATTCTTAAGTACTTAGTGCCTCCCCAACAGAATGTAGACTTATTTGAGGGCAGGAACTGTTTAATTTTTATGATTTCACCCCCACATTCAGTAAAATAAGGTTCTTTTTGTATATTACTCCTTTCTACATTGTGGTCTGAGCATAATTGCCTACTTGCTAGTATTCCTCACATAAAATCTCCCTTTTCCATACTTTTGCATTCATGCTGGAAAGTCCTAGATCTTGACTTCTGTTTCTTAGAATGTCTGACTTTAAGTTTCATCTCAAGGATCCTTTCCCAATCCTACAGTTGGTAAAGCTTTTTCCTTGAAGATTACCTATTTTCTCATTTTTGTCTCTTTTTCATCTCACATAAGCTTCATGAGGATAGGGACTAATTTTTTATTGTGTTTTTGCGCTTTGTTTATCTAACCTTTTGCACAATACTTGGCACATAGTAAATAGTTAAATGTGTATTGGTTTTTATTTCTCATTTATGTATCTGAATAGAACATGAGATTTCTATCATAGCAGTTTTTTGAACAATTTTATTATAGTTTTGTTCAATTTTCTAATTGTGCAAGTACTGTTTACTGAGCATTAAATTAAGTGTTTTAGGCAGATTTTTAAAAAACTGAACATTTGATGTTAACTTTGAAGAAGTTTAATTTAGTTGGGGAAACTAGTGAAATACCTAGAGCTTTGCACAGAGAGTTGGGAAGATCAGAGGCCTGTCTGGTATTATTTGTGCAAATTTGGGCAAATCACTTATCCTTGATGTGCCTCAATTTCCTCATGTGTAAAATGGTGATAATAATACTACCAATCTATAACAGTTATTGTAAGGATAAAACAAGATAAAATTTGTAAAGCTCTTTGCAAACTTTAAAATGCTATATAAATGGAATTATCAGTTAATACAAGAGGTACAAATTAAGTATAGGATCTATTTGTTTTGGAATAAGTAGCATGGGGTTAAGATTTTGAACTTTGAGTCTAAATGAAAGGAAAATACAGGAACTTTGCAGGTGAAAGGAAAGTAATATTCAAAGACCATAAATTTGGAATGAAGAAGTTGGCTGTATCTAAGGTATGGGGAAGAGTGGGTGGGGAGCAATGATACTTTTGATACTTTGCACTTTGGTGGCTCAATAATAATTTTCTTATTCTATGTGTGTGTATTAGGGGTGGGAAGAATGATAAGCAGAGCTGGGTTAGTGAAATTTAGGTGAGAAAGAATGATGACTTATGATCTGATAGAGAAACTCACATTATTGAAAACTGAAGTCTTGTGATTCCTTTTCTAGTAAGAGTCTGAGGAGAAGAAAGATACTTATTTCATAGTAGCTTACTGCAGTTCAGTTAGTAGTCATGCTTCACATTTTGAATTTAATAGGTTGACTAAGTGACAAGAAGGGCAAGAATAAGAATACAGATTCAACACTAAAGAGTGTGACTTTGAACTATCAAAAGCAAAACCAGTGTGGTTTGTGTTTCTTGGAGAGGAGGGGAGGCATGAAAACATAAGAATTATGGATGTGGCTGAATGGAAAATGTTTGTAATATGAACATGATTACACCTCCTTTTTCTATTTAGCTGCTCACTCCATAAGCTTAGAGCTCTGTTTCCTGGCATTCTGTCAGGCAATCTTGGAGTCAAGGTATTCTAGCCAGGTCCTTGATGATTAGCTCTCTTTATATGGATTCTTTCTACAGATCATAAATCCACATATTTTAGTTAGGAGGTGTTGATGGATATGGGAAGAAAAGATTGTTACCTCATCAATACGAAATAATATTTATGTACTTGTTGTAAGCACAAAGCTTGTGTGAGGAGTTATATCAAGCAAATGAGTCTTGCCAGTTCGCTTTTTTCCAATGGAAGGTTATATGAATGATGACAAATATAATTCAGTGCAACGTATAGATATTAATCTAACCATATTCATGGTTCTAACTCACTTTTATTACTAGAATAGCCACAGTGTTGGAATAACACCAAATTATAACCACTGATACCAACTCTTGGAACTAGTTCAACAAATTCACCATTTGTTGACCAACTGCTATATTCAGATCATGGTACTGGCTAAGATCAATTAGTTTTTTAAAAATTATTATTTCTAGCTAGTTTCTTCAAGAAATCTTCAAGTAATCTTCAAGAAGATTGAGATTTCTTAAATGTGGAAAACATTTCTCTTTACAACAATAATAATGTATTTGCATGGAGTTTTATGGTTTACAGAGAACCTGAATATTTGAATTCTTTCAGTGAAGCACTACAATAACCTTGTGAGGTAGTTAAAGTAGATATTATTATCCTCAAAGTACAGATCCTGTACAGCTCATTCTACATATATGGGCAATAGCTAACTCAATAGATAGAACACTGGGATTGGAATCAGGGAAACTCATCTTTATGAGTTCAAATTTGGTCTCGGGCTCAGTAGCTGTATGACACTTAGCAAGGCACTTAACCCTGTTTGCCTCACTTTTTCAAGTGTAAAATGAGCTGGAGAAGAAAATGGGAAAAACATTTTTTTTACCAAGAAAACCTCAAATGGGGTCACAAAGAGTCAGACATGACTGAAACAACTCAACAATAAGAACAGATCAAGAAACTGAAAATCAGAAATTTAATTTAATCAACACCTGAGACCATTTCTTAGGTCTCTGAGATCAATTCTTATTCCACTCTACCATGTGAAACATGGATACTTTCTCAGATCCTAGACTTTAAGGAAGAGTTCCTTTGACCATTGAGATTTTGACCCCTAAATTCCCCTTACTGGAGGAATTTAGGCAGTGCTTGGACAACAACTTGGGGGTATCTTAGAAGTAATTAATGTATTATATAAGGAGTCAAATAACATCAAAGTCCCTTTTGAATAGAGATCATTATCTAGGATTCTCTGGTCTTTCAGAAAAAGATAATAATATATGTTAAATTTTAATAGCTTTAGAGTTTGGGAAGGATTGAAAAATCGGTATTAAATATTGGGAAGTAGAGATTTCTTACTGTCTATTATGATTAGGTAGTGGTAGACATAGAGTGGAAAGAGCACTGGATTCATAGTCAGGATTTGGGTTTAGTTACACGTGTGACCTTAAATGAGTCACTTAACCTCATAACTATTTCCTCTTTTGTGGAAATGAGGAAGTTAGAATAGATGATTTCCAAGACTCATCTCAATTCTAAGCCCTCTGATCCTACCTGGAGGCAAGAAGATTGTGTTTCAGTTATAATAGGCTAAAGTTTGTATTATGATTTCTTCTATAGCTTTAGATGTTTTTGAGGAGAGTCAAATCAAGTCAATAAGCATTATTGATCACTTTTTTTGTACCAGGCACTCTGCTAAATGCTGTAGATACAAAGGCCAGAGAAACAAACAAAACAGATGAAAGATAAAAACAAACAAACAAAAAACATACAGACTTGATTTTCTAGGTCCTCATAGTCTATGGAGACAATATCAGCTGTGTACAAAGAAGATATATACATGATAAAGTGGAGAAAAGACACTAAGATTATGGGGAACTAGAAAGTCGTCTTGTAGACTATCTTCCCATTTGCAAAAGGTGGGAGAATAGGAAAAAATGGAAGGGGCATAACAATTAAAGACAACATCAAACTATTTAAAGTTATTGCAGTAGCTCAGATGAAGTTTACTGAGGAAGTGAGCATGGAAGTGAGGGGAAGTTTCACTAATGACATTCTGAAGATAGAAAGGGACAGTTCTGATAAAAATGAATTGAGTGAGGAGGGAGTTGTCTAAAGAGACTTATTTGTATGTATAGTAAATTCACCAACCAACTTAGATTTTTAAGAGACATGTATAAATGCACAGGTAATGGAGGTAAGTGTGAGTAGTAGAGTATAATTACTCAATTATGGCATAGCTCTATAAGAGTACTAAAGCTCAGGAACAGCTAAGTGGTAGTGGATAGTGCACCAGCCCTGAAGTCAGGAGGACCTGAGTTCAAATTTCAACTCAGATACTTAAAACTTCCTGGCTGTGTGACCCGGGGCAAGTTACTTAACTCCAGTTCCCTCAGCAAAAAAAAAATAAAAATAAAAATAAAAAAAATAAAAGTAAAATAAGGTGAGACTGTTAAACAGAAAAACAAGCAATATTGGTGAAAATAAGATCAAATAAAGGATAGAGCATCTCTTAGTTGATGGGATGATAACTGAATGTGGTGAGAAAAGGCAAAGATGTCTATTATTTTGGCTCTTTATTTCTTTTTCAAGATGGGAAAAAAGCAAAAATGGTTAATATATAGTTGATACTAAGGCAAGTAGATAAATAATATATATATATATATATATATATATATTAGTATCAACTACATATTAACCATTTTTGCTTTTTGCTTTAACCATTTTTTTGCTTATTTTGCCAAAATAATAGACATCTTTGCCTTTTCTCACCACATTCAGTTATCATCCCATCAACTAAGAGATGCTCTATCCTTTATTTGATCTTATTTTCACATATATATATAGCAAGAGAGCACCTAATTGCCTTTGATAATCCCAAATCACCATGTTCAAACTATATCCCAGCATGGTGAAAGAATCTGTAGGTCTGATGAATAGTGATTCATATCAATTATCTTTTAAAACTGTTGGACAAAGAAAAAGCAAAGAGAATAGAATCTGCAAAACTGGAAGCCAATGAAAATAACTTTGATTTCTGGCAAAATTCTAGAATGTATTATGAAACTAATTGTTGATTTAAAAGTAGAAAAGGAAATGGCATTCAAAAAGGTCTTGCTTCATCAAGAATAGGTAATGTAGACTAACCTCATTTCCTTTTTTTTTTTTTTTTTTTTTTGGACAAGATTACTAAACTGGTAGAGCAGAAAAATTCTGTGCATAGAACTTAGCTAAATTTTATTTGTTACCAATTACATATAAGGACAATTTTAAACACTCATTTAAAAAAATATGAGTTCCACAGAAGTTTTTGCAAGGGTCAGTGTTGAAAATACCCATGCATATGTTTTGTCAATAAAAAGCTATAATAATAATAATAATAGTTACAGATTTTTCTCTCCCCTCCTCCCTAAAACAGCAAGCAAATTGATGTAGGTTAAATATCACAACTTTTTTTTTATTGTTCATGTAAATAGAGAAGTGGAAGGACAGGTTAAATACTAGTTATGTGGTTTCAGAATGAACTCTAAACATAGTCACTAATGCTTTCATGTCAGTTTAGAGGAAGTCTGTTTGGTTTTGTACTGTTTAAAATTTAAAAGACTTGGACAAAGACATGGAGAAGACTTTCACCAAATTTACATATGATTCAAAGTTATGAGACATAGTCTGTTAAACAAGGAATTGAAAGATCTTGTTTAGTTAGAATGTTTGCCCAAATCCAGCCTAGAAGTCATCCTCAACCTCTCACCCCATATTCAATCTGTTGTTAAGTCCTGTCATTTCTACCTTTATGATGTCTTTTTAAAAAATCCCTTCCTCTCTATTAACATGAATGCTACTAGGGTGCAGACCCTCACTATCCCACATCTGAAATAGTGTAAAAACCTGGCTAATCTCTCTGGTCCAAGTCTTCAAGCTCCAGTCCATCTTCTGCTTTACTGTCAAAGTAATTTTCTTAAAGTTCAGGTCTGAAAGTGAAACTCCTATGCAGTAAACTCTCAGTTACTCCCTATTGAATGGAAGATAAAATATAAAATCCTCTGAAATTTTAAAAGTACTTCCCAACCTGGCTCTTTGTACCTTTTCAATCTTCTTATATTTTATTTCCTTTGTAATACTCTGCAATCCAGTTACACTGGCTTTCTTATTTCTTGAACATAATGTTTCATTTTCCCTATTCTGTTTTTCCACTGTTGATTCTTTATGCCTGGAATGCTCTTATTCCTAACTTCTACTTCCTGGCTTCCTTCAAGATTTGGCTCAAATCCTACCTCTTGTAGTCTTCCCTAATCTTTTTTTCCACTCCTTTTCTTCCCCCAACTCAATTAACTTTCATTTATATGGTATCATTTATATATAGTTTTTTGAATGCTCCCTCTATAATTAAAAGAATGTAAGCTTCTTAGTAGCAAGGACCATATTTTTGTCTTTCTTCATAATTCCTGCTCTTAGTGCAATGCCTGGAACATAGTAAACATTTAATAGATATTTGCTGACTACTGGAAATAAGCATTTTGAGGAAAGAGATTATTTCCTTTTTTGTCTTTAAATTTTCTCACACCTGTCAGCATTTTCCATGTAGTAGATATTTAATGTGTTGGTTAAATGTGAAAATTTTATTTTTATTGTCTAAGATTCATCATACTTTCAGGAACCTTATTTAGATCAAATTTCACTGATTTATAGAGTGTTCCAGAACCAATTCACTGTCTCTATTGATAATTCTGAGGAGATCTGAGGCTATTGGAATTTTGGTTAGGGTTCATCAGATCTTAGGATCTTAGAGGTCAATCCAAATTTCCCTTACTTTACAGTCTGTTGTTGGTCAGCAAGTATTTATTAATTGCCTACTATGTGCCAGGCAGTGTGCTAAGCACTAGTAATATGAAGAAAGGAAAAGAGAGTTCCTGTTGAGGGGAAAAAGTCTTTTTTAGCTGATAGATATAACATTTGAGAAGGATTCTTCTACATCATTCCCCTCCCTCTTTGGCCAAGATAGTTTATTATTTGTACCTGCAAAGGTGGTATTGGGGAACACCAGCAGTGACTAGAGATATGAAAGAGAGATGTTATTTGATAATGATGAAGTTAGTATTTTAGTACTTTATTTTGTTGGTGGCTAGGGAGAATATAGATTCTTACAGTTAGGTTTCTGTACCAATATCTCTAGTTTTTGAGCACTCTCATATCAGGTTTTTATGGAAGAAAAGATGAGCAAGGATAATTAATGAACAGCGGAAGTTGGTTTTAAATAAAAAGAGTACTAAAAACAGAAGAGAATAGAGGGAAATTAGAGAAGATCAAACTGAATTTGAGAAAGGAAGGGGTTAAAGGCGAGAAAAAGTTTAAAAATCTAACAATTTAATAGAAAGGATCAAAAAAAGGGAAAGAACAAATGATTTCTTAAGTAATGGGATAATGGTGCTTCTCTAATTTTTAGAGTACCTTCAATAGCCCATCTCAAACCCCACATCCTCTTTAAGGCCTTTAGGGAATACTTGCTTCCCCCAATTTCTTTAGCTATTGCAACTCTTTAAACACTTAATAATAACCTCTTTTTATTGTTTATTCGTATTTTTTTAAATAAGATCTAGCCTGCTTTCTGTTCTATTTGATTGTAAGCCAGTTGAGGATAGATACTGTTTCAGTCCAGATTTGAAATCACAAAATTTTTTCTGACTCTAAGCTGGGAATTCTATCCAGTCTATCTCCAACACCACTTAGCTGACTAAATTTAGGAAAAATTAAACTGTAGCTGCTTCTAACCACATTGTATACAGAGTTGCTGTAAATAGCTAAGAGAATTGTGTGTGTTCCAGAACACTTTGTAACAATAGATATGAAATTAAAGTTTCTGATTTTGTTACATATAAAGTCATAATAACATTTATGTAGCTTTTGCCTTGTGGGATTCTTTCCATTACTTTTGCTATATTCACCTAGTATATGTTAAAATTGTTCTTTTAAAATGAGTCCTACACTTTAACTGGCCATGGCCACTTTGTGGGATAACAAGAATTGTTATTCTTCAAGGCCAGGAAGGTTATTTTTAATCCATGTAGCTTTCAGGAAAAAAGTTTTTCATGTAAAACTTTGTTTTCCATCAAAACTTATATGTATATACTTTCTATGCTTTACAGAAAAAAAGCAGTAAAAGCATGGTTAAAAACCCAGAAGTTTAATAAAGTCGTAAAAATAATTGTAATGTAACCCCAAAAGTATACCTATTTAATTAAATCCTCCCTGCTTTAAATTATTTTGATAGGCTATGCCTCTACTACACCTCAGTATTTTTCCGTGTATCACTTACTATAAGCTTCATGAAGTCAAAGAAAACCACCTTTGATAATTTCTCCCTGTATAATCTTGATAAAGTCACTGAATTTTCCTGCAATTTAGATCTCTCATCCCTAAAATACAGGGAATAATACCAAACCCAGAGCAATAAGGATTATTGACAGCTAAGCTTGTCTTACAGATCTTTGGCCTCCTATGATGTATTACATACCACAGAGTGGACAATTCTGAACATATATTATTTTGTAATATGTACCACTAATGTACTGTTCTTCAAAATTATCCCCAGCACTCTAGCACAGTGCCATGTACATTTTTAGTCACATCAAAGTCTTATTAGTATCTACTATGTACATCTGTACATTGAATGGAATTATTGCACCGAGCATCTCTGTCTCTCTGTCACACATCTCCCCCCCCCCCCCCCCCCCCCCCCCCCCCCCCCCCCCCCCCCCCCCCCCCCCCCCCCCAAAGTTTTAGTGCAGTTTTATTTTTTTGTTCTGGGCCTCTGTCTCTGCTATAGGAATCTCCTTGTGTTAATGTAGTTCTGCCCTATTCTGTAATTTTAAAGTCCAAGTTGCTCTGAATACAATGATTCAGTGATTTGCCCAAGATCACCTAGCCAATATGTGTCAGAGATGTTCCTTGGACCCAGGGTTTCTTGACTGGAACCTGTAAGCACCAAGCAGCACTTTACTCTTTTGGGGGTAGGTGGAGGTGGTGATATAATAGGCTTTAATATGCCTTTTTTATCTAGTGAAGCTTTTTTGTGTCAGCTTCTGTGTAATACTATAACATAATTGAGTAAAAGGTAGATCCATCTTCCAAAGGTATTTAACTCAAATGCCAGAAAAAATTTCTGTACACAAAGATGTAATATTACATTAATATGAGTTGGGTTTTAAATACATGTGAGTCTGAAGTCTAACTAATTTAGAGATTAAATTAAAATTGACTCAACTTTTAAGAAAATATTTATGGCTCAGACTGAAAAAACAAATAGCTTTACTTGTATGAGAAAGTATTCTTAATAAAATGTCAGTAGATCTTTTAAATGACTTTTGGTGGGGTATTTTTTTTTTTGAAGGTCTGAGTTATATAACTCAAATTGGGGCATTGTTATAGTCAACTCAAATATTAAACAATTAGCTTAGAGAAACAAAGCAGACATCAGGCACCATAATGTTGTAAATTCAATATTAAATGTTAATTCAAAACAGATGATAATGTATGGATGAGATTCATAGCACCAGGCAGAGAAAAACTCCCATAGCTAGACATGCACAAGAGAAGTTGCTGAGTATAGTGGGAAAAGCTTTGAATATAGGAGATTTGTTAAAGTTTCAAATCAGATGGAAAGATCCTATAGTTCTAGTCCCAAGGCTGCAATGGCAAAGCAAATAGCAATACATCTTCTTTTATGTCATTTTCATTTATAAAAACATCTATTTCAGATGTTGAACTCCTTGCCAGTGCCAAGGACTTTGGTGGGAGATATTCTTTGAAGGGTCTTCAAAAGCTATGATTGTTAAGGAGGGCTCTAGTACTAGCATGGAAACAGGGCCAGTGGTTTGCAGGGTGCTAAAATTCACAGGAATCTTGAGCATAAAACTGCTGACCTGTTCCTTTTGAGCTCCCAAGAAGAATTGGTGGTAGTTAGCCTCACCTTTCACACACACTTTTATCCCTCAGGGTGCCCCACTTCATATAAACTTGTTTGCTATAGTTTGTAGTAACCACTATTTCTTCATCTGACTGTGTACCCCATTGCTCTTTTAAAATCTTATTGGTCCAAGTCAGATAATTCAGAATCCATCTTTGAATTATAGACTAATAAAAGGGACCTTAGAAAACATCTAATCCAAACCTTTTTGTATTAATGAGACTACTGTATTTAAATATGTATTGTTTTAATTATGCAGAAAGTGGTATTATCTTCTGTATCTGGTGAACTGAGATGCAAGTGAGCCAAACTTTTTTTTTTTTATTATAACTTTTTATTGACAGACAAGTGAGCCAAACTTTCTGATTATTGAAGTTTGCATTAGAATTCAACCATTTATTAAGCACCTATTTTGTGCAAAGCATTGTGGATACAAAGTATGTTTATATACATATATTTGATAGATGGGTACACATACATAGATGTGCATACTCATGTACCTACATATATATTTAGATACATATTTAGATATATATTTAGATACATGTATGGTCATGAATCATAAATATCTAAATAGTGACACTTAAAATGGCCTGCTCAGGTAATTTGACATTGCTTTTGAAGTTATTGTAACCTCTTCCCTCCCATTTAATAATTTAAAATGTAAAACCTCACCTTATTCCTGCCAACTAATGGAGCTATTAGAGAAATAATGGAGGCAAGAAGTCACATGATAATCTAGGTTACTTGTTGGGGATGTTTTTCCCCCATCTTTTCTTTGGCAGCACTCATGAAATTAGTAGCTAGTTGGAGAATGGGATATAGGAAGGATCCAGTTTTCTGTTCTGCTCTATCTGAACCAGGAATTTCTACTTTCCAGGTAATGGAAATACCCCCAAAATTTTTTGCCTTGTAAGCAGAGTGTGGATCATTCATGTCAAGCTGAAACAGAGATGGGGGGCCACTAACTCACACATAAGAATGTCCATGGGCTACAAATTGACTTAGAAAATCACAGTTTATATATTCTTTTAGAATTATTATTAACATACCATAATTTTAAAATCAGATAAAAACTACATTTTAATCTAGTTCAACTGCAGTCAGTATTGTGGGCTACTTGTGGCCTATAAATTATATGTTTGACATGTCTGGTAGAGAAGGAAGAACAGGGTGGCCTTAGTTCTTAGGGATGCCATTTAATTAGGGGTCCATAACCCTGCCCAAGTCTCAAGTTCTCTGCCTTCCATTTGTGAAATGATGTAGAGTTCACAGTTGACTTCTTGATTGTCTGAAAGACATGGTGGCAATGTGCAAGAACATTATAATTTAATAGGAAAAGCAATATAGACAAATATGTTTCTATTTTATCATTACAGTTTTTATTTACAAGTTTTATATATATATATATATATGTATATATATACACATATAGCTTTCATGACACTTTTACATGCTAATCTGAGCTTTTCAAACAGTCCTAAGCAGGGCAGGTAGCAATTATTATTTGTTTTTCTGAAGAGGAATCTGAAGCTGGACAAATTACTTGTCCAGGGCTACATATCTAATAAGTGGAGCTGGGATGACTCAGACCCAGCTTTTCTGATTTCTGATCGCAAATCCAGGGCTATAAGTATAAACACACAATCCCTTTCAGATCTTGGAATGATAAACTGGGAAGGGGGGAGAGATATTATTAGGGAAGAATTTTTGGAGAGAAGACTTTTTGCTGTAATTCAAAAGAGTCAGAGATAAACATTAATTGCTGATTTTACATTTTCTCTTATGGGGCTTCCCTCTAGAGTTGCTGCAATATCATTTCTCTGCTGATATGTATTGGACAAGATAAGGATCCCATATTATTCCTTTCAGTGCTGAAAAATCACTCTGGTGATGCCCACTCCCAGCCTGAAATGTGTAGTTAAGCCCTTTCCCCTTTTACTGTTCTCCCTGTTATAAGTAGAACTTTGGGAGGTCCATTGTTAGAACTGTATGACTCTGTCAGTTAATGCTTTACTGAGTGATAATATATTCTTGGTATTTTAAGTTGGAACTGCTGTTTATAAGAGTCTATATAAGACTCTATACTCTAAGGACATTGTGTAGCTTTTTCTACATTTGCAAAACAAAACAAAAAAAGCTCAACAACAATAATCTGACCCCTCTGAAGCAACTTAACTAGTATTTACAATATCAATTTTTACAGGGAAATGCAATTTAAGTTCCAAACAATGCTAGAGGTTATCCAGTCCACTCCCTAATTCTCTTATTTTACAGAAGAGGAAACTTGAGTCCAGGTTAAATTAATTGTCCAAAGTCACAAATAGTAAGTGGCACAACTTTGATTTGAAGCCAAATCTTCTGGTTCTAAATGTAGGATACTTTCCCAATGTTTTGTTGAAAAGTGCTCTTTTTCCTACTCTAACTTCCCCTCCCTCCTTGTGAAAACTAAGGCCTGCAAATGGGGAAGTATGTCCCTTCATAATTTCACATAAGTTAACCCCATGGCTAATTCAAAGAAAATGTATTTGAGCCATCTGGTTCAACTTTTCCTCACTGTGCCTCCCAACATGACTGAGGAGGAAGAATATGAGCATGATGGAATTTCTGATCCAATCCTTGGCCCTTACCCAGGAGAAGTCCAGAGAAGCAGGGGGAAAGACACTAGCTATATATACCCTGAATTATTGGACCAAACAGAATGGTCTGAACTATATAGAAACCATCTGCCTATTTTCTACCCCTGCCCCAATCAATAATTTCCCCAAAGGTCCAGATAATCTGCCCTGACAACAGATCAATTCTGTCCTGATACCTCCATCCCTTAATATTTCATCTCTCTGGATTTACTGGCTGTTTCCCTGCTGTGTACATCCTAAAACAAAACTTTTCATTTGACCCTATTATTCCTTTAGTATGTCTTTCCAAGTTATTTTGTATCTACTTATTCTCTCTCTCCTTGTCAACATTGCTTTCACTTCTGACTGGCTTCTTTTTTTCCCCCAGATATATGCAAAAATAGTTTTCATCATTCACCTTTGCAAAACTTTTGTGTTTCAAATTTTTCTCCCTTCTGTGTTTTCCCAAGATGGCAAGCAATTTGATATAGGTTAAACATGAAATTCTGTATTCATCATGTTGTACAAGAAAAATCAATTCAAAAGGGAAGTGGGGGTAAATGAGAAAAAAACAACAAGCAAACAAACAACAACAATAAAAAGGTGAAAATACTATGCTTTGATGCATATCCAGTCTTCATAGTACTCTCTGGATGTGGATGGCATTTTCTAAAACAGGTCCATTGGAATTACCTTGAATCACTTCATTGTTAAAAAGAGCCAAGTCTATCAGTCATCACATTATCTTGTTACTGTATACAATGTTCTCTGGTTCTTCTCATTTCACTTAGCATCAGTTCATGTAAGTCTTTCCAGGCTTATAGAAGAATAATATTCCATTACATTCAAATATTACAACTTATTCAGCCATTCCTCAACTGATGGGCATCCACTCAATTTCCATTTCCTTGCCTCTACAAAAAGAGCTACTTCATTTTTTGCATGTCTTGCTCTCTTCTAAACCTTTTGTACTTTAGGTTTGACCTTGCTATTCTATTTAAACTATTTTGTTGCCAGTGATCTTTTTATTGAAAAAAACATTATTTAAAACTAAATACTAATGATCTTTTAATTCCCATATTCAATAGCTTTTTCTTGGTCCTTTTTGACTTCTGTAGCATTCCATGCTCCTAACCACCCTGAGTCTCGCATAGTCTCCTCTCTAGAACACTGTTCCCTCTTGGTTTTCCTCCTATTTATTGGTCTACTCTTGCACTGTGGAATCACCCATATTTTATACCCTTCTTAGACTTTGGGTCTACCCTTAAGGCATTCCTAAATTCTCATTTCTCCCTCTCTCAGCATGATATCCTGAGGGGGAGAAAAGGGGTTGATGGTATGCACTAGGCAGAATAATTAACTTTCATCTTTCAACTACTATCTCTTCTCAGACTTGAGTAGAGTTCGAGACATTAAGTCCAAGAGCCCTGAGAAGAGTAGTGTTTCTTTGTCCATTGATTCTGGTCATTCCCTTTCATAAAGAGGAAGGTGGCTTGTCATCCCTGCCATCACCACCACCAACTGCCAATCTACTATCATTGATGGTTAAGTAAGCCCAATAGCTTTAACAATTACCTCTTCAGGAACTGCAGTTCCTTTGTTCTCTCAGCAGCTCCAAAAAAGAAAGTTCTTTTTTTAAAAAGAGCTTTTTATTTTCAAAACATATGCATAGATAGTTTTCAACATTCACCTTTGGAAAATCTTGTGTTCCAAATTTTTTTCTCCCTCCCTTCCCACATCCCCTCACCAAATAGTAAGTAATCCAATATGTTCAACATGGTAATTCTTCTATACATTTTTCAAAAATTATCGTGCTGCATAAGAAAAATTGGATCAAAAAGGGAAAAATAAGAAAGAAAATAATGCAAGTAAACAACAACAAAAAAAGTGAAAATACTGTGTTGTGATCCACACTCAGTCCCCACAGCCCTCTCTGTGGGTGCAGTTGACTCTCTCCACAAGACCATTGGAATTGGCCTGAACACTTCACTGTTGAAGAGCCATCAGAATTGATCATCGTATATAATCTTCTTGTTGTTTTGTACAATATCCTCTTTGTTCTATTTGCTTTTTTCCATTCATTTATTTTGTTCAACTTCTTTGGATTCATTCATTCAGAAACAGTTGTCTTTTCTGTTTTTAACAAGTACTTAAAAATGTTGCTTCATTCATTAATTTGTCTATAGTTTTCTTTTGTGAAATTTATCCAGCTCTGGATTATACAAGATTTCTTGGCTATACAAGACTAGTTTGGGTAGAATTAGGCATAAATTGTGCTATGATAGCAGACATGATAGAAGTGGTTTGAAGATAATGATCATAGGTTTATATTTATTCTAGGAAATAATGTTCTGCTTCCTGATTGATTGTTAGGTGTTGGAGAAGGACTTCTTAGAGAGTCTGATGATTGGAATGGGAGGGGAGATATTATGTCATCATTTTTTACTAATATTTAATATTTAACCAAATTTAGCATTTCCTTTGATTATTTTGAAAAGGCTTCACTTCTATTGACTGATGCAGAAAAGGTGAAGAACCTGTGGATTAGATCATCCCTGAGGTTCTCTCCAATTTGGAAGTTCTACTGGTTCTGTAATTCTAAGTTTTATTAGTTGAAGGAATGAAGATGCTGTGAAGGAAGGCCCCAGAGAAGGAACCTGTAGAAAGGGAGAGATGGGGATTAGGCTATGGAGGTATTGGGACCTGTAATCAGAGCAGATTACCTGGACCTCTGAGGAACTAAGGACATTTCAATACCAGAAATTAGGGATATCAGGGAAGATGGGGCATAGACCATTCATTAAGTGAAGATTTATTAAATGTCATGTATTTGATAGGCATTGTACTAAGCTCTGGGATATGAAGTAGACCTATAATTTACTTTGTTCTATAGGACACTTCCAGATGAGGAGATTCTTCTCTACTTTGATAGAACAACGTGGGCTTCTATGCCTTCTCTGCAACTTTATAGTCTTGGTTGCCCAGAGCAGTGAGAAATTGAATAAATTACCAGGATCATAAGGCCAGTATGGAATTTGTACATCTATCTTCTAGGCTTCAAGGCCAGTTTTCTATCCAATAGGACTTTATGATGTCGCCTTGGAAATACAAAAATAAATTTAATAGTTCCTTCAGGACTCAATGGGGGAGGGGCAGGTGGCAGTGAAGAGAATGGAACAATGTGAACACATTAGTAAAATGCAAAGTAATTTCTTAGGAAAATGGCACAAATTGGGCTATTGGTTGTGATGAAATTAAAGAATGGTAGTTGAGCTGAACCTTAAGAGAAGTTGGAGAGTCTAAATTTGAAGTGGAGAGGGAGGGCATCCTAGACATGATACAGGACAACCTGTGCAAAGACTTTTAGACTTAATGACGTGGGACTCCATACAAGTGAATTAAGAATGCTCATTCTCCTCATTGTTATTTGATAGAGCTCAAGAAATGTAAGGCAAGAGAAAGAAATGAAAGAGACTTAATGATGTGTATGAAGAAATAGCAGAGAATCTAGTTTTACTGGAATTTAGAACAGGTAAAGGAGAATTGGCCTATAAAGATAGGCTAGAACCAGATTGTTAAAAGAACTATAAAAGTGAATCAGTAGAATTTATAATTTATCCTAGGGTCATTGGGGAGCCATTGGAGTTTATTGATTAAAGAACATGGTTAGACTTATGTTTTAAGATTATCAACTTGATAGCTTTCTGGGAAAATAGTTTGGAGGGTAGAAAGAATGGTTACAAGTAGTCTAAATAGAAAAATACTATGACAACTGTTTTCAAATTCGAAAAGGATTATTTTTTTGTTTTGTTTTGCTTGGATCTAAGAGAGTAGAAATACCGAATTTGAATTTAGAAAATTGGATTTCAACTGTAACTGCCATTTCCTACTCATGTGGCATTGGGCAGGCCACTTAAATGGTGTCTCAGTGTCCATATTTATAAAATTTGGGGTTTGGACTAGGTGACAGCCTCCAAATTATGATCTCTTCCATCTATGAATTGATTATCTTCTAAATTGTGGGGGTCTTGTAACTGAATATGGAAGTTGCAAAGTTTATGATTTAGTATCAGTAAATGTTTGATTTATATATCTATTTTATATGCCTAAAATAAAATTTCTTGGATGAAAGAGGTCACAAGTGGAAAAACTTTAAGAAGCCCTGCTCTAAACTAGTATTAATGATAGAAGCAATGGAGGCAGATTTTATAAGGTAAACAAATAGGCTCCATTGGTACATCGTAATTTTTGTATCACAGTGGGGTGGCCAAGCAGAGGGTGGATGATTCTTTGTTAAGATGATATAAATGGGTTAATGCTTCAGACAGAGGTTTATGAAAGGCTTTTAAGGTCTCTTCCAAATCTAGAAACCTTATGAATCTTCCAGAGGGTTGTGATAAAGGGGAGTGACATGGCTGGAGTCATAAGGTATGGAAAAGTTGGCAGTGTGACAAATATTTTGAATTGAAGAGAGGCTGAAAGAGTCACGGGATGAAATGCCAAGGGCTGATATAAAAGATTTGGATGATTGATGGACTGCTGTCATAATTTTAGGGCCTTAAGGTTCCTAGGTTAGCCAAACAGATAAACTTTCTTGGCTACCAAAATAAAATACAAAAAAAAAGAAAAAGAAAAAAACCCAAAACAACCCCTTCTGATAGGATAGGAGATTGCTTTTCAAATATTTTTTCCTTAATTACTCAGTCCAGAAGCTTTTTAGGGTAATTCTTTGAAGTATAGGAAAGATGTATTACAGAGCTGGGAAAAAATAACAGAATTAACTTGGCTTTGTATTATCCAATATTTTAACTAAAGGACAATAGTCAGTTAGGGAATAGTTTATTTGAATTACATGCTATTTTGAACAAAACCTATATTGGTTTAAGACTTTATATTCTGTATTACAGAGTCCATCTCAGGCTGCAAGTCTGGTGTGTATTACGGAACAGACACTGCAGAAGTTTTAACTCACGGTGGGAATTGCCATTAACAATACCTTTGCTCTCAAGTCTTACATTTTCTTAAGAGAATTGTGCTTACTACTGATGCCTCAGAGAATATCTTCGTGCTGAAGGATAATGATAAAAAATTGTTCAGACTGAGAAGAAAGAAAATAATGGCTCCTCTTATGTTATTGGCTACCCCTTTACCACTTAACTCCTTTTACTGTGTTAGAATAGGGAGGGTTGCTTCTGTTCTGGAAATGGCCTGGCAAGAAAAGATTTCGAGAGCTCATTTGAGGCAGTTTCCCCCCCCATGCCTTGGCCTTCTTTTCCAAAATTTTCTTTCTTGTTTTGTATAAAGCATGGGTTTTTAACCTTTTTGTCATAGACCCTTTTTTGTAAAGTCCTTCTCAGAATAATGTTTTTAAATATATAAAACAGATAGGATTATATATAAAATACAATTATCTAAATATTAAATAAATTTCAATGATCCCAGGTGAAGAATCACAAACATAAGGGATCTAATTCATAAGAAATCAATTATCGTTAGAGAAAAGGACTTTGGAGGACATTTCTTTCAACCATCTCTGTACAATTGGGGAAACTGAGGCCCTTGGAGGTAAAATAACTTTATTGTTTTCTGGTAGTCAGATAACAATGGACCAGCACCTACTTCCTTTTCCTAGTTTATACTCTTTTTACTTCAACACACTGCCTCTTATACTTTCTAGTTGATTTTAGAGACTTGGACATTTGAAACTTGAAGATACTTAGAGTAAAAAAAAAAAAGTCAGAGACTTACCAATTGTGTGGCCCTAGGCAAATCACTTAATTTCACTGCTTCCATTTGCTCTTCTATAAATTGAGGATATTGGATTTCATGGTGTCTAAAAGTCTCTTTCAATCTAAATTTATGTTCCTGGGATTCTTTAAAGAAAACCACATTAATTTCAGTATGTTATTCAATGGTAATAGCATTGTTGGTGATATTTCAATGAGTATGGTAAGCTCTTTGATCACTGGAATATTTTGAATTCAATGAAAATGTTCTGTTCAAATTCCTCGTGAATAGGTAGTTTGAAAAATAAGAAAGCTGGCTTGAACTTGGCCTCAAAAACCCCCTCAAAACTCACATGGTGGATTTGTTTGCTGTCTTCTGAGGTTGATAAAGTATTTATCAATTATTTACTTCTTTTGGAGAAATATGTCCTGTTTCTTCAGGTTTCTGTTTTAGGTCTTATTTAAAGACTGAGGATTTTTAAGGACTTGATAAGAGGAGTCATTCTTTTAGACTGATGATCTATATGCAGAATCTCAAAACCTCATTGGAGTTTGTGTATACAAATAAAAATATACATATGTTTTAGTGGGGACATGATAACTATCTTGAAATATTTGAAAGACTGTCACTTAGAAAAAAGAATTATGAACCATGTATTTGCAAAGTAGCAAACAGACGATATCAGGAAAGGCTTCATAACCATTAGAACTTTGCAAAAGTGCCTCACTAGATGGTAGTTTTATGGGGTATATAGTAGAGAGAATTGATAGTCAGGTTTTGGTTAGACTAAAATATCCCCTGAAGTTTTCAGTTATAATCCTAGACAAAGGACATCCATATCCTCACTTGTTTTTAACATCAAATGGAAGGAAATTTGACATTTCTTTCTTTAATAATTATTTTCTTAATGACATGACTGGTGAGTCTTGCTTTAAGAAAACCCCATATGTGAACACAACAGATATACTCCTGGGACCCTTATTTCTGATTAGATGACAGAGAGCGCTCCTCTCAGAACCTTCCATTTAAGGAGAATGCCCCAAACCTAACTTTTTCATTTTCTAACTGGATGTTCTCTTCACCATCATTGCCCAGAAAGCTTCACACTGGAAGATTACTGCAATGGTAGAATTTGCATCTTATCTTCCAGAACCTACATTTAAAGAGATATTCCAGTTCAAACATTTCTTCATTTCCCACCTGGCTATAATCCTGGATTCTTCACCTCTTTTGCAGCTTCTTTTTGTATGTTGTCTTCCTCCATTAGAATGTAGACTCCTAGGGTCTGCTTTTCTTTTTTATATTTATAATCCAAGGTTACTTTGCCTGATACAGAGAAAGTGCTTAAATGTCTGTTGACTTTGAGGATTCCTTGTAGGAATTTGAAAAATATTGCTTTATAACAAAATCAGTGGTAAAACAACATTATGCATTGTCATCACTATTATTTCACATGGTCTTAGAAATATTACCTTTAGCAACAAGACCAAAGAACTTGAGGGAATAATTGGCAAAGAAGAATCATTTAACTTTTTGCAGAGGAGATGATGGTGTACTTGGAGAACTCTGGAGCATCAACTAAAAATTAATTGAAACTACAACTTGAACGAATTTGAAACAATGTAATATATATGGATAATAAATACAATATAATAAGTCTTTATACATCATCAATTTTTCTGTAAATTATTGGATGAAAACAACAGGAAGAGAAATTTCATTAAAAGTTACTATATATGGAATGTAAAAAATACTTGGAAGTCTTTCTACCAGGATACAAAGAAGAATTATGAATACTAGTTACAGTACTAACTACAGAAATAGACAGACCTAAATAATTGGAAAAATATTAATTGTTCATTGATAGGCTGAGCCAAAAAAAATAAATATGGCATTGCTATCTCGATTTGCTTATTCAGTGCCATACCAATTCAATTACCAAAGAATTACTTTATAGAAAAATGTAAAATTCACCTAAGTTAGTAAATTTTAGAGAATTAATGAAAAAAGTGGGCAGAAAGGAGGTGTAACAGTACCAAATTGCAGATTATATTAATAATTAGTAATAATTAAAACAATTTGGCTTTGAAATGATTAAGAAATGTAGAACTTGGGACAAGTAGTTGGTGCAATGGATAGAGCACCAGTCCTGGAATCGGGATGACCTAATTCAAATGCAGCCTCAGACACTGGCAAGTCACTTAGTTGGGAATATTAGATACAAGTCTGGGAAAAATTTGATTTGGACCAACACCCAACAGTCACATACCAAATTATCACCTAAAAGTGAAAGGTCACCTAAGAAACAAATTAGAAGAATGAGAACAATGCACTTTTCAGCACTAAGGGTAAGAGAAGAGTTCTTGACAATAAACAAGGGATAGAGAAGATCATGAAATATAAAACAGACTATTTTGATTACATGAAATTTAAAAGTATTTGCATAAATAACCATTGCAGCCAAGATTAGAAAGGTAATATTAAAGTGGGAGAAAAATTGGCAGCAAGTTTCTCTGATAAAATTCATATTTCTAAAATATATAATGAGATGATTAGAATTTGTAAGAATGAGAGCCATTCTCCAATTGAAAACAGACAGTTCTTAGATTAAGAAATCTAAGCTATCTATAGTCTTATTAAAAATGCTCCAAATTACTAATAATTTGAAACGCAAATTAGGATATTCAGGTCTACCCTATATTCATTAGATTAGGTTGCACAGTAGATAAAGAATGCTAGACTTAGAATAAAACTCAAGTTCAAATACTGCTTTAGAATCCTAACTGACTCTGAGAAAGCACTTAACATCTTTCTGTCTGTTTCCATATCTGTAGAATAGGAGTGATAATCGTATCTGTCTTGCAGGTTTGTGAGATCAAATGTAAAGTATTTTGCAAACAGTTCTATATGAAGGCTAGCTAAGAAATGGTGAGGGGAATAGTTTCAATGAAACCTTTTAAGACTTACATGTACTCTGCAGAGTAATGTTAGTAGAATCAGGCAAAGCACTGATAATATAACATAACTGTTAAAAAGAACAATTCTGGTCAGTGCAATAATTAACTATTTGTGATGAATGCTCCTTACTTCATAATAGAAAGTGATGGACTGATAAACAAAATAAAATACATTTTTTTGATGATGCCAATGCAAAATTTGTTTTCCTTGATTTACTTGTAGAAGAAAGAGAAAAATAAATTCTTGACTTAAAAATGTTTTCTCCCCCTTATTTATGGAAATAGTCTATTAATCTAGTGAAAAAAAGATGCTGTCAAATAAACATGTCTTTAAAGTTCACATTGATAGAATGGTCCTAATAATTTATTTTTTGCTTCTTATTGAGGAGAGAAATGTTGTGTTGGATGGAGCACTGAACTGAGAACAAGGGCCCTAATTCTACCCCTTACCATTTATTAGAAATGATGCAATTTTTCAATTTAGATTTTCCTAACTTCAGACCTAGTGCTCGATCCACTGTGCTACCTGTCTTTCCTAAACCTTCTCCCATCTTTTTAACCCAGAATTCCTCCAGTAATATATGAATGAATATAATGAAATACTATAGTTTTCTAAATTAAAAATAAGCATTCCCAAAATGCAATGGAAAGATGGCATAATGAATAAACAAATTTAAATACATTACAAACAACAAGTTTTTAACTAATGCAAGAGTAAAAGACAAAAACAAAATTTTTGAAGAGCCAATAATATATAGTAAGAGTGAGAAAATAACTGATAATAGCTGAAATGAATGCTCTATCCATACCTTCTGGATATTAGGAAAACTAAAGAAGGGACCGCTGCTAATGTTTTTTTTGGTGTTGTTGTTTTGTTTATTTGTTTGTTTGTTTTCTTCAATATTTATCCTGAACACAGTAATTCATGGGACTGAGAGTCCCATGAAATATTATTTTTAAATTCTCTCTCAAACCATTTGAACTCATGTACCATCCTTCTATTTTTCTTTCCATATTTTTCCATTAATTGTGTCTGTTAATAATGGATACAAGATTCCATACAATAATGGAGACAAGGATCTCATGCGTAGAATACCAATAGCTAGGTTAAAGTTTGTAGACAATCTCAAGATGGTGATTTTTTAGTTTTATTTTAGCACCCATTGCCCCATTTCTTTTCAGCTATCTTTACTGCAGATGGAACTATACTAGTATTGCTTTCTAAGGTCATTTTGTATTTTTCTTTCTTTCATGGGTTGTTATCCCTAAAGAATTCACCAAAGGTCCAGCTTATGGATGAGGAACCTTTTTATACTTTTCTAAGTTGATCCTCAAAAAGCAGACACAATTGTTGGGATCACATGCTGGAACAAAATGTTTTGTCTGCTTGAGAGAACAAAATAAAACAAAAATCTATATATATCCAATCTTTCCTGGTGCTTTTCTTCAGATAAATAATCATTGTGGCTATATATTTTTTTAATGTTAATGTGAATTTAGCTCAAATATGAAAATTATGAATGGTTTGAAGAAGGAAAAACAACGCAGGAGTTCTTAATCTTTAATCTTTTTTTGGTGTGTCTGATTCTTTTGACAGCTTGTGAAACCTTCTGAATCCCTTCTGAATAATGTTTTTAGATGCGTAAAATAAAGTACATGGGATTATATGGAAATCAAATTATATTGAAACAGTTATTCAATTAAAACTTTTATGGACCCCAAGTTAGGAACCCCTGTTGTTATAGAGGATATACACAAGCATACACACATTTACTTTTTTTAAGCATGTATATAGATTGTATTAACTTCTTCCATCTTCTACTGTCTCTTCCCTTGGGCAAAGGCATATATTTACATAGTATCATAGCATCACAGATGTAGAGGTGGAAAGGAAGAAACTTGATCATTCGATAATAATAATAGCTAGTACTATTTAGTACTTTTAAGATTTGCAAAGTGATTTGTAATTATTATTTCATTTTGTAGTCACAACAATGCTGAAAAATAAGTGCTATTGTTGCCCCCAATTTACAGATGAGGAAACTTGGTCTGAGAGTAAATGAATTGTTGGGCCATCACATATAGTAATATTATGGGTGGTTAATTCACTTCATTTTGTTAGATTGAGTTAACTATCCATAATAGAAATAATATTTTTTGGTTTTTTTTTTTTTTTTGCAAGGTATTTGGGGTTGACAAGTGACTTGTCCAGGGTTATTAAGTATTAAGTATTAAGTGTCTGAGGTTAGATTTCAATCCAGGTCCTCCTGACTCCAGAGCTCAGTCCTCTGTCTACTGTGCCATAAAGCTGCCCTCCTATTGATAGTTTTATTGAGAATCCAAACCATCACCAGGTATTTATTCAGCATTAAAAATCCAAATAGTCCTTAACATTTGGAAACTTGGACTTCACTGGAAGGAACAATTTTGAAAGATTATTAATAACTAAGTGAGGAACAAGAAGGTTTCTTGTAAGAGATGGCACTTAAGTGAGCCTTGAAGAGAGGAGCTAAGGATCAACTTAGAGAGTGGAAGAAAAGGAAGTGAATTCAATCAACAAAAATTTTGATGCAGTGTTATGTATAAGGAAATACCAAGAAAAGGTCAGTTTTGGTAAGTCTACATTTAAATGGCAAACAAAATTTGGCAATTTTAATTTGATCATAGAATTCATAGAGTCATTAGAGCTTCTTGATCAGATAGACTGGAGCTTTAAGAACGTTACTCTGGTATCTGAGGAAGATGGGTTGGAGAGAGAAAAGAAATTGTAAAATTAGAATGGGAAAGGTCCTCAGTGGCCAGCTAATCAATCCTGTGTCCCAGAGGACTTCCTACAATGTTTTTTTGTAGTCTAGTAGTCATCCAACTTCTGTTTGAAAACCCAAAAGGGGGGAATCCACTACTTTTGGAGATAAAACATGCTACTTTTAACCAATTTAAGTAGTTTTAAAATATCTTAAATTTCCTGGTTTAATTACATGATTGATTATTTCCAACCATTACTCCTGGGTTCTGCCCTATGAAGCCTATTTGAAAAGGTTGCATGACTTCCCTTCTAATGCTTGAATACAGCTATCTTCTTGCCCTCATCAAGTCCTTTTTCCTAGGTTAACATACTGAGATTCTGTAATGGATTTCCATTTGATATGGGACTCAAGGCTCTTTTCACTGTCATCATTGTCATTCTGGATGTAATCCAGTTTTCCCAGCCTTTCTTAAACTATATACTCACTTCTGAGCACAATACTGTAAATGAAGTGTGGGAGGGAACCAACTAAAGAACCTGATACAATAGTTTAGATCAGAGGAGAGAGCACTTTAATTAGTGTGGTTTATACAGAGAAGGGGGAGGAGATTTGTGGAAGAAGCAATCAACAAAAGTTGATTACTGATTGGATATATGGAGTGAGGAACAGTGAGGTGTTGGGGATTATTCTGAAGTGGAAACTCTGTGACTGAAAGTTAGTTGGACCCTCTCAACAGCAAATAAGGGAGCTATGGAGAGAATTCAGGGGGAAAGTTTTCTTTGGGATAAATTTAGCTTAAGATGCTTTTTGGACATTCAGGTAGAAAAGTTCAACAGGCAGATTGCAAGGTAATATGGGAGTGAGACTCAAGAAAAAGATTTTATCTGCATAGAAGATTTTTGAATCACTGAAGGTCAGTGAAAAAGTTAATTAGGAAGAGGGTGTACAAATTTGAAAAAAGGCTTTGGACAGAGCTTTAGAATAAACCTATGCAAAATTGGATGAGACATGGATAATATTTTAGAAAGAGAAATTGAGAAGCAGTCAGGCAAGGAGAACCAAGAAAAACTGTCTTGAAAATGCAGAGATAGTTTTCTTTTACTAAGTGGTTTGAGGAAAAGCCATCAGATTTGAGAATTAAGGGTTTGGTAATTTGGGAGAGCAGTTATTGTTGGATGCCATATTGTAAGTGAGTGGGAAGAGAAGAAGTAGAGACAGTGATTGTAGATATTTTTGGTAATTGGTGTGAGATTATGGTTGTAGGCAACTGGGAAGAAACTAGTAGGTAGGTAGGGAGAGATTGACAGAGAGGAGAAGGGTGATCTGCTGGATAAGATGGGAGAGTATGGAATCAAAGTTGTAAATTGGTGGAGAGTTGATTTTAGAGAAGTTTCACCTTTTTAACATATATTGAGTAAAAGGGAGAGTGGAGAATGGTTTTTAAAAGCTTAAGTATTAGCTCTCCTGTTCTTTCTCGACTGTGCCACCTACCTGCCCATAAAGGATTAGTTGATGCAAAAATACTACTTTACTTGGGAAGAAATTTTAATCTTTATTTCTGTTTTTTTTTTCCTTTATAAATATATTTTTTAAAGTTATTATTTGTTGTAGCTTGATCCTTTGAAGTATTTTTAAATTCCTGTCCATCTGTTAAGATGTGTTACTGGTCACTTTGATTTTTTTTTTTTTTTTTGCTATATGTCTTAATTTGGTATTTTCCCTCTATAACTATACTTTACAAATGATAACTAGTTTGGTCTGCAGAGAGCAGGCAGTTTTTTCCTCCCCTCTTTTTATTAAAGGCCTTTTAATTATATTGTGAAACTCCAGGGAAATGCCTTCTTATTTGTGCTTCTTAGGTGTATTCTCTTTCTGGCTTGGAACTTGACATTTCTATATTTTAAAATATGGTCCAGAGATCCAAATTCTGAAAGAAAGACCTCAGCTTTCCAAGTCAGCACTCCCTATGAATACAATAGTGTCTGAAGAACTTAGAAAGTTAAAGTTTATGAGATCTTCAAAAATATTTATAATGATTCCATAATGTACTTTATGTTTTTAGAATTTGATCCTTGAAACAATCTTGATAGGTAAGCAAGATGAATTCTCTTAATTTTCTGGATGAGGGAGGATTGAAGTTCAACATTATTCAAAATCCTGAGGTACAAGCATTATTACTGTTATAGTAGAGACTCTAGTTCAAGCCCATTGGTTTTGTTGCCTGGTAACCAAGGGCATGCATTTATATGGTGAATTTGAATGAAACCCAGAGGTTCTTTGTTACAATATCACACTATCTCTTACAAAACTAGGTGGAAATCTTGAATTGTGTCTGTATTTGGAGTGGGGGGGGATGTTAACATTTAAATAAATAAAGTAAGACAAAATTTTGCTGCTGTGGAATAGGTCCTACACAGTACTGGACTACCATGGTACAATTTGCCAGTATTATATTAAATACATACATACGTATAATCCTTTCTTCAGCAGACATTTGTTAAATGTTCACTATGTTCAGGATGTCCTAAATTCTTGGAGAGATGTAAAAGACACACAATCACTACCTTCAAGAAATTTACAGTTTTTAATAGGAATAATTAGGCTTTTGTGCAGCAAAATATGTGGTATTATAGAATATAAGTATAGAATATAGTATAGAATATAAGTATTCTATAATAAGAATATTATAGAATATAAGAATATAAGTACAGTGTTCTTTTCCATTTGGGTTGGGGTCAAATAGCTTCTTCAAAGATGTAGTGTACCCATAAGTGTGTTTATGTATATACCTTTTAAATAAATTTAAAAAAAAAAAAAAAAAAACCTCATTACTAAATTTGGATTTGAGTACCAATTTTCCATCAACCAGTCATTTAAAGAATAATACTTTTTATTTTTACACCTCTAACATTTTAAAAAATTTAGTAGCCAAATACTGAATATGAAAATATTGAAATATGAATTAAGTATCAATTTTTTTTTCATTCTTGAACAATCCAAGTGTGAAATGTCCCTATTTTATGAATTTATTAAACTCGTGTTTAATAACAATCGAGAGACCCCTTGAACAATTTTTTAAAGCAACTTTGTGATTAGTTTCCCTGATTGTTTAAAAATGCTTATCTGTAGAAAACTAAAATTTTAGTGATGATATCTTTTAATATCTAGTTAGATACACTCATGAAACTTTTCTGTTAAGTGTTCCCCCAGTAACTTAAACTCATTTAGAGAAAATATAAATTAAAGGGGAATTTGTATGCACTTAAATTGCATATTTATCTATTTTAATAGGAAAATTTCTTTGGACTCCTATGTATGCTCAGACATTATCCCTCAGAAATATCCTTTTTTTAAACTTTCAAAACCTGCTCATTATTGTATTTAGGTTTCAAGTACTTAAAAGAAACATAGTAACTCTTTAACTCCACTGTACCTTTAGCAGTGAAGAGCTCTAGAATCAGTCACATGGCTATTGTTGAAAATCAAATAATATATGTAAACACCTTGTAACTATAAAGTACATTATAAGTGTAGGTTATTTGTTATTATGTACAATAAGTTATTAACAGTGTGTATTATTTAACACTTTAGTTTCATTTTTCAACATAATACATCAGGATGTCTTGCTGTTTTAAAAAGGCTTTTGGGACACTGGGTATAAACTTTAGAAATAAAAAAGGCAGCATAATGATTTTTAGATAGTTAAGGACCTTTTCATTAAAACAAATCTTATAATTTCTTGAAATTGTAACAATAATAATGAGATGACGTAGCATTAGAGGATGAAGTAGCTGGGAAATCAGGGTTTTACACACATCTTGGACAAGACACTTCTCAGTATCCCAGGTAACCCTTGCTCTCTTGTTTTCCTGCTTTCTTCCCTTCCTTTTTTCCTCCCTCCCTTCTTCCCTTCCTTTCTTCCTTTTATTTCTTCCCTTCCTTCCTCCCTCCCTCAGTCCAGACAGCTTCTCGTACTCTTATCTACAGGTTCTCTTAAAATTATTTTCTCTTTTGCACCTCTGAACCCTCCCAAGATACCTCGGGGGTTACTGGCTAGATTTCTTTCTTAAGGACCAGAAACTGCTTTAGCCAAAAATTCCAGTCTGTTGAAGACTTTAGCTTAAAAAGACTAAGATCTCCCATTTCATCCTAGACCATCTCCAGTTATCCTGATTTATATTTGGCCACTGGACCCAGATGGTTCTGGTGGGGAAAATGAGGCAGGTGACCTTATACATCCCGCCCTCACTTAAATCCGGTTCACTTGAATGTGGTGTTATCATCTCCCTGATGTCAGTCATTGGTCCTCTTGGAGAACAAAGGACAAACATCGGGTATTCTCTGGGTGTGGGAATGTGTGTATGTTCCCCTTAAAGTGGCTATTATAGAGCCTGAATATGACCTATAAACAATATTATTCAAATTGATCTCATTTTATGATATAATTCAGGTCAGTGTGTTTTTGTTCTCTCGATTGCTATTTTTTAAGAATTGGGATATAGAAAAATACACTTAACATCTGTTACTTTGCCAAAAAAAATTTTTGAAGGCCCTACAAAATCCTGAATTGACTCAAGATCGTTACAATATATTATCATTATATTTTCAAAATTCTAGTTAGTAGACCATTTAGATGAGTATGATGGAGATAAGAATATTGCAGACATGGTACAAGTAAATTGAAAATTTTTTCTTCCCTATATCAATAGACTTTTCAAATTGCTACCCAAAGCTATGACTTTGTAGTACAAAAGGGGAAAAAAAGATAATACAAATAGGAGTACTTCTGAATTTCATATTTTTTCATAAGTATATTGATAATTCAATACCCTATCCAGAGGAGCAGATTTTGACTCATATGCCTTCTCAAAAGTCTTCTCAATGTGTTTTTATAAACCCTAAGAAGAAAACCTGCCAAATATATTAGAGGCTGTCTTTTGGTTCTTTTAACATTTTTGTGGGAGTCTTAAAAATGCATCCCTTGGACTATATTTCATTGCTTACTCTAACTACACTGAGTTCAATTCAATCAATCAAACATTTATTAACTTCCAACTATATGCTAGGTAGTATGCTAGATTTGGGGGGTTTGGAGACAAAAATGGAAGTCTTATATTTTACTGAATACCACCTTTATTTGAATACTTATGGCTGGTATTTTTCTTGTTACTTACATGCAAGTTATTATTGGTGATGTGTTGTCAGCACATGTCCATACCTACTATGTACCTTACGGTGGCCATTTTGGTTACTTATTATTTTCTCATTTGCTGCCACCATTTTTCTAATTTGTTTACATTATGGTCTTTTTGTTTTTGTTGTTATTGAGGCAATTGGCATTAAGTGATTTGCCCAGGGACACACAGCTAAAAAGTGATGTGTCTGAGGCCAGATTTAAACTTCAGGGCTGGTGCTCTATCCACTGTACCATTTAGCTGCCCCCATTATTGTCTTTTTAATGTAATAAAATGACACACAGAATTGTGCACTGATCAGTTGTGAAATGCTGTTTTTAGATCTGGGTGCCACCATTTAGGAAAGACATTAAGGAGTTTGCATATTCTGAGAATGGTGTCATAGTGAAGAAACTTGAAGTTCTATCTTGAACATTTGAAATAACTGAGATGAAAATATAACAGTTTACAAGTATTAACATGTGAAGAACTCTCATGTGGAGTGGCATTAGACTTATTGATCCTGTCTCCAGGAAGGAAACAGATGGCTACCAGGTATAGTAAAGCACATTTGATTCAGTACCAAAAAAAATTGGAGCTCTTTACAAGTGGAAAATAACGCTTACAGGGATGACCACCTTTAATTCACTTGTGCAGAGGTTAGGCTCCCAGAGAGTGTTAGAGTATATTCATTAGTTGAGAGGAAGTTAACCATTTTACAAATCTCTAAAGTTTTTCCTATCTCAGAATTCTTTATTTTTTAAGTCAGAGTGGGAACAATAAAAATAATGTGAATTGGATATAGTGAAAGAAATTGAGTGACGCTGTGAAGAAGAGGAAATGTTAAAAACAAGGTTTAGTTTTTAAGCAGATAGGAAAGTAAAAATATAGGCTCTCAAGTGAAAAAAAAAAAACAACCAAATGATTGAATGATCATTTGTTGGGAATGTTGTAAAAGGGATTTTTGTTCAGCTGTAGATTGGATTATATAGCCCCTGAAGTCCCTTTGAATTCAGACTCTGTAAAGTAATGGGGTTATCATTTTTGGATCTCACCTGATTCCTGACCTGACTAAGGAACTATTACTATCCATTGAAGTTTAAATTGAGACTAGCTTATGCCTTCTCAGAGATATTAAAAACTGCATGTTATATAGCATATGTATATCCACATAGAATGAAAGGAACATACACCATTAATCTTTAGACTTCGAAGATTTTGGTGTGGTTAAATGGCTACATATGAGTAATTGTGGATTCAAGCATTCTGAGAAAGGGCCCCTATATTCTGGAGTTTGGTCATTGTGGAATTTCGTGTAGTAACTCCTTAAAAACATGAAATAATGGCCTATGTCTGGAATGTGTCCGTTCCCCCCCCCCCCCACTTCGACCATTGGTTTTCACTTGTTGAAATCCTACAAGTTCTTTAACCTGTTGAAATTCCACAAATTCAAATGCGCGCTCTCTCTTTCTCTCTCTCTCTCTCCCTCTCTCTCCTCCATGAAGTATTCTATCATCTCCCTTTCTAGAGATCATGAATATTTAAAATAGATGCTTTTTATGTTTCTAGTTTTCTGATCCAGGGCCAAATTTGCATATCTTTTTAACTAGATTGAAGTTTTATACTTCCTTTCCTCTGTCTTTAAAAAGTTAAAATTTGGTCATTTGCACCTGCTAAACTATGGTTTAGGAGCAGATATCTCCCAATGTTTTGACCTAAAATGGTCTTTCTGCCCTATAAAAATTTCTCCTAATCTGGAGCAATGATGGGAAAGGTGTTTACTGGAAAGCACAAAACTGCCTTCTGCTATGAAATTATATATAGCTTCACTTCTAGAACTGAAGACCAAGTATTGCCCTGAAAAGGGAAGTTACTTAGAAGCAGCAGCCTGTGGCTATAGATACTGGAAAAGAAGAGGAACATGAAAAATGCAGGCCATTCATGAAATCCTTAGCCTTTGATTCTAGGACTAGGACCAAGAGCTGTGTGTATGTTGATTGTGCACAAAGTTTATCTGTATAGATACTGTGTCATTTAAATCCTTCCTTTCCCACTGTACAGACTACAGACCTCCTAGGCAGGATTCTCTTTTTTTATCCCTTTTCTCTTGCACCTCTGATTTATTTTGTCTTGTTTAGTATATTAAATGTCGTTAACCGTTGCACTCCTGAGCTATGCATATCCTTATTCAAATGCATAGATTTAAGGTAGCACCTAGGAGGTAAACAGTACAACTGTGATATTGATTTGGTGGTTGCCTGAATTTGGGTTTGGACACATCAAAAAGAGAATTATTGGTTTCATTTTTTAATTTTCCTAGGTTGAGGGAAACACTTGTTTTAGAACCTCTCTTTAGGCTATGAATGAGTCATCCATTTAGTCTGGAGGGTGGAGTAAAGAACAATCTCTATCTGGGTCATTTGCATTCCTTTGTTTCCCATTATCCTGGTGTGGAAAGGAAAGGAAAACTTACCCTGTAAGGAAAGAACTGAGGGCATGATTTAGCAAAGAAAATCATCATAAGAAGAGAGACTGCTAAATTTCTCTAAGTCATAGCCGCTACAATTCCCCTCTCTACTCTCCCCCTACCATTATACACACTCATAGAGCTACTTCATGGGGCAAATGCTTTGTTAACTGTTCTTAAGTTCAGTAAAACTATGGAAAGGTGCTCTGATCAAAGTTGTAAGATTTTTTATGCTGAACCATATGCTATGTGAGTTAGTACACAGCAGTAGAGAGACTTCTATTTTGAGAATTGGAGGACCTGATTTAGAATCTTACCTGTGTGAGCTTGAACTCTTCCATCTTATATCTTGAACACTTCCACCCTATAGTCCTCATTGAATAATTAAAGGGTTGGTTTGAGGCTCCACCAGTTCTAAATAAGTTCTAAATAATGTCCTATAATATAATATAATATAATAATGTCCCATAAAATAATAATCTTATCATGAATCTAGTTTTGTAGAGTGTCATTCTCTGGGAAAAATTAATTGGGCCAGGAGCCAGGGAGTCTGGCTTTTAGTTTTGCCTTTGTTATTAATTAGTTATATTGTGTTTAATCACTTACCTCAGTTGCATTGGTAATACTTTTTTCAGCTCTTTGGCTCTCAATCAGTCTCTATCTAAAAATGAGGGAGTTGAATTGGATGACTCTGAAATCCCCTTCCTCTTCCTACGCTGTGATTTTTATGCATTAGTTTTATGTTTATGTAAATACCAGTCTAACCAGGAAATGGCTAGGTGAGAAAGAAAACTGAATTTGTAATCAAAAGAACCCAGCTCTGCCACTTACTCAAGAGTATAACTGCCTCTTTGGACCTCAGTTTCCTAGGTGTGACTTGAAAGTCTCTTTCAGTTTTCAATTATGATGCTAATCTGTGACTTTGCATACATAATCTCTAGTCTCAGTTTCCTATTTGTAGAAATAGATTATTACTATTTGAACTATGCTAGCTCCTTGGGTTTTTGTGAGGAGATAATGTACGGGAAAGCACTTTGCAACCATAAAGTACTCTGAATGTAAGCTAAGTTGTTTCAGAAAGTGTGGGTGGGCTCTTTCAAATTGAATCATTTCCCTAGTGCTGTCAAGAGATTGAGGTGGTGTAACTAAATGGAGTGGTTTTAATGTCTCACAAAATGATTCAACCATGTATTCTCTGGGGAGAGAAAAATGTCATTGTGAATCAGCTATTTTAATATGGCAGGAGAGAGTCCCATGTGCAACATAAATCATACTTTAATTCTACATAATTTCAAGATCCAAGAGGACACCCATCTTTCACCACTGATAATTGTATCTTCTACCTAACTGAGCAGGTAGTCTTTGTGGTACTTGGCACCCAGTAACTAAGTTCTGTTGATGATATTGCACATTTAGCCTGACTAATTATTGATGGTAGTTTGCTAGACCTCTATTTGAAACCTTTCCATCTTGGTAGATAGACTCTTTGAGAACTCATATTCTACACCATGGCTAAGGCTTCAGGGTATAATTTAATCAGAAATTTTAATAACAAATAATTACTTGATCTATTCAGTTGTATTGTTTATGTGACTTTATATTTATTTACTTATTTTATCATAACAGAACCCTTGTAAGCAAATAAAATAATGGTCATTTTTCAGATGAGCAAACTGAGGATTTGAAAATTTGTGGCATATTTAAAGTAGCGGAAAGAGCATATAATCCAAATATCATGACTCCTAGCCAAAACGGACTACACTGGATGAATGCAGATGAATTAATCATATAACTTGAGATAATTTAATCCCCCCCCCACCTGCACACACATTTCTTATATATTAATTGCCTTTAACTCTAATATAAAATCACTGTGATTTTCTTCAGTTAACCATATTAGCAATATGGTAATTTTTATGTCAGTTCAGTTAAATGAGGAATATTATGAATATCTTTACAAATGAAAAAAATAAAAACCTGAGGTTTCCTTTCCAAATGTTTCTTTGGATTATTTAGAATTTGGAATGTATTTTCCAACAGAAACAGTCTCAGTAGTGGGATGATTGGGACTTAGACTTGTTCTCAAGCATATTTAGTCCACAATGAAGAATAAGAGAAATGATATAATTATGGTATTCCTAATCAAACAAACAAAAAACTTGAATTTCTTTTCTTTCTTTCTTTTTTTTTTTTTTTGGATGCTGGTACTTGAATAGATTTAGTTAGGTGAAGTAGATGGAGACTCATGGAAAGTTTGAAGGGTACTCTGGGCACTTTAGAGGATGAGAGCACCAAGTCTTTGGTCTAATTTCACATCAGTGATTTTATTTTTCTTTGTTTTCCATATTCTGTTCTGTTATGTTCGACTATTATATTTACTGACCATGATTAAAATGGTTCTTTATAAGGGGGAGGGCTGTTATTAAGGTAACTGAGTCAGAGTTTGAAGGGAATAATGAGTTGGTATTAAATATAGTTGAAAAGAGTGGATTTAGTATGGAAGTATATTTTCTCCTAGAGAAGGAAGGAAGGAAAGAAAGCAGTTAGCTACCTGACAGCTACCTGGCTTAATCTTAGGTTTAATCACTGATTCACTTAAGCATGTTTGCTGTCTTTAGATCTTGCTTGCCAATGGCTATTTGTTTGCTAAAGTCTTTGAAAGTTGGATATCCTTAACTGGAGAGCAGTTATTATATTAATGATTAAAAATTGGTCCCTTCCTTCTGGAGCATTTTGTGGAAGGCCTCAGGTCAACTTGTCTTCTTTCCCTTGGTGGTTTTGCTCCTGGTTTCCAAACTGCAAAATTATGAACCTCTTTACTCTTAGCTCCTTTTAAAGTATTTTCCCCCATTAGAAAGTAAGCTCTTTAAAGGAAAGAACTATTTATTTTTGCTTGAATTTGTATACTTAATCACAGTATACATAGTAAAGATTTAATAAATGTTTTTTCTTCTTTCCTTTCATAGTATTTAGTGAACATAATTACTCAACATTTTTTAAATGGAAAAATATCAAAGCCTTGATGGGAGTGACAAGGAAGGGAATCTTTGAATCAATTAACTGTGATGTGTCTAGTATGTATAAGATAAAGGGAATTAAAACACATAAAAAAGGGGCAGCTAAGTGGCATGGTGGATAAAGCACCAGCCTTGAAGACCTGAGTTCAAATTTGGATTCTGATACTTAACATTTCCCAGCTGTGTGAGCTTGGGAAAGTCACTTAAGCCCAATTGCCTCAGCAAAAAAACAAAAACAAAAAAACCCACATACTTTAAAAAAAAGAAAAAAAAAACTAAGAGCCATTACACAATGCATAAATGGGCTTATGAACAGTTCTCAAAATGAGAATTACAAATTATTAACTCTATGAGCAGTTGCTCCAAATCCAAAAAAATGAAATTCAAAGCACCTCTTACAGTTTACTTTTTCCCCAGCAAATTGGCAAATATGACAAAAGATGGGAGTAGTAGATGTCAAAGGAATTATGAAAAGACAGATAACACTAAAAATACTGTTGGTGAGGTTGTAAATTGCTTCAACCATTCTTTAAAGCAATTTAGAATTGTGATCCAAAAAAAAAAAAAAAATGACCCATTCGTATACTCTGACACAGGGATCCCAAATGTTAAAGTAATGTGGTGGAGTAGTAATTGCTAATTAACAATACAAGATGCAAGGCACAAGAAACATGTAAAGAATTCACAATGGTGTTCTGTTTGCCCAAAGGTACTTTTATTTATGAGAAAGAGGTAATGGACAAAAATGAAGAGGTAAAATTGACACCAGGTATAGTAATCATGAAATAAATTCAAGAAAGCATATAGGCAGCCAGAAAAGGAGTTTTAAACAACTGACAAGCGAAAAGAGAAGCTTCCTGGAGGAACTCTCTATTAACCAGGAGAAAGGGAATATGCTAAGAGGTGAGAGTACACCATTGGCTGGCAGACTAAATCCATAAAGGAATTTAGTATCTTAAAAGAGTTAAAGAGCTATAAAAGGAGAAAGACATCATGAAGGTGGGGGTGGTCAGTAGGTGAGAAAAAAGAAAGTGTTTGGAGTGGCCTAACCCCAAAAGGGAGTCAACCAAGATAATGTAAGTCATGGGCAAATTTATAGCGGGAATTTAATTTTGGGAGTTTGACATATCTGGCTTTCTGATTGAATATAGTAAGGTGGGGTTTCCCAAGATTTCTGGGGTAAAACTTTTAAGGTTGAGTTGATCCCTATCAGTGTTCTTCCCTGCTTGCCTCAGCAAGTATTATAATCTTATTATAAGATTATAATTATAATTATAAAATTAGAATTTTCTTAAGGCTTTCTCTGTTCCCTATCTAATTTTGCCCAGGATCAAAATAAGGAAGGATATTTTCCAAATTTGACTGCAGCATTTTTAATGGCAAGAAAGAGCTGGAAACAAATGATGGTACATGCATATATGTAATATCATTGAGTCATAAGAAATAATGGCTATGAAAAATACAGAAAAGCATTGGAAGTCATGAATAAGCATTGAGTGAATTAATCAGATCCAGGAAAACAATCCATATAATGAGTGCAAACAATACAAATGGATAAGAGCTAAAAATGAAATGTAATATTGTGTAGGGACATTTAGGTGATTTAGTAGATAGTACAAATGATAACATAACACTTATTCAAGTGTACAGCTCAATAGTACCAAAAACCAAAATCAGAGTTGGCTTGTGACCCTGTAGTAATTTTTCTGCCTTACTTCTTTGAAAAACAAAGATATAAAAGCAGTAAGTTTAGAATTGAATAAACTTTAGATGAAGATTGAAACAGAGTAATTGAAAGAATTTGACTCGTCTTTCTATATCTCTTCTATCCTTCCAGCTTGTCAAATCTAACCTTTTTGAATATTTAAAATTTTTTAAAATTCAAATTTGTGAGACAGCCTGTAAGTTCTGAGAACTTCCTGTGAAATTATTGTTGTTTCGGATTACATTACATAATTCAGGCTAATGATGAAAATTTGCATAGCAGTTTTTATTTGAAAATCATTGGAAAATAGCTTGTCTAAAAATTGTTATCTGTGATTTCAATTTTTAGTTTGTTTTTCCTTCAGTTCACTTGGTAAATTTTACCATCTACAGGTTGTTCTATAGATGCTGTTGAATTCTCTTAATGTTATTTCCAGCTGACAAAGGCAGATGTTCCTGTAAGTGTTCTTTTAGATACATACTGAGAATATTTTTGTTAATTATTTCACTAAACAGCTTGCTGTGATTATATGTTATATAGAGTAGGGCTTGTGCTAAAATGGGAGGCTGAGGAGTAAGAAGAATTTACATGCATTAGATGAATAGGTCCCTATTTCTCCATTGGGGAAATTGATTTCTAAAGTCTTTTTTAGTTCTTAAATTATTTGTAATCTGTGTGAAATTACTGAACACACATGCTACTGTAGTATAAGTTTATTGGAGGTTAGTGGTGATTCATCTTTATATGTATGATTTTATACAATGTAGTTACTTGATAAATATTGAATGAATTAGTTCAGTCAAATTGAGCGGAATTATGACTTTTGTGAGGTAGATAAATACCAAGAGGTATAAATTACCAACTTTATGATTTTCAATCATCCTTTTAATCACTTTCTCTTCTTAATAATTTCCAAATATTATTTTAAAACCTCAATTAGAAGTGTATGAGCAAAGTAGGCAGTGTTTTAGGCACTATGTAAAATGGACTCTTGATTTTCCAAACTTTTTTGAGGGAAAGAAGGGGAATGCATTACAGGCATGAAACAAATACCAAAAGAATGGTATTCAAAGGATTGCCTTGTATTAGGAATTTTAGGCTAACTTACCTGAAGTGTAGAATGGGTTTACTGAAGCCTGTCTGTGAAAGTCTTTCAATGATTTAGAAATTTGTATTTTGTATTAGGGGTAATAGGCTGATTGAAGTTTCATAAGCATGGGAAAGACATGATCAGTCCAGTTAATGTTTTTGGAAAGTCAGATTGATAGCTGTGTGAAAGATGGGTTGAAAATGGGAGAGCTTGTTGTCAGTAAGTCCAATTCAAATCCTCAGCCAATCAGTAGCAGTAAAGGCTCTTGGAAGTGGTCTGAATAAGACGTAATCAGGATCCAAAGTTGGGTGTCTGTGATTTGAGTGGAAAGAAGGGGTTGAATGTAAAGATAGTGAGGAAGTGCCATCAACAAGGCTTAAGAAGTGACTGTATGTACATAGGTAGTGGGAAGAGTAGAGAATCACTTTTAAGGTTGTCTAACTGGAAGGGTAGTGAGGCTTTCAACAGAAAAATCAGGGAAAATACTGAGCTTTTGTTTTGGACTTGTTGGAGTTTGTGCTACCTACTGGACATCATCCAATTTTAATCATGCAACCTTCTAGCAAAGAATATATCATTAGAAAGCTTTGCTTCATAATTAGAAGCATTGTACTTGAAAATAGCCTGTTTTCCTGAGGTATTTAATGATTCCAATTCTGAGCCACAGGTAAGTTAATGTTGATATTTCCAAGTCCTTTTGCTTTGTGCTTCTTTGAGAGTACTTCTCTTTTAAAATGTGAACATGGCAGCAAGAGCATTGTATAAATGTGTTAACATATATTGAATTGTTTGCCATCTAAAGGAGGGAGTGAGAGGGAAGGAGAAAATCTGAAACACAAGGCTATGCAAGGGTCAATGTCAAATTATCCATGCATATTTTTTTATTATAGCTTTTTATTTACAAGATGCATGGGTAATTTTTCAGCATTGACAATTGCAAAACTTTGTTCCAATTTTTCCCTTCCTTCCCCCCACTGACCACCCAGATGGCAGGTTGAGCAATACATGTTAAATATGTTAAAACATAAGTTAAATACAATATATATATACATGTCCATACAGTTATTTTGCAATTTCAGACTTTTGAAATAGTGTACAATTAATCTGTGAAGGAAATCAAAAATGCAGGCAGACAAAATAGAGGGATTGGGTGGGAATTCTATGTAGTGGTTCATAATCATCTCTTAGAGGTTTTTCGCTGGGTATAACTGGTTCAATTCTCCAATAGAGAACTGCTCTATTGGAACTGATTTGGTTCATCTCATGGCTGAAGAGGGCCGCGCCTGTCAGAATTGATCATCATATAGTATTGTTGTTGAGGTATATAATGATCTCCTGGTCCTGCTCATTTCACTCAGCATCAGTTCATGTAAGGCTCTCCAGGCCTTTCTGAAATCATCCTGCTGGTGATTTCTTACAGAACAATAATATTCCATAACATTCATATACCACAATTTATTCAGCCATTCTCCAACTGATGGGCATACACTCTTTTCCCAGTTTCTGGCCACCACAAAGAGGACTGCCACAAACATTCTTGCACATATAGGTCCCTTTCCCTTCTTTAAGATCTCTTTGGGATATAAGCCCTGTAATAACACTGCTGGATCAAAGGGTATGCACAGTTGGATAACTTTTTGAGCATAGTTCCAAATTGTTCTCCAGAATGGCTGGAAATATTTACAATTCCACCAACAATGTATCAGTGTCCCAGTTTTCCCACTTCCCCTCCAACATTCCGCATTATCATTCCCTGTCATTCTAGCCAAATCTCACAGGTGTATAATGGTATCTCAGAGTTGTCTTAATTTACATTTCTCTGATTAATAATGACTTGGAGCATCTTTTCATGTGGCTAGAAATAGTTTCAGTTTCTTCTTCTGAGAACTGTCTGTTCATATCCTTTGACCATTTGTCAATTGGAAAATGGCTTGATTTATTATAAATTCAAGTCAGTTGTCTATATATTTTGGAAATGAGGCCTTTATTAGAACCTTTGACTGTAAAAATGTTTTCCCAATTTATTGCTTCCCTTCTAATCTTGTCTGCATCAGTTTTGTTTGTACAAAAAGTTTTCAATTTGATATAATAAAACTTTTCTATTTTGTGATCAATAATGATCTCTAGTTCTTCTTTGGTCATAAATTCCTTCCTCTTCCACAAGTCTGAGAGGCAAACTATCCTATGTTTTTCTAATTTATTTATAATCTCATTCTTTATGCCTAGGTCATGAACCCATTTTTACCTTATCTTGGTGTACGGTATTCATGCATATATTTGAAAATAAAAGGTTTTATTTTTAAAAAATGTGAACATGGCATGAAGAGGATAGATTTTTTTCTTCCTTTTCTTTTGTCACTTCCCCCTCACATGTATTTTTGGTTTTTAAAGAATACAAATTAAGTTTGTAATATACTGAGACACTTTATCTTAAACTGTAAAAACTATTTTGGAGAAGCTGTATATCTGACTCTACCAGGTGTTTCCTCCACCCTTGGCCCAGAACACTATCCATATGAATCTTCATTGCCAGTACTTTTCATATTACTTTCTTATGCTACTGGCCTAGCTGTTTTCATCATACTACCCAAATTCTCTACAATAAATGTTTATTCTCTGAATTATTTATTCTTTGATTTGCTTCCCCTTAGGTCACAATGAGCTACCTCTGTCTTTTCTGATTTTCAATAATACTTATTATAATTAAATTCAACAAACATGTATTGAGATCCTGTTCTTCTGTAAGACTCTGCTATAGGAGAATGCAAAAAAAGCATAAGACATTATCTTTGCCCTAAAGAAACTTAATCATTGTGTGGACATGCACACAAATACATAATATGTTGCTAAATGTTAAGAGGATGAAAAGTGCTCTACATTTATAGGAAGGAAAGATTACTTTTTGTTTGAGGATTAAGAGAAGACTTCATGGAGAATAAGTATTTGAACAGGACTTTAATGGGAAGGATTTATTTTTTAAAAAAATAATTATTATAAAATTACTATTTAAAAATTTGGGGATACATTAAGAACTGTGTGACTTAGTGAAGCATCTGGGTTCCAATTCTGACTTTCAATTAACCCTAATTGTGTGAGTGTGTTTAGATTCATTTAAGCAGCCTCAGTTGCTTCATTGATAAAATTGGGATTTTAATGGTGAAAGCACATATTAGCTCCTTCACATTGAGTTTCATTTCTCTGTTGTTCTTTCCCTTCTTGAGTATATATTTGCTTCTCTTCTCTCCCAGATACCTTTGTCCTTCAAGAATTATTCTCCTGTGGACCCACACTTAATACCATATACCAAGATAAGATCAAAATGGGTCCATGATTTAGGCATAAAGAATGAGATTATAAATAAATTAGAGGAACATAGGATAGTTTATCTCTCAGACTTGTGGAGGAGGAAGAAATTTGTGACCAAAGATGAACTAGAGACCATTATTGACCACAAAATAGAAAATTTTGATTACATCAAATTAAAAGTACAAACAAAACTAATGCAAACAAGATTAGAAGGGAAGCAACAAATTGGGAAACCATTTTCACAGTTAAAGGTTCTGATAAAGGCCTCATTTCCAAAATATATAGAGATTTGACTCTAATTTATAAGAAATCAAGGCATTCTCCAATTGATAAATGGTCAAAGGATATGAACAGACAATTTTCAGATGATGAAATTGAAACTATTTCCACTCACATGAAAGAGTGTTCCAAATCACTATTGATCAGAGAAATGCAAATTAAGAGAACTCTAAGATACCACTACACACCTGTCAGATTGGCTAAGATGACAGGAAAAAATAATGATGAATGTTGGAGGGGATGCGGGAAAAATGGGACACTGATGCATTATTGGTGGAGTTGTGAACGAATCCAACCATTCTGGAGAGCAATCTGGAATTATGCCCAAAAAGTTATCAAACTGTGCATACCCTTTGATCCAGCAGTGCTACTACTGGGCTTATATCCCAAAAAGATAGTAAAGAAGGGAAAGGGACCTACCTTCATGTGCCAAAATGTTTGTGGCAGCCCTGTTTGTAGTGGCTAGAAATTGGAAAATGAATGGATGTCCATCAATTGGAGAATGGTTGGGTAAATTGTGGTATTTAAATGTTATGGAATATTATTGTTCTGTAAGAAATGACCAGCAGGATGAATACAGAGAGGCTTGGAGAGACTTACATGAACTGATGCTAAGTGAAATGAGCAGAACCAAGAGATCATTTTATACTCCAACAACGATACTGTATAAGGATGTATTCTGATGAAAGTGGATTTCTTTGACAAAGAAAAGATCTAAGTTTCAATTGATCAGTGATGGACAGAAGCAGCTACACCCAAAGAAAGAACACTGGGAAATGAATGTAAACTGTTTGCATTTTTGTTTTTCTTCCCAGGTTATTTTTACCTTCTGAATCCCATTCTTCCTGTGATATATTTAACATGTATAGGACTGCTTGCCATCAGGGGGTTGGGGGGGGGGGGATGGAGAAGTGAAGGGAAGGAGGGGAAAAATCGGAACAGAAGTTGAGTGCAAGGGATGATGTTGTAAAAAATTACCCTGGCATGGGTTCTGTCAATAAAAGGTTATAATTATTAAAAAAAAAAAAAAAAAAAAAGAATTATTCTCCTACCTTAGTCTCTGTTACTGCCATTGGTGGAGGGTTGTGGCAGTATACAAGTTATCTTCCTAAGAGACCTAAATTTACTTTCTTTTTGTAGTCACTATCTTTGGTCTGAGCTCTCTCAGTTCTGATTCTCTCATCTTTATGGTCTGAGCTCTCTCAGTTCTGATTCTCTCATCTTTATAAACTTTCCTTTTCCTTTTTAAAGGACAAACAAATGTAAGGGTACAGCTTAACCATCATTTAGTCATCTCAAATGCCATAGCTAAATAGTCATACCCTCAAAAGTCATGACTTAGTCATCTTGTGTGGGCCAGTACCTAGTACAAGGGTACTTCCTAATACCATAAAAAGTCCCAAATGGGGTGTTCATGACAATGCTGTCAACTTGTGTAGTAAGATATCTTCAAGAACAGAGCAAATTATGTTGACTAGGCTACTGCTACTCAACATACGCCCTTAACTCTGGTGGCAGAGTTTGAGGAACTCTCTGAGAGATCAGAGGAAGACTTGAGCAAAGCTGTGGTACTCATAACTAAATATAAAATGGCTAGACATCTTTTCATGTGGGTAACAGCTAAGTGGCACAGTGAATATAGTACTGGACCTGAAGTCAGGAAAACCTGCTTTCAGATCCAGCTATACCTTGAATGGGGAAGAGAGTAAAGGTAGGAAAATAGGTCTATACCCTCTAGCACTAGTAGGCCTCTTCTGAAGGTCAGGAGAGTAGCGGGAAGAGGCATAGGGAATAAATACAATGTATGCAGACTTAAAAGTTTTTTGTTTCAATAACTATTGGTCTAATGGTTATCATATATTTTTGTGAAATGACTGTTGATATGGTTTAGCCTCCCTCCCCTTTTTTATAGTTTAACTTCAAAAAAAAAAAAAAAAACTGGTCTAGAAATTAAGACTTTTGGTATCTTAATAAGGTAATTAAGTAAAACGGTGGATTACAGTAGTAGAAGGAGCACCAGACCTGGGTTTCAATCCTGGTATTGTTAGATTAATTGGGCTATTATGAAAAAGACACTCCCATTCTCTGAACTGTAACTATGGAGATTATCCTACTTGCCCCCATTTAACTTAAGGAGTTGTGAATTGTAAATTATAATTTCTATATGCTGTGGAATAAAAAGAAAAAATTACCTTTCTCCCAGAGTGGAATAGCCTATCTCAGGAAATAGTCCTCACTGCTTGGTTGAAGTTTTTGTGCATTGACTGATGCTTAGTTTTTTTGCAGAAGGGAGTTCCCTCCTCCACCCAAAATATAAATTTGCCTTGGATGGTCACTTCCTTCCAACCCTGCAATTCTATTATCTCAATGTGAGTAGATATATTATGACCTTTGAATTGTAGGAGTTAACATGTTGTCATGTGTACAGTCTAAAATAACAGTCCAGGAGGAGGCCAGTAACATATTTATAGGTGCTGCCTATATAAGTGCTGAGCTGATAGTGTTTGAGAACCAGAGCAGCATAGACCTAGGTAAATTGTATTGGTTTGATGCTGGCACCAATCATATCTTTGAATTTCACGCTTTCAGAAAAAGGAGTCTACTACAACGTTTGTACAGAGTGTTATTATGAGTGTCCTATTTCTGATTCCAGACTCAGAGACCAGGTCCATTGTAAGCCTGCTTATGTGATGAGTCAGAAATCAGGAAACAGGCCCCTGGTTGTCAAGGCAACCAGTAAATGCTGAACTGCTTCCTCAAAGCTAGAATCCACATTGAAATTGGAAGCTACCCAGAAGAGAAATTTGAAGAAGTAGCTGGACAAGTAGCCTTGTCACATATATACTGTGAGGGGCATATAGCCCCTAACTATTACTTCCTCTTATCTAGGGACCTTTATAGGATATGGACATATTCGGGCATTATGCATATATTTTTTTTTCCTTTTGCCTCCTGATAAATCTAAAATCTGGTGTGTGTGTGTGTGTGTGTGTGTGTAATATTTTCATTTTCCTGGTTTGGACTGAACCTATACTTTTATTTGCCTAAGGAAACTCCTACCAATGCACATCTGTAGATGAGCATACTTTTAGGGAATTAGTGACTTGCTTTTGGGAACACAACTGTATGTGTACAGGTGAAAGAACCTGAACCCAGTCCTGCCTTTGAATTCTGTTCTGTATCTACCATGCCTCCCTGCCTCTTTATTGAAATATAACAGTGAAATAATTAGTTTCTATTTTTTTTTGTTTGTTTTCAAGGGCTGACTCATTGTTTCCTTCATAAAGCACAAAAATCACAGGACTGGTTGTGTATGCTATTGTGATTCTCCACTGTGTCAGAACTCTGTAGACCCATGAGCATGGTTGAGAATCTGGCCAGAGCACAAGGGTGGGTGCACCAGCTTGTCTTTTACTAAAGTCTGTCTAACCATACCTCTACTTAATAGATCATCCTGGGTATGTCAGTTGATCTTAACCTTGCTTTGGCTTTTCTCTGACAACTGTCTTTTCAGGTTTCCTTCAGGTATATTCACTGACTCCTAATTTGCACTCCAGTCTCAGTCTCCCTGGCATTTTTTCAGTCTTGGTACAGATGCTATTCTTCTGCTATTTTCCTGAAGATTCTGCTAACTCCACTGACCCAGCAATCCAATTTCCTCTTTTTTCATCTTAGGACTCCTGTTTTGACAAACTGAGTCATTAAGAATCTCTTTTTCTTATCCTAAAACTCTAGGAACAGAGCCATTTTGCCAAATTTGGTCCTCAAGGATGTATTCTGATATGGAATGCTTCTAAGATCTCTAGTATAGTAAAGGGACTCAATGCTGGGTCATATTGTCCTTATGGAACTTCAATTCCAGGAACTCTTGAGGAATTAATGTTGATTTACAAGCACAAATTCGATCTGTAATGGAAGAGACAACTATATATATATATATATACACACACACACACACACATATAATTAGGTGTTGGTAGGTTTACATATGGGTAGTATGTCTTTGAGAGGTAAAAGGGGGAAAGGAGAAACCTGGAAAAAAAAAACAGGATTATCCATCTGCAGAAAGTGGGTAGTGAGCAGAATCTTTTAAAAGGGAAACTAAAAGGTGGAATTGTTTTAGACCTGGAGGGATAGCACAATGGTGCTGAAATGAGAGATTGCTTTAATTGAAAAACAGCAACTTGGCTAGTGATGTGCAACAGATAGGAAAGGGAGTTGACTGGAAAGGTAAGAAGGACCTAGGTTATGAAGAGCTTTAAATGGCACAAGAACTAATATTTAATTCTAGTGGTAATAGGAAGCCACTATAGTTTAATAAACAAGAGAGGCATTGAGGACAGGGGGAACAAGGTCAAACCTCTGCCTTGGCAGCTTAGTGGAGGCTGTATTGTAAAAAGGAGGGACCACTTTAAAAGGCAATTGCAATAGACCTGACAAGAGGGAATGGAGGATATTGGGGAACTAGGAGGAGGATGTTGTCCTTGACAAACAAAATAATAAGGAAATTTGGAAGAGGGAGAGTTAAGGGAGAGAGGGGAAGAAATTGAATTCTGTTTTGGATATAAGTTTGAGGTAGCCACAGAACATTCTGTTCAAGATGTTAAAAAAGCAGTTAGTGGTATGGATTGTACTTCATTAGAGAATCTACACAGCTGGATCTATAGATCTGGGAATTAGCTGCATATAGATGGTAATTGAACACAGGAGAGATGGAAAGATCACTGAATGAGACAATATAGAATGAAAAGAGAAAGAGACCTACCACAGAACCTTAGGTAATATGGATGAAGCAAAAGGAAACTGAAAATCAGATAGGGGAGAATGAGGAAAGAACATTGTCACAAAAATCTAAAGAAGTATTGGGGGCAATGGTGAGCTCTGTGCTGTTGGGAAGAGTCTAAGAAGAATAAGGATGGAGAAAATATTCACAGATTTGCTAATTAAGAGATCATTGGTAATTTCAGTGGGGGCAGGTTAGTTGAATTGGAAGTTTGAATCCAGAAGTCTTTGAAAAGAACTAGAAAAGTGAAGGCACTGTATAGATGCCTTCTATATGATATACAGAGCTATATAGGAATTTAGCCAGAACAATAATTAGTGTTGGGTTTGTTTTCTTGTTTGTTTAAGGAACTCATGGGAATGATTGTAGGTGTCAGGGAGCGAGTTAGCAAATGGGAGAATGAAGAAGGTAGGGAATAGTTATGGGAATCTCCTGGATTGGAGAATTATTTCCATTTGCTGAAGTGGGTAAGGTTTTATAATTCAGTTCTTCCTCATAGTCCATTAGTGCTACTTAATTTCTTCCTTTCTTGCTTTCCTCTCTCTTTCATCCTCTCTCAAAGACTAAGAATCTTCTTTTGATTTTTATTCTTTTTGCTTGCATTTCCATAGATAATTCAAGATTGTTAGCGCCCCAAGAAACTGGATTTCACCTAAACCCAGGGCTTGTTAAGGTTTTTTCCACTTGTGATCCCTTTTCATCCAAGACATTTTTATGTGACCCCAGGTATATAGGTATGTACATTAAGTATATAAAGCAGACATTTACTGATAATAAATAACAATTTCACAATCCCCACATTGTTATGACTCTGTATGGGTTCTCCATCCACAGTTTAAGAAGCTAGGATCCTGCCCTCTTTAAAAAAAATGAGGAACCTCAGATCCAGATAAAGAAAATAAAGTTGTGTGCCTTGCCAGTTATTTCTTTCACCTGGGTCCAATTGTTGACTAGAGTGTCCACAATCAGTAAATATTTATTCAGCATATGTAATATACTGGGTACTACACTTCCTGAACAGTGAGCATACAAATATGAAAAAAACAGTTCCTCACCTCAAGGAACTTATAATCTAATGCACAAAAGCTTTAAAGATTGGCAAAGAAGGCACCCAGGGATTGATGGAGAAAGTGAGAAGTCAAAAAAAAAAAAATGCAGCCAGTGGAAAATAGAGTTTGACTAGACCTACCAGTTTCCTTGAATGAAGACTTTGGAGGTCATGACTTCAATCAGAGAGGGCCCCCAGGGGATCTTGGTAAAGTGTTTGTTCTAAGAGATGAGATCTTTCAAGATGAACCAGTGATTGAGGGTACTTGGGGAGTATGATTGAAGAAGTCCCCAAGAGTACATAAGAAATTATCATTAAGAAATGATGAGAGGGAATAGTTTCAAAGAAACCTAAAAAGGCACATATGAATTGATGCAGAGTAAAGTTTATTGAACCATGTGAGTAATTTATAACCTAACAAAAAGACTTCTGAAAGACTTAAGAACTCTGATAAGTGCTGAAATCATTTACTGATCAGTTACTGAAAATAAATCTTAATACAGAGATAAGGGTCTAAAATGCATAATGAAACTTTAAAAAAATTTTTGTGGGAATTTGTTTTGTTTGACTTTGCTTACTTGTGGGACAGGGAAATGAGGGCACACTACAACCTTTAATCAGTAGCTAAACTTTTTCTTTGACATGATCAAATTCAGTTGTATCTAAACAGGACTCTTTAACAGTTATCCAGAGGAAATTCCTTTCTCTATTGGAATCTGTTAGGATGAAGCAAGCTACTGTACTTTTGGATGTGAGATTTTTAGGAAGTTTTTCTTGAGACCTTTTTTCTTCCTTGTCACTGAAAAGTCTACCTGGTTTTTCCTTCCAGTTTCAAACATAACTAGGCTAGTCATTCTTCTACATGACAGCTCTTCAAATACTTGAATAGTTTTTTGATGCTTACTTCCTCAGCCCTCCAGTTTTTCTCCAGGCAGGCTAAATTAAATTTGATCATCATAGTATCTCATGAATCTAGCATATCATTCCCAGTGGCAGCACCCTAAAGCAAGAGCTTATTATGCGCCTCATCTGGACAATAGCAGTGGCCTGACAACCAAGTTCCTTGCTTCCATCCAGTTTGTCCCCTTCAATCCATTCTTTATATCACACCTCAGATCAAAACCTTGCAACCAAATGAACAATCATTTATTGATCACCAGCTATGTGCAAGGCATTGTGCTGGGTGGTGAAGGTTTGTATCCAGCCCTTCATGACTTCTTTTGGGATTTTCTTGGTAAAAATAATGGAGTGGTTTGCCATTTTCCTCTCCAGTTCATTTTACAGATGAGGAAACTAATGCAAACAGGGTTAAGTAACTTGCTCAGCATCACACAGCTAAGAAGTGTCCAAGACTAGATTTGAACTCAGGAAGATGAGTCATCTTGACTCCAGCCTTAGCACTCTTATCCACTGTGCCATCTAGCTGCCCTTGATTTCCTGTTACCTAAAGAAAAGAGTATAGACTCCTTGGTCCAGCATTCAAAGACTACAAATTTTATTTTTCCAGCCTTAACACATGGCCTCCTCATTTGCTAACCATTTCCCACCTTCTCTTTGCTCACATTATTTCCTAAATCTGTTATGCTTAGTTTTTGTCATTCTAATTTACTGGTGATACCATCTTACCCATCCTTGAAGGTTTTGCTGAAATAGAACCTGCATACATGAAATCTTTCCTAACATTTCTTTCAGTCATCATCGATTTCTTTCTTACCTGTTCTTTTTTTGTTTGTTTTATTTTTTTTTTTAATAATTATAACTTTTTATTGACAGAACCCATGCCTGGGTAATTTTTTATAACATTATCCCTTGCACTCACTTCTGTTCTGATTTTTCCCCTCCCTCCCTTCATCCCCCTCCCCTTCAAATAATTAATAAATTAAAAATTATGTTTAGTATTTGTATTCTCATTGAGCAAAAATAGAAATGGTGGAGAAAAACACTGTCCCAAGGGCAGAATATGAAAAGTATTTCCCTCCTCAAGGTAGAGATTTAATTGTGTTTTCTTTTTTTCCCTTTATTATTTTCCTAATAGTTTGGGGTGGAGAAGGAAGCAATCATTGTTGTGTAGATTGAAAAACAAATCCAAAAGGGGGTAAGCAAGGATTTGCTAATATTAGGAAATGACTATAGCAAAATAAACAAAAGGCATCTCAAGCTCCCCTATGGCATGAATTATGCTATATTCATTTTTGTAATCAGGAAGAACCTTTGGGTAAGTGATTTCATGTACTGTCCTTCAAAGCCTTATTAGATCAGGAGCTGCTAACATGGAAAAAAAAATCACCTGGTGGCCAACATCCTAGACATAATAAAAATTTCACTTTTGAATCTTATCTCGGAATTCTTTTAAGCAAATTTAACAGCTGAATAAAAACTCCCCAAAATAAGAGTAAAGCCTCCATCTGATTTGCAATTTTGAAAATACTTTTCATCTTCTGCCCTTGGGACTTAAGATTGTTTATTGTATCCAGTTTGTGTTTTTCTCCACCATTTCTATTTTTGCTCAATGAGAATACAAATACTAAACATAATTTTTAAAAAGTCTTTCATTCCATTGAGTTCACACTGTTGTTTTGGCTTGAACCTGGTTTTTTATTTCCTGGACCTAGGGTCTATGGGGTGATCACATAATTATGGAATGGCCAATGTTTCAGTTCTCACTCTTGGTTCTATCTCCTGTAGATGTTTGCCATGTCCAGGGGCCCCTGCAACCAGGAGGTGAGGTTGTTTTTACCTTTTCAAAAATCTTCACACTCCTCCTTAATTGCTGTAGCTAACTTTTTGCCCCTCATCTTCTTTTTTTTTTTTTTTTTTTTTTTTTATTTAATAGCCTTTTATTTACAGGATATATGCATGGGTAACTTTACAGCATTAACAATTGCCAAACCTCTTGTTCCAATTTTTCACCTCTTACCCCCCACCCCCTCCCCCAGATGGCAGGATGACCAGTAGATGTTAAGTACATTAAAATATAAATTAGATACACAATAAGTATACATGACCAAAACGTTATTTTGCTGTACAAAAAGAATCAGACTCTGAAATATTGTACCATTAGCTTGTGAAGGAAATAAAAAATGCAGGTGTGCATAAATATAGGGATTGGGAATTCAATGTAATGGTTTAGTCATCTCCCAGAGTTCTTTTTCTGGGCATAGTTAGTTCAGTTCATTACTGCTCCATTAGAAATGATTTGGTTGATCTCGTTGCTGAGGATGGCCTGATCCATCAGAACTGGTCATCATCTAGTATTGTTGTTGAAGTATATAATGATCTCCTGGTCCTGCTCATTTCACTCAGCATCAGTTCGTGTAAGTCTCTCCAGGCCTTTCTGAAATCATCCTGTTGGTCATTTCTTACAGAACAGTAATATTCCATAATATTCATATACCACAATTTATTCAGCCATTCTCCAACTGATGGACATCCATTCAGTTTCCAGTTTCTAGCCACTACAAAAAGGGCTGCCACAAACATTCGTGCACATACAGGTCCCTTTCCCTTCTTTATAATCTCTTTGGGATATAATCCCAGTAGTAACACTGCTGGATCAAAGGGTATGCACAGTTTGATAAGTTTTTGAGCATAGTTCCAAACTACTCTCCAGAATGGTTGGATTCGTTCACAACTCCACCAACAATGCATCAATGTCCCAGTTTTCCCGCATCCCCTCCAACAATCATCATTATTTTTTCCTGTCATCTTAGCCAATCTGACAGGTGTGTAGTGGTATCTTAGAGTTGTCTTAATTTGCATTTCTCTGATTAATAATGACTTGGAGCATCTTTTCATATGACTAGAAATAGTTTCATTTCTTCATCTGAGAATTGTCTGCTCATATCCTTTGACCATTTTTCAATTGGAGAATGGCTTGATTTTTTATAAATTAGAGTTCTCTATATATTTTGGAAATAAGACCTTTATCAGAACCTTTCACTGTAAAAATATTTTCCCAGTTTATTGCTTCCCTTCTAATCTTGTCTGCATTAGTTTTGTTTGTACAAAAACTTTTCAGTTTGGTATAGTCGAAATTTTCTATTTTGTGATCAGTAATGATCTCTAGTTCTTTAGTCATAAAGACCTTCCCTTTCCACAGGTCTGAGAGGTAAACTATCCTGTGTTCCTCTCATTTATTAATAATTTCATTCTTTATGCCTAGGTCATGAACCCATTTTGACCTTATCTTGGTGTACGGTGTTAAGTATGGATCAATTCCTAGTTTCTGCCATATTAGTTTCCAATTTTCCCAGCAATTTTTATCAAACAGTAAGTTCTTATCCCAAAAGCTGGGGTCTTTGGGTTTGTCAAAGACTAGGTTGCTATATTTGTTGACTGTTTTATCCCTTGAACCTAACCTATTCCACTGATCAACTAATCTATTCCTTAGCCAATACCAAATAGTTTTGGTAACTGCTGCTCTATAATATAATTTTAGATCTGGTACAGCTAAGCCACCTTCCCCTCATCTTCTTAAACAGACATTATTTATTTTTCTTATTTAAAAAAAAAATTATCATTGTTAAATTTATTGATTCTTTTGAAAAAAAGCCCATTTATTTCCTAATAAGAGTGGAACCCTCTTTTAGAAGAAAGAAAAACACTTAAGAAAACCTACATTTTTTGATAGTGTTTGCAACATACCAATAGTTTTCCATTTCTCTTAAGGGAAAGGAAGGGTAAGTGGAAAGACAGTGCTTCCCTTCTAGGAGTTTATTTTCTAAGGAAGGAAGCCAACACATATAAAGTTTATGTCCAGGTTTTTTCCTTGCTTTATTTGTTTTGTTTATTTTGCTACTGTAAAACAAATAAGCTGCTATGAATATTTCAACACTTATAGGAACTTACTTTCCATCCAGGTAAATTGAGATTTTTCTGGATTATCTTCATTGGGATCACCAGATCAAAGGATAAACAGTTTTAATGATATATTGGCTTTTACCTTAATAATTTTGCACATACTCCATATTGAATCCTCTCATTCAACAAAAGCAAAATTATGATTGTATTTGATGTAGTTGTTCAATCATTTCAGTGGTATCTGATTCTTTATGACCCTATTTGGGAATTTTCTTTCTTTCCTCCCCACCCCCAAGTAATTTATTTTTTAAATTACATATAAAGATAGTTTTCAACATATGTTTTTAAGATTTTGAGAAAATCAGACCAAAAAAAAAAAAAAAAAAAAAACAAGACAAAGTAAACCAACAAACAAAAAATGAAAATAGTATGCTCGCATCCACAATTAGTCTCCATAGTTTTTAATCTGGATATGATTGATATTTTCCATCCCAATTCCTCAATGGAACTCTCAATTAACCAGTGGAAAAGGAATATCCCATGAAATTGATATGCCCTTAGCTGGCAGGCTAATCGTGAAAGAGACCTAGTACCCTAAAAGAATTGAGTCTCTGTAAGGGAAGAGAAGTGGGGAGAGAAGCATAGTGGAGTTAGGGGAGATAACACCCAGCATGGGAGGGATAAGGAGAAAGTCACTTAGAGGCAGTGTGATGGCTGCTGATCCAAAGGAAGATAGCAGCCATGAGAGAGATAAGTAGATTTTATAGAGAAAATTTAACCTCAGGGACATAATTGGGATTCCTGACAGGGCATGGCAAAGTGAGACTGCTGGAGACTTCTACAGAGGGTGGGTCTCAATAGTTTGATATAATTTGGCTTTCAGATTGGACCACCCTCCCAGCTAAACTGATCTCTATCTAGAGCATTCTGCCTGCTTGCCCCAGGGCTCCGTTCCTCTACTAACTACACCTAACATTGAAGACCTCATCAATTTGTCGTTTTCTTCTCCAACTCATTTTACTGATACAAATAGGGTTAAGTGACTTGCCTAGGGTCACACAGCTGTATTTGAATTCAATAAGAGAGGCTCTATCCCACTGTGCCACATAGCTATCATCTGCTATAAGCAATTTTTTGGTTGTAGTTTCCCAATTGTGCTTCAAGGGAAAATGGATAGTGTTCCATTATTTTTTTCTCCAGAACTTCACTTCATTGATTTTTCAGTTGCTCAGATTTAAAACAACAACACAACAAATTTTATTTGTGCATGTTCTTGATTCTACAGATTTTAATCTATACCCACTTATACAAATTTCTCATACTTTTCTGAATTCCTGGTTTTTTGTTGCACAATAACATTACATTTCCTCCTCCCACCAAGGCGAATTTTTTTTTTAACTATTCCTCAGTTGATAGGCATTTCCTTGGTTTCCAGTTCTTAGGTGAATATTGGTTTTGTGAAATTTTTTAAATTTTTTAAAAGAATTATATAATGGCTTTTCTTGAACAAATTCAAATTACTAGCTTATTTAGACCCTGTTTATAAGGACTTAAGCTCTTAGTGTTATTTCAGATAGGCTGGGGAGATATTTGGGGGTAGGGCTGGTTGTCTAGTATCTCATTGATTTGCATCATAGAGATTAGTCATCAGTCTTGTTCTAGTCAGAACCCCCTATTGTAGTAGGTTATAGAAAAACTTTTGAGTACTCATTCTATTTGTCCTTACTTTACCGTTCTTAGGGAGATTCTGCCTCTTTGTTTCTTCTTCCCTTATCTAGAGGGAGGGAGGAGTTAGTAAATAGCTTTTAGCTCTACTAATTTTAATTATTTTTTATTGGGTTGAATGCTGAAACTTAAATAAAGAATTAGGGCCAGAGAAGACATGAAGGCATGAAATGACTAAGCTATAGCTTGTTGTATACTTGGGATTTGAATCCATATCTAATGAGTTGCTAGTCATACTACCCTAGTCTTGCCTCCATTTTTGTGTACCAATCCTCCCTGTTATCCTGTAAGATATCTGATACTTCACTGTTATTTTCATCTCAAATGAGGTCTATTCATTTCTGTACTGATTCAGTTTACTATTTTGTTTTTCAGTTTTCCTGTTTGTTCTGAACTTTACTCTGGGGACTCCTATGAGTTATAAAAATAGAATACTTCATTGGTTCCAAGGACCAATTTGAGATTTAGAATTCCCACAGTTGTATACAGAAAGTTCCCATCTTCTAGCTTTGATATCTATAGTGATCTCATGTCTTCAATGTCTTTTAATGACATGTATAGATAGGTACCATCTATTAAATATTAAACTGAAAGACTTATTATTAATATTATTAATATTAATATTAAACTTAATATTAATATTAAGATATTAAACTGAAAGAACATGGTAAAAAAAATTTAATACTAGATAAAATGCGAGTGAAATGGAAATGCAAAGGTGGTTTTATAGAACATTTAGATCAAGCTGTTTGCTCAGTTTAGTTTTTTCTGCGACATTAAAATGCACACTTTTTTGTCAGATGTATGTCATGTAGTCCCTTGTTGTTCAGTTTAGGTATAATAAACAGAAGGTCTTTAGAAAATAAAGGATCATTCTACTTTTTTTGTTTTATGTACTCTTTGGCATCGTGGTGAAACTATGGATCACTTCTCAGAATACTGGTAAATGCATAAAATAAAATACATAGGATGTAGGAAGTCAATCTTACTAAAATATAGTTATCAAAATTTCTTTTAAAGATAGACTCCAGGTTAAGCTCTTCTGTTCTAAAAGCAGGTCTGTAAGCTCTATAGTCTCCCAAAAGACCACAGCAACGCCTATTCAAATAGTTCCTATTACTTATACCATTTTGGAAGGGCATTATTTAACTTTTCATTTTTTCCTCTTATCTCCAATAAATGTTAATAGACAAGGATTTTAGAATTAAAGAAGTTTTAGACCTGGAAGAAATGTTAAGAATACCAATCTTCTTTTACACGTGCAAACTGAGTCCTAAAAACCTTGTGACATTTACATATTTTAAATACATAAATGATCAGAACATACACATTTTTAGATGTTCCAGACCCAGTGTAGTTATTATACATGTTACCATGGGCGATCATGTTATTGGCAGTTATTGTCAGAAGCAGGGCTCAGAATCTTGTTCATTCTATTACATTTTCACATGGAATTGGCTGACAAAAATATCTACATAGGTAGCTGTAAAATATTAAAAGACATGAATGAATCAATGAATGAATGAATTTATTGCTTTAGATGTTCAGTATCATCTAAATACTTAACCAACCCAATGCAGTGTTATATAGATGTTGTGACCATCAGTGAGACTGAATAATTTTTCCATGCTAAAGTTCTAAAAGGAGAGGGACTTATTTTACCTAGTTTTGCATCTTTATTTTGCAAACATTTTGAGGCAAAATTTTATTTTTCATCACACTAAAGGGTTGGAGGGCCCTGAACTTTATTAAGACATTTATAGATGTTGTTCAATCAGTGATTCTTTTATGTGAAGTTTGTTCATGAATTGTAGTTTCCGGATGTCCTGCATGTGGTTGGGTCAGAAATACCGTGAGAACATCATGCATTATTTTTAGTACCTAACTTTTGTTTCTTGTGAATAAGATTGAAAATGCAAATGGATGAAATTAGACTTTTCTATTTTTAAGAAAAAAATTATTTTTATTTTGAAACATTTATTTAGGTAAGTTTTACTTAATAAATTTACTGTCTTGTTCTTTAGAATATAGTGAAATACAATCAATTTGAGGTCCAGCAATCTATGTTTTTAAAAAATTAGCCTATACCTTAGTTAATGTGTACTTTTCATGCATGGTTTTACTATGCAAATTAATAGTATAAAATTATAGAACACATGTTGAACTTACATAATAAAATTTTGAAAGAGTAAATACATCCTTACTGTGCACTGATGCAGTCAGCAAGCTCTCCATTTGACAATATTTCTGTTATCCCTTATTTTATTAGTTTCATGTATATATGATATTTCAAAATACCATCTTTCCATCAATTCATGTCAACCCTTCCAAGATTTTGCCTGAGTGAGTGTGATTTAATGAAAATTATCTTGCTCAAGTGTTGATTCTTCTAAAATAAAATGAACAGTGAAAAAATTAAAATACCATATGATATTACTGTGGTTATGGGTTATATATAGAGGTGCTGGGGAAAGATACATGAAGAATTTTGCATGCATCAGCTTCTTTGGGTTGAACATTCTCACTGCTTTGAGGCCAAACCCTGAACAGTCTTTTAGGTCAATGATATGAGTTAGAAAATGGTTCAAGAAGTGGTGTGGTTTTGTTAAAGATAAATTAGATGAGAGAGGCCATGGCCTATCTTCTCATTCCCTCATCTTTTTGTTGGTTGATTATTCAAATCTTAGAGGATCAAACTTCAGTTTCTATATGGGAAACTACTGCTGTAGAGGACTAAATGAGGTAGAAGTTACAAAAAGACAAACTTTCACTAAAAAGATAAAAGGAAACTAATTTGAGAATTATTAATAGTGGAATCTGCTGCTTTGCATGCTGATGAGTTCAGTGTCACAGTGCTATTCACATGGAAACTATATGAGTGACTTATCAAAAATAACATGGACAGGGACAGGTAATCACATCTAAAGTCAATGGACCTGTGGTTTAATTTCAGCTCTGAGTCTCCATGTGTTTTGTTTTTTGTTTTTTTGTGATCTTAGGCAAATCATTTTCCCTTCTTGAAGCCCTTGGTTTATTTTTATATAGTGAGAGAAAAGAAATTGTTCTAAAATAGTCCTGATCATCATAGAATAATTGGCATTTGGGCAATAGTTTAACTTTTCAAAGTGTCTTACGTACTTCATATTGTTTGAGTTGTATGCTACCCTGTGAGTTGTTTGGTAGCTATTATTTCATTTTTACATGTGAGGAAACCAAGGCTGAGAGAGATTAAATAGTTTGCCCTACTTCACATAATTTAATAAATGTCTGAGGACTGGTGCAGCTACTGGAAGTCACCTTATCCAATCCTCTCATTTTATGGATAAGGAAATGCTATCTATGAAAGAATTTTTTTTTTTTATCAATTTAAAAAGGGAAAGAGAGTTTGCCAAACTCTCAAATTTATTTCTCTAAAAATAATATAAGGGTGTAGAAGAAAAGAACTTAATGAAGTAACCAGAAGCTACTTTGAAGCTACTTTATGGTCATTAAGATGCATGTTTATAGTGTAACCCACATTAATCTCTATGTAATGGGGATGATAATGATAACAAGAATCTGGTATCTATACCTACCACATTGACATGTGGTGCTGTGTGTATTCTAAAAGGGGTCAGTAGAATGGAGGCATACCCAAAAGGTAAGAATATAGTAGACAAGAAAGCTGGATTTTTTAGGTTTTACATTTATAATAATTATACTTCCCTGCCTTCACTGGTCCTATGAAAAATGCTACATTTTTTCGATCTCTGACTCTCTGCCTTTCTTTTTCATTTATGAAATTCCAATGAAATGAGGATTGAAAAATAATGTCATATTTATGATAATCATTAAATTGTAACTTTGGCCACAATGCTTCCTTTTCTTAAAACATCTTTGGATTCCAAGTTTGAGACTTCTGTTAATCAAATAGGAATGTTATTGGATAATAAATATCTCTTCTAACACTTGAGAAGGTAGGATTCTGTGAAATCAAGGAAATTATTTTTCTTTCCTCTATAAAAAGAACAGTTGCTCTAAATGATTTCCTTATGATTAATCTAATTGTGGTCTTAAAAAATAATAATCTTTGCAAAACTTTCCCCTTGGTAATTGTTTTTATTTTTCTGTTTTTCAGCACTTACGGCTCCTCCAACACCACCCTCACCAATGCAGGCAACATATACCTTTAAGCCTCCACCTAGACCAGACTTTGGGACTTCTGGGAGAACAATCAAGCTGCAGGCTAATTTCTTTGAAATGGACATTCCAAAAATTGACATCTATCATTATGAATTAGATATCAAGCCAGAGAAATGCCCTAGAAGAGTTAACAGGTAATACCATTATTAGTTTTAAGCAAGTGCTGTAGAAAATGAGTGTATTTTTAACGATTCCATTTCATGTAATAGCAGCAATTCTTCAGAAGAGTCTTCTGCTCCTTTACCAGGAAGTTTAAAAGTTATTCTGATAACTCGAAAATGTTTTCTCACTTGTGGAGATCCCTTTTCAATTGAATGTCTTCACCTGTGTTGATTTTTCTCCACTGACAAAGTACTTTATAAAAGCTGTCATTTGTTTTGGAGGGTTCTTCCTGATGGGATGAACAAGACCTACCTAGCCAAATTGTTGTTTGTGTAATGGCACTTAAAATCAAGGCAATTAAACAGTTAGTCAACTGCTATTTACTGTACAAGGCAAGGGGGAGAGGGAAAGAGTCCCTGATTTCATTCAATTGGGGAGATGAAAATAAAATGAAAAAGATATATATCTAATGTATCCATTGAAGATAGAAGGTAATTTCAGAGAAAGGCATTAATATTGGGGGAACTAGGAATGTTCACCTGTAGAAAGTGGAATTTGAGGTGGGTGTTGAAATATAATAGAGAAAATTAAAAAATATATATAATAGAGAAAATAAGGTATGGAAATGAATGGGTTAGACATGGCAGGAGAGATAATCCAAAGTTAGAAACAGGACAAGGATACTCTGTTCAAGCTATAAGTTAAACAATGTAGCTGAAATGGAGAGTTTGTAGAGGAGAGTAAAGTATAATAAGACTTGAAAGACAGGAGGAAGCCAAATTATGAAGGGTATTTTACACCAAACAGAGGATTTTGTACTTACTCCTCACATTATAGCAAAACACTGAAGCTAATTGATTAGGTGGATGATATGCTTTAGAAAAATCACTTTGGCAGCTGAGGGGAGAATGGATTGGATTGGAGGAAAGACTTGAGAAAGTCATTGTAATAATCTAGGTAAAAAAAAGTAATGAGAGTCCTATATTAGGCTGATGCCTGTGTCATTGGAGAAGGGAACAAAAGATATTATAAATGCTAAGATTGGAGTAAATAAAGGATGAATCAGATGAGAGTAAGGATATAAGCCTAGGTGACTAAGGGGACAGTAATCCCTTTGACAGTAATGGTGAAATTTGGAAGAGATGAACATTTGGAGGGAAAGATAATGAGATCTGTTTTAGACATGTTGAGTTTGATATGATTATAGAATGTTCAATCTGAGTTTGACCAAAAGGACTATATTTCAGATAAGAAGCTAGGACTGAATATATAAATCTGGGAATTATTTGCATTTTATTGATTGTTGAACCTATGGAAACTGATGAAATTACCATTATAAAGGGAGAAGAGAAAAGGACACAGGACAGAACTTAGAGGGATATCAAGATTAGTGGGCATAACATGGAGGTATGAGGTGTGACCCAACAAAGGGGATAGAGCACAAGTGATCAGGTAGAAGGAGATCTGAGAACCAATAAGTGTCAACAGTTGGTATTCCAGAAGAAATGGAGATCAAGAGTTTTATAAGTGCTATGAGAGGTCAAGAAAGATAATAGAGAACAGGCATTAAGGATTGATCATTGGTAACTAAAGAGAGTATAATTTCACTTGAATGATGAAGTTGAAAGTCTAATCTTGGTAAGTTTAGAAGCGAATGAGAAGTATAGATATTTAATATAGTGAGTTGAGAGGAGAGTATGTAGAGACATCTAGAGTAAGGGCATATCTTTCTGAATTAAAAATAGAGGGAACTTGGGGTAATGAAAAAAACAATTGATCTGGAAATCAGACACATCTGAATTTTACTGCCTTGGACACTTGCTGTGTGCCTTTAGAAAACTTACGTATTCTCTCTGTCTCCTTTTCCTCAAATTTAGCATGAAGATGATAGTTCAGTAGGAACAGTATTGTGAGGACTAAATGAAATAAAATTAAAACATTTGGTAAATGTTAAAGTGTTACATAAATGCTAGCTGATGTCATCATCATCATCAGTGCAAAACAAAATCCTACCATACTTTCTCAACCTCTAGCACCTGTTATTCTCCATGACTATCTTCCTATTATGCCCCTAACATTTTGTGTGTGCTATTAGATTTGGCTGTCACTTATCTGAATAGGTGGCTAGCCTGTCTCCTTTCTCTTGTCATATATGTCTTTGATGTTATTTTTTGTGCCATGTCTAACCTATAAGCCATCATTGCTTGCATGCTTCAGATTACAAACATCCACCATCTGTCTTTAGTGACGAAAAGAGCTTACAAACCATAAAATGCTCAATAAATGTGACTTATTATCAATATTTTTAAAAGATAGAAGTTTTTGTTTGTTTGTGAATTGTGATCGAACAAGAACTTAGTTGAGCATCTCAAAGAGTTCTGCAAAAAGAATACTTGAATGTTATCTTTGTCATATTGAATAAGAGACAGGATACCCGGACAAGGAATATCTGATAGCCAATTGGGGTATACATATCTTTCTGTGTTAATCTTACATATTCATCAAATTACTTTTTGTTCTTAATTTCTTTTTCTAATTATGCATCTCAAAGTCAGAGAATATGCTGCAACTGACTGCTCTTTAGTTCTCTTGTTTGATATAGATTTTCAAATTGACTCTTTGATGTATATTTCCTGTCCCATTTAGATATCTTAAGCTACTTTTCCAAATTTTTATCCCTGATCACTAAGATTCTAGATCTGCAGAAATCATGACACCAAATCTTTTATGGATCTAATGTTAATGTTAATGACACCTTAGGCAAATAGTCCAAGAAGCTAGCAAAATAAAGATGAAGAACACCAATTTAATATCAGCTTTCTTAGCATACTCACTTCACAATTGATATTTCTTATTTCAGTCATCCTTGTGGATAATTGGTGGTGGAAATAGATTGAAATCCTTTTATATCATACCTCAGTGAGTGATTGTGAGTGATACAGACTTTAATGGTTCTGTTTCTCTGTCTTTCTTACACTCTTTCCCTTTTCTTCTCCTTCCATTCCTCTTTCTTGCCTCTTCTTTCCTTTTCTTAATCCTCCTTCCTTTTCTTCTTTCTCTGTCTCTGTCTCTCTTTCTAACTTGCTACTTTAAAATTTTATAAAGTAGCAAACATTTTGGTCAAAAGGTTCTCAATATTTAGTAATGTTAAGACATTAAATATTTTGCAAGTGAGCTTACACTAAAAGCCTTTCCATGTGGGTAGATAGTTCCTGTACAAGAGTTAGTCTTTGAAAAACCCAGGTCATCACCATGTCTACTGAGGAAATGCATGATATAATAAATGATAGTTGAACTATATATCCTATAGTAGGATTTTAATGAACGATAAAATAAAAATAATGTCTTTAAAGTGCTTTCATTTTCCTCTGCCAAATTGAACAAGAAAATAGTATCCAAATATTATGCATAAGGGAAAATCTTACACATATATATCTTTTCCTTCCTAGGAAAGATAACATATCTGAATATGACACCCAAGTTGCAAAACTGAGTATGACAATGCCCTCAATAGTTAAAAATAATAATGTTTTTCAGTATCACTTGTTAATATTTATTTCTGTATGTAATGTAATCTTTCTGCTAGGAAGCCTATTGGAAGGTTTAGAATACAATATCCAGGAGTTAATCTTCTTTTAAAGAAGGCAATGAGATAGAAGTTGACAGCAGTATATTCTCATACTAGTCCTGTGTGTACCTCTATGTGGCTCTCTTAAACTGAGAAACAGAATAAATAATCTCTAAGGTTCATTTAATTCTCAGTTTCTATGAATCTATTCAAACTTTTATTGATAAATCATATCCCTTACTGAACTTCAGTTAAAAAATTAATTCAGTATTTCCTGTGATAGGCATTGTGGTGGTTGTAGAATTTACATATGACATTTCTTGATTTTATAGATCTTACATGTAGAATAAGAAACTTGACTGTGTGATACTGAATAAATTCCATAACCCTTCTCTGTCTCAGTTTCCTCATATTAAAATGGAGATGATAATAAGCACTTGCCTCTTAGTGTTCTTGGGAGGATAACATGAGATAATATTGGTAACTTGCCTTTTAAACCTCAAATGTTTGCTATTATTATTGTTAATAATAATGACAAGTTAACCCTTACTGTAATAATCTGTATCTGAGTCCTAATTCTATTGAGTTTTAAGTTCCTAAATGCTTACCCTGTGTAATTTAACATGCTAGATGTGGGGGAAAAGATTTAGATAGAGCATGGTCCCTGACCTCTCTTAGAGTTTCTGATGTGATAAAGGTTATGTATAGACTGTATATAACTAGTATAGAGCAATTATTACAATACAAATATTTCATTTTATTCTCATGATATACCTGGAAGGTAAGTATTATTATCATCCCTGTCTTACAGATGAAGAAACTGAGACTGAGAGAGCTTAAGTGACTTGCTCACATTCACACAGGTCTTCATGGCTCATGATGCAACATTCTATACATTGTGCCTCCTAATTGCCTTTAATAAGATTTCCTATATGTTTATTGTTCTGTGACAGGGAGAAAGGTATTGGAGTGACTACATATTAAGGTGAGATTTTGTTTAATGTAAATTTCAAATTAGTATCTTAGTGTACATTAAAATTTATCCTTTTAGTGCATAGTGTCTCAAAAAATTCAATGAAGATAGCAGAATTTCTTCTTTTAATAGAAGAATGAAGGAATGTAAGAGTTGCCAAGAGATTTTTAAAAAGTAGTCCTGGCCCTTAAAGAGCTTACTTTCTACTGGGAGAGTCAATATATTTTTACGGGAATAGTTTCCAGGAAATGATGTTTACAGTTGGCAAGTTGCAGGAATAAAAATCATTAAAAATGTATTTCTCTCAGAAATCAAAAAGGGGGAGGAGTTAGTAGAAGTATCTGTTTAATTTCATCACATCACCTTAAAGTTTGAAATTAAAATGAGAGCAGAGTTAGGTCCAAAGCCATTCAGGGCTTTGAATGCAATAGTTTTTCAAAAAATAAATGACTGACTAGAGTAGGTGTGAGTCTGGGAGGAGGGCCAAGGGTAGAAGTGTAAATGAAATAAATTTAGGCTTTAGAGTTTAGACTAGAACTGCTACCTTAACTTATTTGAATACTGAAGAGTGTGACTCATCAGGATTCTGAATTATTTTATTCCTTTATGTTGTATAAAAAATTCATATTAATCCAGGTCACTATGGGGTACTGAGGAAGCTAGGTTACACAGTGAATGGAATTGATATGATTTGAGTTTGAATTCATCTCCAACTTTTATTAGAGGTATAATCCTGGATAAATCATTTAACTTATTTTTGAATAGCACTTATCTGACAGAATTAATGTAAGAACTCAGAAGGCAAGGAATTGAGAGGAAGAATAAAGGAATGTTTTAAGAGTTTGTGGAGAGGAGTGGAGCTGCAGAGTAGATGAGTGTTCCTGAAAATTAAAGGTCTGGGATATTTATAGGCAACAGGGATGGAGTCAGTCATTAGGGAAGAATGATTGTGGAAATTTCTATCAAGCTGATAGAAAAGAAGATGTGAGAAAATGGGATTAAATACTGGAATAGAGGATATTTGGCCTTGGGGACAAGGAGAGAAATCTCTTAATCTAAGCATGAAGCAGCTAATAGAGTGGTGAGCCTCAAGTCAGGAACAGCTGAGTTGGAGTCTAGATTCAGACTAGAGTGTTAAACCAGGACTTCTTAAACTTTCGCAAACCCTTTTTGGCCAAGAAATTTTTATGCAACCCCAGGTATATAAAATAAAAAAATTAAACATTTTCTTATTATAAATCATAAAGCAATATATTTTAAAATGATTCTTTGGTATACATATTATAGTTTAACATTTATTAAAGACAAAAGCAGTTTCCTCAACTCTAAAATGGGGATCATAATTGCACTTACCTCGTAAGGTTGTTGTGAAGGGTTGTTGTGAAGACTAATAGAAATAATATGGGATCTGTAAACCATTTATTTATAGGGCTTGGCACATGATAGTCACTTTTAAATGTCTATTACCTTCCTTCCCAAGAGATGGGAAATGATGAAGAGTTCTTATACATAGAATGGAACAGAAGAAGCATAGCAAATAGTCTGTTTTCACTTTCATAAAAGAAGGTCCTGTGCTGAGAGTGGGCAGAGGGGATTATTCAAGGAGATTGAGAGGAGTAAAAAAGATTGCTTTGTGGCAGGGAAGGCTTAGTTGGGATTAGAAAAAAGAAATGTGTGGTGGAGCTAAACTATACCTGTTTAGAAACAAATACCTGTTGCCATACTACCAAATCTTTGGACTTTGCCTTTGGAGTAGTAGGCTGGGATAGATCTTCCTTGTTTTCAAACCATATGCTTAGCCCGCTCTCCTTCCACTTCTCCAAGCTCCCCTTTGTGTTGCCATTCTCCTAGTCATCATTAAGATAAAATAAAATAAACAAAAAACTCCTGGAAGCAATGTTCTGTTCTGGTTACTTATATTTGTATATCTCTTGTTGTTGAGCACCATGCTTGGCAGATAGTTATAAATAAAAGTTTAATAATGCCATATCAACCATCCATTCTTTTTTACTATAGGGGCAATTAAGAAAGTATGGGACAAATGTGGAACTTAATAAAACCCTTAAGTAAACCAGAACTGGCTAAGTATAAGATCAAAATTTAGAAAGGAAGAAAATGAGGGGATAGAAGGCATAGAGGTCTCCCTCTATCCCTTAAAAAAAAACTTCACACTTTGTAGATCTTATCTTCCACTCTTTATTGTCCTAATTATTCAGTTTTTCTTCCATTTTCAAACATGAACTTTTCTTCCTCCCACCTCCTCCCCTCCACAAAGGGGAAAAAAACCCAACCATAGCCCTTTTAGTAAAGTCACATTTCCATTTAGATAGGCATAAGGAATTTATGTCTCAATCTGAATCTTCAGTCTATCCTTTCTCTCTTAGGAAGTTTAAACATACTTTCATTTTAGAATCATAGTCATCAGGTTCCTAAACCTTTCAAAGTGATTTGTCTTTAAAATGTTAGTCTATAAATTGTTCTCCTTGTTCTGCTCACCTCATTCTGCATCAGTTCATATGTCTTCCAAAGTTTCTCTGAAACTGTACTTTAATCATTTTTGTAACATAAAAGTATTCCATTACATTTGATGGTCATAATTATTTAATCATTCCCCAATTGATGGATAACTTTTCGGCTTCTAATTTTTTGGCATCACAAAAAAATATTTTTTGTACATATGGCTTCTTTTTTTTTTTTTTTTTTGATCTCTGGGTTGGGAGCCTAGTAGTATTATCTTTGAAAAAGTCTCTATATAGTTTAATAGCTTTGGAGACATAATTCCTTATTGCTTTCTAGAATGGATGAACCAGTTCACAGCTTTATCAACAGCATGTGCCTATTTTCCTATAACCCCTCCAGAATTTTTTCTTTTTCTGTCACTTTTACCAATCTAGTGCCTATGATATGATACCTTTGGATAATGCTCATCACTTTTCCCTTCTTTCCTTCTACCATAATAGGTCTTTTGTGCCTCTTCATGTGATTTAATTTAATAACTCTTTTTTCTTCTTCCAGTACAATCCTTTTCCCCATAATGTCTTTTTCTTTAATATCTTCACATCAGAGTCAATTTATAATTATACCCGCCGTCTATATAGGTATGCCCCATCTGGTTGCCCTAATAAAACATATAATTCTCAAGAGTTACAATATCATTTTCCCATGTAGTGATGTAAAACTTTGGCCTTTCTATATTTTATTCTTTCCTATTTACTTTTTTATGGTTTTCCTGAGTTCTGTGTTTATATATCAAATTTTCTTATTTAGTTCTGGTCTTTTCAATAGAAATAATTGAAAGTCCTCCACTTCATTAAAGATCCATCTTCTCACCTGAAAGATGATCACTGCATAGTTGATTCTAGGTTGTAATTCAAGGTTCTTTACCTTCTGGAATATGATAATGCAGCCCTGTGGTACTTTCTTGTAAATACTGCCAAATCTTGGATAGTCTTGACTGTGATTTCTTGATAATTGAATTGTTTTTGTTGGGGTTTTTTTGTTTTGTTTTCCATTGCCTGCAATATGTTTCCCCCCAGAGATTTTAGTTCTGGAATTTTTCAATGATGTTTCTTGGAGTTTTCCTTGTGGGATCTCTTTCTGGAGGTGATGAATGGATTTTTTAATGACTATTTTGCTCTCTGGTTTTAGTATATTAGAGCAGTGTTCCTTGATCTCTTGTAGAATGCTATGAAGTCCAACTTTTGGTTGTGGACTTTAAGTAGAATAATAATTTTTAAATTCTTTTCTAGATCTATTTTCCAAGTCAACTGTTTTTCCAATGAAGTATTTCCCCTGTTTTTTTTTTTCTTTTGTTTTTAGTTTGAATGATTCTTGATGTCTTCCATATGCTCAGTTTTCATTTTTAATATATAGTTTTCTTTAGTTAGCTTTTGTATCTTCTTTTCCTTTTGATTGTCTTTTTTTGTTGTTGTTGTTTACTTTTGTTTTTTGAGAGACCGTTGGAGTTAAGCCCAAGATCACACAGTAAGTGTTAAGTGTCTGAGGTCCGGTTTGCACCATATAGTCTACTGCACCATATAGCTGCCCCATATTAAGTCTACTTTTAAAGATGTTTTCTTCAGAGGATTTTTTACAAATTTGATAAATTGTATTTTTTAAGGAATTTTTTTCTTCAGTTACTTTTTGTCCTTTTTCCAAGTTGACCCTTCATTTCTTTTCCCATTTTTTCTTCTACTTCTCTTGACTTTTAAAATACTTTATGAGCTCTTCTAAGAAAGCTCTTTGGGCTTGAGACCAATTAATATTCCTCCTTTGAGGTTTAGCATGTAGACATTGTGTCTTTTTCTAAGTTGGTGTTTTGGTGTTCCCTTTCACTATAGTAACTTTCTGTGATCAAGGTTCTTTTCTGTTTCTTGTTCATTTTCTTTCTTTCTCTCTTCCTCCTCCACAATCTCTTCTCCCCACCCCCATGCCCATTCCCGCCATTTTGTGATTTTTAAAGTGAGCTCTGCTCCTGGAGGGTTAGAGGGTTCTGTTCCAAACTTCTTATGCAAGCTTTGAGCTTTGATTTTGAGCACATAAGAGTCTTGTGCTTTATGTCTTGCTCACAGCATTGAGAGTAGCCCAACTCTGTCTCATATTTTATTCCCTTCTGCACTGAGGCTAGAGGTTGCTCCAATGGTCTATCCTGCTATTGAGCCAGGACTGAGGGTCTCTGTTCTCGATCTGCTGTAATCCCATCACTGACTTTCCTGGGCACAGTCTGAACTGGGCTGAGCACCACTTTGACCCAAGTGAGACTGACTTTTCAATCTATCTTGAGCTAGAAAATTGTTTCATTCCATTTCTTTGTAGGTTCTGTAGTCCCAGACTCTGTTACAGAAGCTTGAATTCATGTAGTTTTTGAGGGAAACTGGTAAAACTTGAGCAGCTTCCTAGCTTCATTCTGCCATCTTGAACTATTATGTTCCCTCTCTATCTCTCTCTTTTTCTCTCTACTTCTTCCCCTCTTCTCTTCCCCCCCCCCCCCCCCCCCCCCCCCCCCCCCCTCCCTTTACTGTGTTCTTACCTGGTGACTTTATCTATTTCCACAAATTTTAAAATCAACTTTGTGCAAATGACCCCCAGATTTATCTATTTTCCCAGTCCCTTTCCTCAGCTCTTATCCTATATCACCAACTGCCTATTGAGCCTTTTGAAATAAATAGATGTATGATACTCTTAATGTCATCCTTTCTTTGGAAGTTGGTGATGTATTAGTATAGATACTCGTGGTTCTGCTTCACTCAGCCATTTGTTTGATATTTCTCTATTAGCATCTTGTTGGCTGAGTTTATGTTTATATCACTCATGGAAGGTCTTTTGATTACACTCTTAGATCTTAACTATTTCATAGACTCCTTCCTATGTGGTTAACACATGGTAAACCACTTCCAGTTATGTTTGACAAATCAATGTTGTATACCTGGTAGCTGCTTTTATTCTTGCTCAGGGAAGTGATCATATCTGCTTGTTGTATAAATATTTCTGTAGGGTTTTTTTATCTGTTTGTTATATGCTCTCTGAATGCCCATTTATACTCTTTTTTTTTTTTTTGAGGGGAGGAGGAAGTAGTAATCTTTTTACAGCTCCTATAGAATGTTGGATTTTATGTTTCATAAATGTTACGTTTTTTGTTGTTAGGAGATTTTCCAAATCAGTTATGTTTATTTTATAATACTGTAAATGTGCATTTTTATTATTGTTATTTTTAGTGTGTCCTAGGGGGAGAATGAAAAGGTAAGACAACAAGAGTCAAGGTTAGGAATCAAATCAAAGAATCAAATCAGAACTCAAAGAATTAATTGAAAGCAATTGCTAATTGCTTTCATAAGGTCTTTACTGCCTGCAGTCTTGGCACCAAGGAAACTATTTGGGAACTGACAAGTATGTGTAGATATGTGTTTGGAAAACACATATGACTTTAATATTTTAATTATTCCCACACTTCCACATGGTTGCAAAGACCTCAATGTTCACAAAATCTCAAGAGGCCATCTTTGTACTGTACAGTATAACTGGTCAAATTCATTCAGCCTTCATCCCATTATTAGGAATCTTTTGGAAGCTGGGCAGTAAACAGGGAAACTTTTAAAATAACACTTGCCTTTCATTGTCATGATCAGAAATTATATTGAAAAGAAATAAAGGAAAACTAGCATATAAGCTACTCTGGATTGACTAGAAGTGGGATGGTCATAGGTATGGAAGATAGAAGAAAGTGATTTGAATCTTTCCTGAAGTTCAACTCAAAATATGACAGGGTAACTGTGAATCTGTAAAGAAATTACTGTCTCACTAATATTTTTATTATTAATATTAATGTTTTTGTTATTTTGACGAGGCAATTAGGTTTAATGACTTGCCCAGCATCACACAAGTAGTAAGTGTCTGAGGCTGTATTTGAAATCAGGTCCCCCTGACTTCAGGGCTGGTACAACTGTGTAATCCCTGTCGTACTATTATTAACATTGGTGTTTTTTTTCTTTCATCCTGTTTCTTTTCTTCTGTCCTATTCTTTTCAAAATGTGTTCCCCACCACCACTATTACCCAGAGAGGTCATCATTTGTAATGAAGTATAGAAAAGAGGGGCAGTAATTCAACAAAAACAACCAACCCATTCCCTGAGTCTCACAATATATATATAGTCTTTGGGGTAAAATACTTGATTTTCATTCCTTTGATAATATACCTTTATAAAACCAGTATCTCTCAAAGCTTAAAAAGAGATCAGTTGTAAATATCCCTAAATCGGCTGCCATTCTTCAAACATCATCCCCTACTCCCTAATTCTCACCCCAAACAACTGAACTCAGCTAATGTTTGACTTTAAAGCTGCCCAATACTTTGCTTTCTAGATTGTTTGTTCCATAAGTAACAAACTAGCTTCCATCTTTTCCTTTGTTGCTCCCTACACCTTCTTGCTCTCTGATAACAATTTCTGTAGCCACATTTTCCAGAATGGTTGTATTTTTACTCACATTTCCTGTAATCATTGGACACTGTGGTAGAGCTAGGAGTTTCTTCCTCCCCATTCCCATTCCAAGTTCTCCCTTTACCACTATCATTTTATAATCTAACCTCCTTTGAAGTTCATTTAGTGCATATTGATTAAATGAGATAATTTGTCAAATACTTAGCATATTAACTGACATAGTAGGTGATATATAACTGCTTATTTCCTCCCCCTACCTCTTTTTTCCCCAATCAGATTTTTAGGGACTATTGTCTAAACCCCTTCTTCCTTCTTCAACAAACTCAGTTTTTGGTTTACTGTCTTTCTTTCCTCCTCAACTCCTGCTTTCATACAAGGATTGCATTATATAAATTCATAAGGGAGGGGAAAAGGAGAATAGGGGAGAGAAGGGGAAGAGAGGGAGAGAGTTCTGTCAAATACCCTAAGCTCCCAGTTATTTAGCTCACTCATTTCCCATGATCTATTCCTCTACCCTACCATAGTTACACACAGAGTGGTCATACCTTTAATCATTTCATCACCCAGAAATGCTTCCCTTCCAATGTTTATGAACTCCAAAATTATCTTATCTGATCACAGTCTGTTATAATTTCCTGCCTTGCAACCCCAAACCTAGTTCATTATCCTCACCATGATCTTCTTATCCTTTAACATCTTATTTTTTTCTTAAGTTAACATGCTACACTAACTATACTCTTCCCTTTCCCCCAAATTTACCCTATATTCCTCTTCTTTTAATCTTTTACCCTTTTATTCTTTTGGCAATCTTGTCCTGCCAGCCCTCAGCCTTAGATTATTCTAACCATCCTTGCTTTTCATTCCTATTGATGTGCTATTGAATGAAGCTGGAGAAAACCATGAAACCATGCTGACTGTATGTAAGTTTATGTTAAATAGCTTCACTTGGGCTCTCATTGAACTGTGGCAATGCTTTTATATTTCCCTAAATGATTCACCACTCCACTCACCACAGAGGCTTTTCTAAATCTTTTTAGCCCTCTTCATGCCTTTCCCTGCTTCTCCTATCCTTTTAGCTGAAAATCATGCAACTTATTTCCTTTTAAAAAAAAAATGAGGTCATTTGCCAAGAACTCCATCTTCTTTCCTCCTTATCTCATATCACACAGAAGCCTTTCACTATTATCTTTCCTTTCACCCATCTCACATAATGAGTTGGCCCTTCTTGCCAAGACAATCCACTCTACTGTGATCCCATTTGGTTCTATCGTTTCCAGTACATTGACCTCTCTATCATCTCTTATTAATTTTTAGTCTCTTCCTTTCTAGTAGCTATTTCCCTACTACTACTACTACTACTACTACTACTACTACTACTAAATATCCTCAAAAAACTTTCATTTGATCTCTCCACTGCTCCCCCCATTATCATTCTATATCTCCTGTGTTCTCCAGAAGTTTGACCTTATCATCTGCTCCCATTCTCTCCTTATCTTCAATCTCCCATCTACTGGCTCCTTCCCTGCTGCTACAAACATGTCCATGATTCCTTTCACCTCGGGAAATGATTGTTTGATCCTTTAATGTCATCCCAATGCTCTTCTCCTTAAGCTAACCTTAAGAAGTCTGTATAAAAGGTACTTCTACTTCCTTTTCCTGAGCTCTTTGTAGTCTTATTTCCAAATTCATCATTCATTAAAATGAAATTGATTTCCCCAGAGTTACCAGTAATCTCTTAGTTGCCTAATAGCCATTTCTCTCAATCCCCATCCTTCTTAACCTCTCTGTAGCTTTTGGCAGTACTCATCACCCTCTTCTTAATGTTTCTTACGAGACCTTATCATCTGCTCCTTTTTCCTAGTTTTCTGATTACTCTTTCTTTGTCTCCTTCACTGATTGTTGAATCATAATCAAAGATCCACTGGTGATAACCAGGGACACCCACCATTGTCTGTTGATGTCCATCAAGGCTCTGTCTTTGGGTACTTTTCTCCCTCTCTACTATTTCATTTAGTGATTTCATTAGTTCCCATATATTTGATAATCATCTCTAGGCAAATGATTTTTAGATCTAATTTTCCAACCATACCTACCCTCTCTGTTGACCTGCAGTCTTGCATGTCCTTGTCTTAAAATCATTATGTCTAAAATTGAACTCATTTCTCCTCTGTCCCTCCCCCAACTCCTCTTTCCTTGTTTTATTTTCAAGGGTACCATCATCTTCCCAGTAACTCAAGACTGGCAATCTAGGTGTTACCCTAAATCACATATTTACAATTTGCTGCTAACTAGTATTGATTTTACCTTCATAATATGTCTGTCACAACCTTCCTGCCTTCTCTGTTCTAACAATGTCATCACCTTGGTATAATCTCTCATCACCCTGCCTGGACTATTGAAATAGGCTGCTGTTGGTCTGCTTTCCACAAATTTGTCCCTCATTACAGTCCATTCTTTACTAAGCTATCTAATTGATCTTCCTAAAATGTATTTTTCACCACACCACTCCCTTCCTCATTCAACTCCAGTGGCTTTTAGTTAGCTCTAAGATCAGATATGAAATTTTCTGTTTTGTTTTTAATGTCTTTCATAATCTTCATAAACCCCCAGTCTTTTTATAACTTATCTCTACACTACAAATCAGTGAAATTAATCTTTTTATTATTCCCCCAAGAAGATACTCCATCATCCAACCCTAGGCATTGTCCTTGCATGGAATGCAGTTCCTTGCATTTCTACTTTCTGGTTTCTCGGAATACTTTCAAGACTGAGCTAATACCCCACCTTCTACAAAAAGCCTTTTCCTCAATCCTCCATAATCTAAGTTCCTCCCCTCTTGGATTAAGGCTAGTTTTTTCTATATTTTTCTTGCTTATACATAGTTATTGCATATTGACTTCTCCACTAAACTGTGAACTTTTTGAACGTAGGAATCATGTATCTGCCTTTCTATGTATCCACAGTGCTTAGCACAGTACTTGGCACATGACTGGTGCTGACTAAATATTTATTGACTGACTGGCGTTAAAACAGCATAGCTGAATTTAACAAAGTTGTTGGATTAAAAAAAATTTTTTTAATAGTTTAAAATTGAACCTACAAGAAGAAACTCATTTTATTTTGCTATTGGAATTGAGGTACGTGATGTTCATATTCTTATTGACATTTTACCTAAATTTTCTTTTATTTCAGAGAAATAGTGGAGCATATGGTCCAGCACTTTAAAACACAGATCTTTGGGGATCGTAAACCAGTATTTGATGGAAGAAAAAACCTCTATACAGCAATGCCTCTTCCCATTGGGAGAGATAAAGTAAGTTTTCTTAAAAGTGAGTTTTAGATAAATTGTTAAATGACATTATGAAATCAATCAATCAATAGGCATTTATTAAGTTTCTACTATATGCTGGCAATGTACTAAGCACTAGGAATGCAAAAAGAGGCAAAAGACTTTCTTGTCTGTAAGGAGATCATGAAATGAAAATATGTTTTGAAGGAGTAGATTGTTAATATTCTCAGTAGAATGGTATGACTTTTAGCTCCATGTTCTTTGCTAATGATGTTGATAAATTTTCACAAAAATTCCTCCATTCTTGATGATCTCATAAATTTATATTATGTATTGCTCCTTATCCCATTCTCCATTAAACACATGAAATATTTCAGCTGTAAGTGTCAACACTAGAACATTCTAAAAAGGGTCTCATTTATATTTGAGGTAGCTTCTTTAAGGTGGGGATTTGGTCTTATTTGCATAGTTTTTCATATGTTGTTCTTAATTATCAGCCAGTGAGCTCAGTTGAATTGCATTGAGATTGATGTGATTGATTGTGATGTGATGTGATACAATGATGTGAGTTTATAGGTAGAGAGAAGATGAAAGTATGGTTTAGGATGACATCTAAGAGCTCCTCCCAGATCTCCCCATTTGAAGAGAGCAACCACCTAATAATGACTTTTCAATCAGCTGCTCTCTCTAGACTCCTTAATTTACATCTTCGTAAATCATTTTTGGAGTTCTATATACCTTGTACCAGTCCAGTTATCCCCTCTCTCTCTCTCTCTCTCTCTCTCTCTCTCCATTTTCAGCTTTTTGTTAAGTGTTGTCTTCCCCTATCAGATTATAAACTATTTATATAAACTATTTGAGGGCAGGAATTGACTTATTCCTTTCTTTGCATCATTAATGTTCAGCACAATGTCTGGCACTGGCAAGTGTTTAAAAATGTTTGTTGACTGGCTCTGATTGACTGTACCTCATCATGTTATCATGAGAGAAGCAACAACAAATCAACAAGCATTTACTTGAGCATATACTCAAGTATATACACCAAGCACTATGGCAAATGCTAGAATACCAAAAAAAGGCAAAAACAGTCCTACTTTTAGGAAACTCAACAGTCTGATGCTATATAAAATATGAGTTGTTATTTATAGGCTGGTAGGGATGAATAGTACATCTCTATAGTCCTGGTACTATCTTGAAAGGATAGATTAAAATTCCAGAGGAGGAACCAAATGACCCACAATATATTTCCAGGCTCTATGGAAAATACTTCATTATAAAGAACAATTTAAATGTAAGATATTTGTTAATATTCTTTTGGGAGGGGAGAGACAGTATAGACAGTTTTGAGACTGGGGACTATAATTGGTTTCCAGCATCTACAGATATGTGATTACTGGAGACCAGGACAACTGGGAACTGTAGAATTGGTATATTGGTGAGAGTAGTAATAATATATTTGACTTCTAATTAATTCCAAGTAACATTGTTAAGTGCTATCTCTGACTGTTCAGTATCACTCTTACTATATTTAATTCCATCACCTCTTAAGATGAACATTTTCTGATCTTTAAATGGCTACAGAAATGGGAGTGATATTTGCTTTTTTCTTAAGAGTTTACAGTGAAGAATGGACATGGTGAGCTCAATATAGGAGAGATAAAATTATTCATATGCATAGAAATCAACCAAATATGTCCTAGATTGACTTTTCTCAAATAGGTTATATGAGTTTAGATGGTAGGATTGAAGATTTAGTTTGAAGAAAATGTTAGCATAATTAGTTAAAATTCCTAATGAATATTTATGCTACACAAAAAGAAATTTTTTCTGTTCTATAGTACTGATTTACAAGCAAATATATACTACTCCTTTCATTTACAATATGGCACTCAGTTCCATAAAATTTCTGTCTTTGGATCAGAGTTTCTCCTGATACGTTGGGAAAATTTTTAAGATGCCTTGATCATAGCATCATCCTGCTAAAGTGTCAGAAGGAAACAAGAAGAGCCTCCCCCTAGAGAATATCCAGCCCATTCCAATTTCCTCCCCTACCAAGTTTTGTCTGCTCAACTCTGCTTCTCTGTTTCCCTGACATAACTCTGGTTGAACTAATTGACAGCAGTTGTGGGAGCATCTTATCAGCCTTTACTTATTACCCACAGAGAGATTCACCAAGGGCCTGTGTGGATTATGGTTGTTGTTTCTTTTTGGATTTGAACAAATAATAAATTAGGCTTCTTTTATTATTTAAAAGCTTTGTCAAAGATCTGATTGCAATAAATATACAGGCTAGTCTCTCAAAACTATGTAAGCATTACATAATATTTCCCAACTTGGAGGAAATCAAACTGTTAAAAATTCTCTACCATGAATTATTCTGCCTTCTGAAGCCTTAGTGTGTTTACTGATACAGGTTTCATCTCTCCTATACTGAGTTCACTATGTCCAAACAGTTAAGGAACTGTTATCCAAATTTACAAGAAAATAACATTTGATTGCTTCTAATACTTAATGTAAAAGTATGTATGTTCCAGGGTATCATCTTTATGTCTGAGCAATACTTATGATGTTCGCTCTCAGATGTATATCACTCCTAAGATGGCCTTATTTTAAAGATCAGAAGTTTTAATTCCTAGCCACCTTAGATCTGAAGCTTGCAACCTGAGGTTTACCCTAAAGGAATGCTGAATTAGATGTGAAGAGGGAGTTTTGAGGACTTAGATGCCACTACATTTTAGTATAAGTGGTTTCCTTTATACTCTTATATGTTTTGTTTTTGTTTTTGTTTTTGTTTTTGTTTTTTGGCTGAGGCAATTGGGATTAAGTGAATTGCCCAGGATCACACAGCTAGGAAGTGTTAAGTGTCTGAGGTCAGATTTGAACTAAGGTCTTCCTGACTTCAGGGCCGGTAATCTATCCACTGTGCCATCCAGCTGCCCCCTCTTTTATGTTTTGTATGTGATATATGCATATACAAATTCAATATGTAATAAAAAAAATTCATAGGTTCATAGGTTTAACCTGATTCAATGAGCCCATGGCACATAGAGTGAATGGTTTTCAAAGGAGAGGGCAGTTAGGCCATTTTCTCTGCTCTTTTCCTACATTTTTCAATCCCAGAGCTACATTTTATTTGTTGCCATTGTTAAATCTATATTTTAAAATAAGACTTAGAATTTTTAATAAGACTAGAAATTCATAGAAAGATATGGCATGAATTAACTTATTCTTTCCCCTCTTCCCAATTTTCTTATTCCCATTGAGAACACCACCATCATTTATCCACACTTGCAACCTAGGTATAATCAGTCTCTACTTCTTACTTTCATCACCTCACAATATGCAGTCTTTTGTAATTTCCTAATATTTCTGACTTTGTAACATCTCTCATGGCAGCTAGTTGTCACCATGGATAGATTCTGGACTTAGAATCAAGAAGACCCAAGTTCGACTATGCCTCAGACATTGATTAACTGTGAGGCTTAGGGCAAGTTATTTACTCTCCCACCCTTCTTGAAGTTTCTTCATCTGTAAAATGGGAATAATAATAGCAATAATATTACTGGGTTGTTGTATTAAATGAGGTGATATTTGTTAAATGTATTGTGAACTTTCATAATTGTCATTATTATGTTCTCTCCCTCTGCATATTGACAGTAATCTTCTGGTTGGTCTAGGAAGACCAGGTATTAGATCCAGGAAAGACCAAAGGCTCAGGTCTTTCCCTACTGGTCTATTCCACTCAATTGTCAAACTAATTGTTTGAACCAAACTTCTCAGAGTTGAACTTCTCAAAACATGGGTCTAACCATATCAACCCCTTCCCCATTCAGTCAACTTTTTTGGCTCCTTTGGCTTTTGAAGTCATTCATAATCTGCCTTCCTGCTACCTTTCCAGTCTTCTTATTACTTAGTCCTTCTATGTACTCTGCTGTCCAGAGACACTGGTTTTCTTACCATTTTTCCCCTCATCTCCAAGTTCTGGAAATTTTAAAGAGCTATCTTCCTTGCTTGAAATCTTCCTCCTTCCCTTTCTTCCTTTAAGACTCGGCTAAAAAACTATTTCCCAGTGTCCCTGTTCTGAGGCCTTTCTTTTATATTACTTTCCATTTTCATTATATAAATTTTTTTGTATGTTATCTCCCCATTAAATTGCAGGGGCTGTTTTTTTTTTTTTTTTCAAACCTTTCTTTGTATCCCCACTGCTTAGCAAAGTTTCCTGTGTTTTGGCACAAAGTGATCAAAAAGGACCAAAACGATTATATTAGGATCCAGATGCAGTGTGTCCAGCTATGACTTAGACTAATATAAACTTAAAAAGCTCTGCCTACCACAGATTGGGCACAAATAGTCCATATGAACTTTCAAAATGGAGATGGCTCTAAATTTGTACATTTCACACTTCTTTTGAGCTACTGCAATTCTGCTTTACTTCTAGAGCATAGCACCTTCTATGAGGCTGGTATTGGGCAATCCTGTGCTAGTGTCACAGTCATTACTAAAGGTCTTCAGAAAGATCTTTATAGTGTCCTTATACTATTTTTTCTGACCTCCATATGAGCTCTTGCCTTGTGTAAGTTCTCCATAAAAATAGTCTTAGAGGCAAGCATGTATTTGACAATTGAGTAGTATGACCAGCCCGTTGGTGTTGTATTCTCTGCAATAGAGTTTGAAGGCTTGGAAGTTCAGCTCAAGAAAGGACCTCAGTGTCTGGTGATTTTCAGAATCTTCCTAAACAATTCAAATGGAAGCAATTTAGTTTCCTGGAATGATGCTAGTATACTGTCTGGGTTTCACAAACATAGAACAAAGAGGTTAGCACAATGACTCTGTGGACCTTCAGTTTCATAGGCAGTCTGATATCTTTTCTTTCCACACTTTCCTTTGAAGCCTCCCAAACACTGAGCTAGCTCTGGCAATGCATGTGTCAACCTCATCATGTACATATACGTCCCTGAAAAGCATACTGACAAGGTAAGTAAACTTAATCCATGGTATTCATATTTTCTCCATTTGCTGTAACTAATGGTACCACCTATGGATGATGTGGTAGTAGCTGATGGAGAAGTTCTGTTTTCTTGCTGTTGATGTGAGGCTAAAACCAGCATTTTATTACAATTAGCACAATGCATAAGGTCATGAGAAGCAGAGAAATTATCTTATTTTCTTTTACATCTCAGTCTCGGAGGCTTCGTTGAGTACACAATCATGTATAAAATCATCTGGGAACAACAAAAAAAAAAATCATCTATCAGCTCTCCCTCCACTTTAGTCTTGGCTTGCAGCCTTTTCAAGTTAAATAATTTACTATCAGTGGGGTAGCTGACCTTTATGCCATTTTCATCCTCATTGAAGGCATCTGACAATATTGATGAAACCATCACACTTTAAAAAAAAAAGTGTGAGCAAGCACATACAATCCTGCTTAATCCATCAGTGATGGGAAATTGAGAGAACATCATCAATTATCCAAAGTCCATGCAAGCATGTCATCATGGAACTGGCATGCAATACAGATGTATTTCTCTGGACAATCAAATTTTACCATGATCTCCCACAAACTCTCATGATTGACATTATCAAAGGCCAAGGAAGATTTTGTGCAGATCTCTGTTCTGCTCCTGGCCTTTCTCTTGGAGTTGTTGGGCAGCAAACATGATATGAATTGATTTTCAGATCTTTCTGAGTCATGCTCACTCTCAGGTAGATGAACATCTTCCAGGTGAAAGATTAGGCTATTAAGGAGAACTCTGGCAAGATTCTTGCCAGAATGCCTGAGAGAGAGATCCTTCCTGTGACTTATCACAGGAGAAACCATTTTCCTTTTCTTTATAGAGATGAGATAACAAAAGCTTCCTTGAAATTCTGGGGAAAGCCTTCTCTTGTCATTTAACCTGGAAGACTTCAGTCAACTTTTATATGAGCAAGGAATCCCTTGCCTTATAATTCCCAGCTAGAATAGAATCAATAGCAAGCACTTTGTCACACAAGAGAAGCCTAATGATATGCAAAAATTCTTCCCTAGGAAGTTTGGCCTGTGGTATATGTTCATTGGCTTCAGCATTGATTGGTGACAGTTGAAAACAGTATGAGTGTTCAGCCTGTCTCTCCAGGATTCTGTCCTTATCAGTAATTAATGTGGCCCTATCAGCATGGAGTAATGGAGATGAACCATAGGTCTTTGTCCCATAAAACTATCTAGTTTTAGGGCATCATAAAAGCACTTTGAATTGATATTATGGAGGTAAAACTGAATTTCACCTACATTATCGCTGAGTCAAGAATTCAGCATCTCTCTGACTTTACTTGTCCTTTATTTTTTGATGGATTTAAATGTTCAAACTAAGCTTCTGGTAAACTCTATGGAGTTCTGTTTTTTTGTTTATCAGCTTCTGAATTTCTCCATCATTTTCATCAAACCAATCTTGATGTTTGTAAGTGTTGTGGTTCAAATGAATAAATATGATACTGTACACCAAATCTCTGAGGACTGCCTAGTTCTTTTAAGCTCCTCTGTTACCAACTGTGTGTTTGCTCAGTTTTCCCTCCAAGTTAGCAAGAAAATGTTCACAAGCCTCACTCTGATCTGACATTAAATCTTCTAGTGGTCATCTTGTCTTGGGGCCCCTATTTTTCTTGAATGTGAATGTTTAGCTTGAAGAGGATAAGTCTATGATTGGTCCAACACATTCTGTACTACACATTGCCTTTGTCATTTTCCCACCCTGTCAGTTTCTTCTTAAAATAATATAGACTTATAAATGCTAATATTTTTTGTGAAGGCCATCCACATAGTTTTATTGTGTTTAAGTAAATAGAAGATAGTGTGTTAGTGAGAAGATCGTGAGATGCACAAGTCTTCATTCAGCAGTAAGTTGCTATTTCTAACTCCATTCCTCTCAAGGACTGCCTGCCTTGTCTGGTAGTCTGAGCCTACTTGAGCATTAAAGTCACCCACAATTAAAAGCTTGTCCTTTTTTGGCACAGTTAAGATAAGGGTCTCCAGACCCTTCTTTTTTCTTCATAAAATTTTTCTTTAACCATATCAGGATTTGTTATGATGGGTGCATATACTTTGATAATGGTGGTGTTTGATTTTCCTGCAAGTGATAATCATGTCATGAACCTGTCATTCATTCATTTGAGGACATATTATTCCTCCTTCAACAAGCTTGTTGACTAAATTAGCTTTGTTTGCAAAATTTACACTAGCTTCATAGTGCTTCCCAACACTGCAACCATTGCTGAAAAATATGTATCCAGCTCCAATTATATGTTGGTCTTCATTTGACAGCCTTGTTTCATTCAGGGCTGCTATTTGGATGTAGTAGCTGCTGAGTTCTCCCAACAAGAGCTGTTTATCTTTCAGGTCTAGTGAATTCCTTGTTGTCCATAAGTGTGCGCACATTTCATGTACCAATGATGATTTGAACTTACTTTGCAAAAGTTTTTGTACGTGTGTGTGTGTGTGTGTGTGTGTGTGTGTGTGTTTCTTTCAACATAGGATGGCACCCCCATTGGCTGATATATTAAGCCAACCTGGATTGGATGAAGGAGACAATTTTTAGGCTTCATTTTTCTAGCCCCTTCTTTGCATCAGTGTAAGGTGAGCAGTGCAGTCTTTAGAAAAAGGCATCTATAGGATTACCAAATCCACTGCTCCTTCAGTGCAGTGACCTGACCTTACACTTAGGCTCCTGTTGGAAGGATTTGTGATTACAGTTCCCAATGCATTCATACCTGCTGTTTTGTGACTTTTTAAATGGGTACAAGTGGTAAATAGTATGAATGATGTCTTTTGACACAAACATAAATTGGATTTAAATGAGGCAAAGTTGCATGACATCATCAGCTTTACTCTTTCCCCTGCAGTCTTTGAAGTCCAATGGCCATAGGAAGTCGAGACAACTGGTAATGGCTTGCAATGCAGTAGATAACCTTGGAATCTTCACTGTTTAACCAAGCTCTAAACATTTCAGAATGCTTCTTCCGCCTTCATGACCTGTGAAACAAATTATTTTCACTTGCTTGGGAGAAATCTCCACATGCTTGGGGTAGATATCTCTTTATCACCACCTCATTTCACTGATGGGTTTCAGACCCATCAGCTTCCCTTAACCTGGTTTAACTCATCTACTGAAACAGTTTACTGGGCTGTGGCCACTGTGCATGCTATGGCTTCTTGGAGCGATAGTTGACAAAATAGTCCTGAAAAGGCCTTAACCCTCACACCAGAGAGATTCTTATCTCCCCTGAGACCTCAATATTTGCCGACTTGACTTAAACAAAGCTGGAATAAACCTTAGAGATCTTCTAATTCAACCTTCTCATTTAGTAAATGAGGGAACTGAGGCCCAGACAGACTTAAAAGAAAATGCTTTCCTCTATCACAGACCAGATTTTGTCTGCGTATAATTCAGCCTCTATTTACCTTAGGTTGTTTCCATTGGAGAAGACTCAATACTTAATTATTCTCTGGTACTCGGGGACAAAACATTAGTTTCTATGACCTCCAAATATTACCTTATATCATCTTCCTTATCTTTATAATCATAATAATAATGACTAGCATTTGTATTGTACTTTCTACATTCTGCAAAGCCTTACACATGTTATCTCATTTAATATTCACAGTTCTGTGAGGTAGGTTCTGTTTTCCAGAGAAGGAAACTTGACTTGCCCAGGGCCACATGGATATTAAGAGTTAGAAGATAACAATTCAGTTATCTTTCTGACTGCAACTGCACCCTATTTATATATTTAGGTAAGGTTGAATGGATTGTTTCTGTATTCCTGGAAAGATGTCATTGCTATTGGTAAATCTCAGGCAATTTTTCATTCTAGCAAGGACATTTCATCCTGGTCAACTTCTTAATCTGTTCCAGAATAACTCTGTGCATTGACTATTTCCCTGCTGTCTATGATTATTTCCAGGTCCCTTATCCTTTAAAAAAAGGATCTTATCATGCCCTTCATAGTCTTGGATTGTTCTTCCTTTTCAAGTGCAATGGATAAAGTGCCAGGTCTGGAGTCAGGAGTTCTCTTCGTGAGTTCAAATCTGGCTCAGATACTTACTTGCTGGGTGATCCTGGGCAAGTCATTTAATCCTGTTTGCCTCAATTCTACATCTATAAAATTGCAAATCTCTAGTATCTTTGCCAAAAAAACACCATATGGTCTTAGAAGAGGCTGACACAGCTGAAATGACTGAACAACAATACTCTTTGTTTTCATTACTAGATTCCTAGAAAAAGTTATCTGTGGTTCATTATCCTATCACTGACCTGAACCTTCTCTCTGATTTCTGAAAACAAAGTCTAAAATACATCAAAGAGAACAGAGGGAAAGTTGGAAAGGAAAAAGAAACAGGAAAGTTTTGAAAGTAACTTGCAGAATTATATACTTTTAAAGAAAGAAATAGGTATTAAGGGGAGACAATTTCATATCAAATTTTGTTTTTATATAATCAGAAGTAATTGTGTGTGTGTATGTGTACATAAAAATATTTCCCAAGGAAAAGAAAACAAAGGCACCTTTTACTTCAAAGAAAAACATTTTATGAATAATTTATTTTTTTAAGTACAGTGCAATTTTTATAGTTATTCAAATAATCTTATAAACATTACCAGGTGTTTTTGTTATATGGAATGAAATCTGATAAAACTGTTTCATTCACAGTCTGCAGCTTAAAGTCAATAACTCTAAATTGGTAAAAGATCTTAAATCTAGACCTGGAAAGGACTATGGAAGCTACCTAGTCTACCCTCTCATTTTGACATCTAAAAGGGTTAAGTGATTTGGCTAAGATCACACAGCCAACGAGTGGCAAAGTCAAAATTTGCAACTAATTCTTCTGATTCTAAATGTGATACTTTTGTTTTTTACCATGCTGCCTTTCATTTTATTTGGATAGCTAGATGGTACTGTGGATAGAGTTCAAAACCTAAGTCAAGAGGAATTTGAGTTACTATCCTACTTCAGATACTGACTTTGGGCAAATCATTTCACATCTTTCAGCTTCAGTTTCTTCATCATAAAGCAGTGAGGATAATAACAGCACCCATCTTAAAGGATATTTGTGATGATTAAATGAGAATATATATTTTAAGTTCTTTATAAATCTTAAAGTACTAAATAAATACTAGTAGCTATTATTGTTACTGTTATTGTCATTAGCACCATCACATTTAATTCAGGTATTTTTCTTATCCAAATTCCATATGAATAGTATGTGGCAGAGCTGGAATTTGAACTCGGCTTTCTTGTCTCCAAATATTCTACTTTCCCCATTATAACATGTTGCTTCTCAAGCACCTACATAAATACATATCAGTTGATTCATATACTGTGTGACATTTGAGCTGGCTAAGGAATTAAACAAACATGACCAGAAGAGGAAAAAAAAAATAAGAAAAAAAACCCATAAAAATAGCACACAGGCAAGAAGCTTAAAGATCTCTTCTGACCATAGTTTGACTAATCTTATCAAATATTTTTGAAAATTCATTCTCAATATATGCATGTTTATTATATTCTCTATTGTTGTACTAATATTACATAATAAACATTTACAGTTTTTTAACTTTATATATTCTACAATATACACACTTAGAAAATTTTGCTTTTGTAAAGCTAATAGCAAGAGCATTTGGGGTATTTTTTAAATCTTAATTTAACACAATTTGTTTTTTACATGGGTTAGAAAATTATATAATTTATGAGATATGTTATATATCAAGCCCTTGATATCTTTGTGACCCTGGGCAAGTCATTTTCCTCAATTGTAAAATGAGGATAATAATAGCACCTATCTCTCAGATTTGTCAGTATTAAATTATATATAGGCTTTATATGTCACTTCATTTATGATAACAAAAGCCCAGTTTCTTAATGTCTTTCTACTCATAATGGCTTCAAATTATCATTAGCTAATATGTCAAGACCCAATAATATTCTCAGAGCAAGGTTCATTGTTAACAATCGTGGCTATAAATCTGTATTTTAAATAACCTTGATAATTGTGAGTTTTTTGTTGACTTATTATCTGATTAGAATTTTTTTTTTCATAAAGCTGCCAAAGAGCTCATACTAAAATATGTAGCTCAGTTGTCAGCTCTGCCATTTTCTTGTTATTCACCTGTGTCTGTATTATTAATAATGTTCTTAATTTGTGGTTTCTTTGCAAGAATGTTTTTAGACCTCTTGTCCTTTTATAAGAGTTATTTTAGTTTAAATTATATAATGCAACCCATAATCCACTAAATTCTTCAAATGTGAGCTGCAATATATCATAATATGCAAAAAGAAAATTGAATGAGATAGCTATTGTCCCTTCTCTGTTGGTATGGAAACTCACTTTTTTTTCCAGGATACTTTGTATATCATAAGTTATATACAATATACTATGAGTGAGAGTTTCATTGTCAGTCTGCATAGTAAATATTTATATATTTTAATTTATGATTTTTTTACATAAAATAGTTATACTTGTAATATTTTCTTCCTACTCCTTCATTGATTTCTTTTCTACTAACTAACTTCTTTTTACTACTAATGTATACAAGTTGCATAGGTAGGTTAAGTTGAAGACAAATTATGAAGGACTTTGAATCATTAGGCAAAAGAATTTCATTCATGTCTTTTTTCCCTCATTTGGAAATAGTTTAAGATAAGCAGGATTCACTTGTGAATTTAATTATATTTCATTTTTTCTCTCTTAAATTAATTCTTATAATCATAGATTTAGAAATGGAAGGACTTCCATGGAAGGTTATGCAATCCACTCATTTTATATATGAGGAAACCAAGGCTCATGAGTTATTTGTTTCAAGGTCATACAAATAATAAGTAGCAAAGCTGAGTTTTGAATCAAGATACTCTTGACTATAAATCCAATGCTCATTCCTTGGTACCACATTAACTCTTGAAATTATTATCCTTGAATCTTTCCTATGTGAGGCTCATAAGTTAGATTTACTGAGTTACTTTTTCAATCAGTGTCCATACAACCGATATGAGACTGGATAGGGATCACAGAACACAATTTGAATGAAGGTATCTATGTCCTTTTAAATCTAAGATATTTGAGATTTTGGGACTTTTCTTTTGGATAGCTATCCTTGCAAAAGGAAGATTGCTTCAGATATCAAAAGCAGGGAAAAGCTTCCTGTTGGTTGTTACATTTCATTTGCAGATTTGAGGTTTCTAAAATCTTCCCAAACAGGAAATCCTAAATTAATTAAAAATCAACCACAGAATTAACTCTGCCCTGCATTTTCATGTTCCAGAGGGCTTAAAACAGCACTATTTAGATAAAGAGTGTGCCAGTTGTTCCTGGAAAAGTTTAAATAAAAAATGAGTCAGTGTATTTTTCAAAAGCTTCCCCTTAGTACACCTTTAAAGAGAAGCAGAAATCTAGCAATTCTACCTACTAGATCTGTATCCCAAAGAGATAAAAGAAAGAAAGAAAGAAGGCAGGGAGGGAGGGAGGGAAAAGAAAGCAAAGGAAGAAAGGACCTATTTGTATAAAAATATTTATAACAGATCTTTTTGTAATGGCAGTTAATTGAAAATTGAGGGGATGCCTATTTGGGATGACTGTTAACAAGTTGTAGTATATGGTTATAATGGAACATTACTGTGCTATGAGAAAAGATGAGCAGTATGATTTCAGAAAAACCTTAAAGGATGTGAATCAATTCAAAGTGAAGTAGGATGGGGGGAACATTTTATTTATACAGTTACAGCAGTACTACATAGTGATTAACTGTGAATAACTTAGCTAATCTTAGTAATGCAATGATCCAATACAGTTTTAAAAGATTCATGATGAAAAATGCTAATCATCTCCAGAGAACTTTTTTTGTGGATTTTTATTTACTTTTACCTTTGAGTCTGTGTTTTATTTCACAACATGACTAATATGGTAATATATTCTGCATGATTGAACCTGTATAATCTTTATTAAATTGCTTACTGTCTCAGGGCAGAGGAGTTGATGAAGGGAGAGAGAAAATTTGGAAATAAATTTTTTACAAAATGAATGTTAAATAGCAACAACCTCTGATGGATGAGGCTCTTTCCAACGATGAGGTGATTCGGGCCCATTCCAATAGACTTGTGATAGAAAGAGCCATCTGCATCCAGAGAGAGGATTGTGGGGACTAAATGTGGTCCTTTTCACCTTTCGTTGTTGTTTGCTTGCTTTTTCTTTTTTTTTTTTCTTTTTCTTTCTCTTTTTTTTTTTTTTTTTTGGCCTTTTTATTTGTCAACATACTTTTGAAGGGACTCAGAAATCCTTTTCAGAAATACTATCCATGAACTCTGTTTAATAACCTCCTTACAAGCCTCAGATAATTCCATGGCTACTAGGGCTCAAATGTCACATTCTGACAGTTGCCTTTTACATTTTGTTTAAAAATATATTACCTTGGGCTTGGAATTTTCTCATTTACTTTCTCTGCTTATCTGAACCTTATCTAGCCTGTTTCTAAGGCAATAGGATATGGAAGAAAGAGTAATGGATTTGAAATCCGGACACTGGTTAGGTAGATCATGGAAATGCTAGAAATGTGTTGTACATTTATTTAACAGATTATCTTAACCTCAGTCTATTGACTGGATTAAGGTAGCAATTCATAAATTATATTGAACAATTAAGCAGTACAGTGGATAGCAGTAAATTAAGCATGGGAATTGGCATGACTTGAGTTCAAATCCTTCTGCAGATAATTCCCAAATGTCTGAGTTACTTATCTCTTAGCCTCAATTTCTTCATCTTTAAATAAGGATAGTTATATCTTCTTTGAGGACCAAATGAGATTTTATCTATCTATATATAAAAATAATTTTGCAAACCTCAGAATTGTATATAAATGTTAGCTATTAGGTGCATAAAGTATTTTGTGAATTGTAAAGCACTATAGATGAGCATTTTCAAATTCATATTAACTTAGAAAACTTCAAATTAATATTACCTATTTTTTTACTGTACTTTTGAATTTTTGTTAAATATTTCACAATCACATTTTAAGCTAGTTATGGCTCACTCAGGTAGCATATATGTGCTCTGTATTTTATATCTTGGTGACAGATGATTGTGCTATTGTGATTATTAAATTTCTCTAAGCATAGTGCCTGACACTTAGTAGACACTTAATAAATGCTTATTGACCTTTCCTGGTATGTGTAAGTCACATTTGTCTCTCCCTTCCTTGGAATTTAGAGGTGGAAGGGATGTTAGTTTTACTTTCTCCCCTTAAAGTTTCAGAAGAAAGTAGTGTCTTCTATCATTATAAATGCTGTTTAGATCTCCATTTTGGTATATGATCATTATCTCCAGGTGATTTGTGTATGGGCTGTCTTCCCACTGAGGTTACAGATTTGCTAAGAACCCTGGTTTTTTTTATCTGTGTTCCAAAAGCTCAGTACAGTGTCAAGAAGACCTGGTGTGGTCACTTGGGAAATATTTATTCAGATGAATTCAATTACCTTAATTCTGGATTCAGACCTAGAGTGCTTCTTTTAGTACTTCTGCAGCTACCACTCTTATTTTGAAATGGAAAGAATCATCTTGTTTGTTTTTATTATTGTTGCAGGTGGAGTTGGAGGTCACATTGCCTGGAGAAGGAAAAGACCGGATATTTAAGGTGGCCATAAAATGGATGTCATGTGTGAGTCTACAAGCTTTGCATGATGCGCTCTCCGGTCGCCTGCCTAGTGTCCCTTTTGAAACCATTCAGGCATTGGATGTAGTGATGAGACATTTACCATCCATGAGGTAAGAAGACTTAGTGTGACTTTGTATATTAACTAGTTTTTCAGCATCTGAAGAAATTCATCTCCAAACTACATTATTGCCCAAGAATTAAAAAAAAACTGAATGGAATTATAAATTATATCAAATTTTCATTTACCTAATTAGTCAGGCTACTTTAATTCATTCCAACAACTAAAATCAGAGAGCTCTACCATGTGAAAATTCTTGTCTTCTCCAAAGGAGAGGAGAATGAATTAAAAATTCTTATAACTCTTTGAATATTCAAAAAGGTACTTTTTAGGAATTCAGGGATTAATCTTTCATACAGACATCTCTTAGCTTTAAAGGCAAGTAAAGTTATGATCTACCTTCTAAAAGTGTTTGCAAGCAATCAATCATAAACATATATTGATATCTTGAAAGTATCCCCCTATTAGGGGTTTGTAGATTATCTACAAACATGGAAAAATAATTATCATTGTAACACTCTCCTTTCACATGTGCATGCATATAGCCAATACTGAAATGCAAATAAGTAATTGACAATAGATAGCCTTAGATGTGGCTCAAGATGATAAACAATCTGACACTTCTGCATATATAAAGGATGGTGGTTTTTTCTGACTTTCCCCTCTATATTCTGTTCTTCTTTTGGTTTGATAGATTGTTGGCAGATGGTCTTGGTGTCTTTGCTTCAGGAAGGATAACCATGATTCTGACAAGTATGATGCATCTAAGACACACAGTCAAAGCTGATATCAAAAGCTTTGAGCTTTTATTATGCTGTAAAAAATTTTTGTATGCAAGTGACTGTCACCAGACAGCATTATAAGTCATGATTAGGACTGATACTGTCATGAAGGCCTGACATAATCTTAAAATGCAAGACTGCTTTACATAAAACTTTTCTACCCCAAAAAATGATAAATTGAAGGATTTAAGTTCAAATGCAACCCAGTCCTGATTAGTGCAAACAATGAATCAATGAATGAAGTGATCAAAGTTACATGACATATTTCCATTAATATGAATTCTAATCATATAGCACACTCTTTGGGGCTTCATTGCACTTTTAAACACTTTCACATCACTTTTCATGATTTCATTAGCAATTCACTAGGATAGGCACAACAGATATTATCCCCATTTTACTGATGAAGACACAGAGGTTAGAAGAATATCACAGAAAGAATTCAAACAGATCTTCCTTATTCAGTCTATGCTGTACTCGTTCTTCAACAGATAATAAAAATCTGGAGCTAAATGTGCATAGCCTTATTCATTTGGGGTATCTGTTTTTGTTTGGTTTTTGATTTTTGGTTTTAGTTTTGGGTTTTTTTAAATCAGTAGAGTAGCAAAGTAGCAAAAAAACTGAATTTTGGAGTCAGAAATTCTTGGCCTATTTCCCAACTTTGATACTTTATGATCTTTATGATGGACATAATACATAATACCTTACTTCCTTATTTTCTTTATCGATCAAAAAAGGGAGATGAACAGCATAAGAGACTAAGATCCCTTTTTTCCATAAATCTTAACTTTTCTTCCTTAATTGAATTTGAACTCTTTAATTCATCCTTCCCCTTTTCTCCTTCTCCATTGTCTTCTAACATATTTCACAAACGCTTAATGGTGTGGGATCTAAGTATTAAAGGCTTGTATACAAGTGTGCTAAGGTAGAGTGAGCTGTCCCAGTGAATTCCTCAATGATTGGAGGTCTTTAAATAAAGGGAGATTTAAGAGGGGAGCCATTCTTGGCTTTGAGTTGATCTCTGATCTCCAGCACTTATCACTATTTAATCATTTAATGATCTAGACATGGGTGTGCTGGAGCTAGTTGAAACTGGCTCAGAAGAGACAATTGTTTATAATTTGAAATCCATAAATGGTTCAAATCATAGTTTTATTGATTCGTTGTTTTATTGATTTCTAGATGTAACAAAGTGATGAAAAAATGATAATAATTCAGGTTAAACTTAAAGGTGTGTTGTGATATTTTTGAGGTCTGATTTTTTAAAAAATTTATTAGTTTATTTACAAAGCATATGCATCAGTAATTTTTCCAACATTGACTCTTGCATAACCTTTTGTTGCACATTTTCCCCTTCTTCCCCCAACCTCCTCCCCTATCTCACAGATAGTCCAATACATGTTAAATATGTTGAAATACATGTTAGATCCAATATGTGTATACAAATTCATACAGCTATCTTTTGTGCAAGAAAAATCAGATCAAGAAGGAAAAAAAAGAAAAACTGAGGGGAAAAAAATCAAGCAAATAACAACAGAGAGAGTAAGAATGCTGTTTTGTTCCACATTCTGTTCCCACGGTCCTCTCTCTGGATATAGATGGTTCTTTTCATCACTGCACAAGTGGAACTGGTTTGAATTATCTCAATGTTGAAGAGAGCCATGTCTGTCGGAATTGATTGTCCTATAGTCTTTTTGTTGTCATGTATAATGATCTCCTGGTTCTGCTCATTTTACTTTACATCAGTTCATGTAGGTCTCTCCAAACCTCTATGAAATCATCCAGCTAGTCATTTCTAGCAATAGTATTCCATAGCTTTAATATACAATAATTTATTCAGCTATTCTCCAATTGATGGGTATCCACTCGTTTTCCAGTTTCTTGCCATTATAAAAAGGGCTGCCACAAACATTTTTGCACATGTGGATGGATCCCTTTCTTTCCTTTAAGATCTCTTTTGGATATAAACCCGGGTAGAAACACTGTTGGATTAAAGGGTATGCGTAGTTTGATAACTTTTTGAATATAGTTCCAAACTACTCTCCAGAATGGTTGGATCCATTCACAGTTCCAGCAACAATGTATCAGTGTCCCAGTTTTCCTACATCTCCTCCAACATTTGTCATTATCTTTTCTGTCATCTTGGCCAATCTGAGAGATACGTAATGGTACCTCAAAATTTGTCTTAATTGGATTATCTCTGATCAATAGTGATATAGAGCACCTTTTTATTTGACTAGAAATGGTTTTAATTTCTTTATCTGAAAATTTTCTGTTTATATCCTTTTACTATTTATGAATTGGAAAATAGCTTGAATTCTTATAAATTTGAGTCAATTCTCTATATATTTTAGAAATGAGCCTTTATCAGATCTTTTGGATATAAAAGTTTTCCCAATTTATTGCTTCCCTTCTAATCTTGTCTGTATTAGTTTTGTTTGTACAAAACATTTTTAATTTAATATAATCAAAATAATCTATTTTATGATCAATAATGATCTCTAGTCACAAATTCCTACCTCCACAAATCTGAGAGGTAAACCATCTTATGTTCTTTTAATTTGTTTATAGTATCAGTCTTTATGTTTAGATCATGAACCCATTCAACCTTATCTCGGTATACGGTGTTAGGTGTGGGTCTATGCCTAGTTTCTGCCATACTAGTTTCCAATTTCCCAGCAGTTTTAGTCAAATAGTGAATTCTTATCCCAAAAGGTGGGGCCTTCTGGTTTGTCAAATATTAGATTGTTATAGTCATTGACTATTTTGTTTTATGAACCTAACCTATTCCACTGATCAATTGGTCTATTTCTTAGCCAGTACTAAATGGCTTTGATGACTGCTACTTTGTAATGTTTTAGTTCTGGTACAGCTTCCTTATTATTTCTTTTTAAATTCTTGACTTTTGAAATCTGATTGTTAAACATTTACTAGTATCTTCTAGCTAGTCTCCTCTACAATATTTCTTAACAAATGAAGAGATGTTTACTCCTCTATTCCCATCAAGTGGTGAGAGTCTTACTCTCTAGGATTTTATGCATCCTGCCTATGATTGTAAAAATATTATAGCAATAAAAATAAGTCCTTGAGGATATAGTATGTCTCAGTGGATAAAATTATAGGACTTGGAAGCAAAGACCTGCATTTAAATCCCTTCTCACTTACTAGCTTTGTGAGCCTAGGTAAATCACAACTCTAAGCCCTATGTACCTCCTCATTAAAGTAGAAATAATAATAAGACTTATTTCATACAGTTGTTGTGATACTCAAATGAGACAATATGTGAAGTGCTTTGCAAATCCTAAAACAATATACAAATATGCTATTGACTATTAAATTCTGCTTTGTCAGTCAGAGATTCCTTAAAGTGTACTACATTTAAAGTTGCTTGTGACTGATTCTGCATATGAAACTAGAAAATAATACAAGAAAATATCCAAATGTACGTGTGCGCATGGACTTTGGGTACCAGAGGGGAGTGCTATGTGGAAGAAGGATTATGCTTGATCTGCTTAATTCTAGAGTGCGGATTTAGGTTGAAGGGTTGGTAGTTTCATAGAGACTGATTTTAGCTCAATAAAACAAAGGCCAATTAAAGCTTTCCAGATATGGAAGGAGTTACTACCTCTTGGAGGACCTCAAAGAAAACTTAGATGACCACATGTGCCTGATATTGGATTCCTGTATCACAATGGAGTTGTGAAGGTTAAGTCCTTTTAGCTCTTCCTACTTGGAGATTCTTAATGATTCTTAATGATCCTCTCCTGTAGTATCTGTGCAGGTTGTAGTTTCAATTGGTTTCTTGAAGAATGTTGTAAATCTATCATTTTTATCCACTTTTCACTTTTATCCAATCATCATTTATCTCATTTTTATCCACTTTCTCACAAACCTTTCTTTCCAGTTAGTGTGGCCACTAGTGAGAGTTTGTCCATTTCTTAGTCTAGATTCACAGTTTCTTGTTCATTGACTGCTCCTTAAGCCAATGTGAATTCCATTGAGATGAATGCTGATAATAGCTTGTTGTGTCAGCTTCACCCAAACACTTGGAAAGTTAAAACAGATTTCTTGGGGTCTTCATGATGTCAAGTATCCCAGTGTTCCTGTTCATAACATTCCACTCCATCAAAATTGCTTTGTTTGGTAGACATAGGGGTTAGAGAAATAAAGTTAAAATTCCTTCAGTCAGATAACTACTTATTAGAATATCATGCCTTTGAACCTCATTCTTCTGACACCAGATCTGTTCCTCTAGCATGCCACATGTCTTTTGTTATTTTTGCAGGCTACTTTGAATTCTTCTGATTCTATAACTTGGTAAGTCACAACTTGGTACAAAAGATTAGCAATGCTTCTTATTCCTGGTATGTTAAAAGAAAATAATTATAGCACTATACTGTATTATCTTTTCATGTACCATAAGAACTTTCTTGAGATGGGGGATTATATTATATCTTATCAAAGTTAAAATAAAACCTTGCAGGCTGGCTTCTTAGAAGGTTCTCAGTAAATGTATACTTTCCCTATATGTTCTAAAATTGACTCGTCTCATTTGAAAAGTAATTGAACTTAATAGTGACTAATTCTTGATTCCAGGTATACACCCGTGGGGCGATCATTTTTTACTGCATCAGAGGGATGCTCAAACCCTCTTGGTGGAGGAAGGGAAGTTTGGTTTGGATTCCATCAATCAGTTCGACCCTCACTTTGGAAAATGATGTTGAACATTGATGGTAAGAATTTTTTTCCTGTTCTCATTGAGTGTTTATTCCTAAAGAGCTAAAAGTATATGGCATTGTGGGTGCAAAGAGCATCATAGTTAGAACTGGGTCACTTAATTTCTAGTCCTGGTCCCGTAGTCCAGGTTCCCTTCTAGGCCTAAATTATATGTTATAATAAGTAAGTGGAGCAGTGCATAACAGCACTGGACTTGAATTTATAAAGACAAGTTCAGACTTTCACTAGCTTTTGACCCTGGGAAAGTCATTTAATTGTCACAGTTTCCTCAGCTATAAAAGAAGGATAAAGATAACACCTATCTCTCAAGGTTATGAAGATATGAGATCCCATTATATGTAGGAAATCTTAAAGTGCCATATGAATGCTATATTATCATCATTGTCATAAATGAGATCAAGATTATAGACTGGTTATAAGTTTGATCTCCATAGTATATTAAAGTCAGGATTAGTTGTCACTTACAAATTGGTTGTCCTCCTCATGACTCAATTGGGCAAATATTTCTATAGTGCCTAATACATCTAGTACATTGTGAGAGTACAGAAATCAATAAAAGATTCCTGCTCTAAAGTATAAGGAGCTTATTACAATTTAGGTGGAGAGTAAACAACCTTCTCTTTTCACATTAGTTATGTGCTACCATAAACAACAACATTCTGAATATACAGTCATGTCATTATTATAAAATGTTAAGAGCCTAAGAGAATCTTAGAGAAGATCTAGATCAGGCATTCTGCTTTCCACAGAACCTATAGATTTCATGGCATTTATGAACTTAAATTTTAAAATGTTACATTTTTATTTTCACTAAGTGAAATTTATTATTTATTTCTATTATTTAAAAAAAAAAAAACTTCATTATGAGAAAAGACCTTTAGAAATCACTAAAATACCAAAGAACTTATGATATTAAAAAATGTTATAAATCCTTGGTCTTCACCAATCTACTCTATAGATAATGGTACAACTATTACCTTCAATAAATAATTAGATTTTTATAAATGCCCAGTTAACTCTGCAACTTAGGCCATGTCTTTCACATTTCTTTTTCTCTCTATAGTTTCAGCAACAGCCTTTTACAAGGCACAGCCAGTAATTGAGTTTGTTTGTGAAGTTTTGGATTTCAAAAGTATTGAAGAGCAACAGAAACCTCTGACAGATTCCCAAAGGGTAAAGTTTACCAAAGAAATCAAAGGTAAGGTTTCATATATGGAAAATATATGCTCCTGAGAAATGTCACTTGTATCTTTTGCTGGGATTTTGGTCTTATTCTACTGAATTAGAATATTAGGCATGCTCTTCATTCTGTTGAGGTTAAAATGTTCTGATTCTGCCAAACTTGACAGGCTCTGCTTATCACCACTTTTTGTGAGCTATTATTCATTTATGTGTTTTTATAGGGAATTGGGGGTGGCAGTAGGAATTAATTACGTTCCTCTGAAGATTAAATGAAATGCATTTCACAGAGTATGAGAGTTACATACTCAGTCATTTTCTAAATAATGAAGTCTTTACGGATAGAGGATTTCTAATTTTTTTTTTTTTTTTGACAAGTACCTAGAATCCAGTCATCCAGGGGTAAGGGGCAGTAGTGTTCCTATGTAAGTTAATAGGTTATCGTTTCAGAACCAGATAGCCTTTTTAATATAAAATCATGGCATTCTTGTGATTTTAGCAATTTGTTTTTTATATCTACATGATAAAGAATGTAAGACATCAGTACTGCGATTATGGATCAGGTAATGTAAGCAGACTCTCCACCTCCTCTTTACCCCCAAAATCTTTGGAATAGGTTTTTCTTTGAATTTTAATTTTTATTAGATCATCTGTTGGGCAGTGAGCAAGTTATAGTATATAGTATGTTAAATAAGACTGGACAGTAAATTGACATTACTCAATTTCAGCCCGTCATTAAGAATTTGCCCTATTTTTCACAGTGGGGAAGCAACTCATTCAATTCATGAAAATGTTTTTATTTGTTTCTAATGTCATCACAATTGAATTTCTGTTCCAATTTCCATTGTGGTTTAAAGGTGCTTGTAAGTTTTGAGTGGGTTTGTGTTTCTGGAGCATAGTCTTCAGTATTTTTCTATCATTCTGGAAAGATTTTGAGTAGAGATACAGTGGGCATGCCATCAAGAGCTGCTAAGTGGCATGTTGGACAGAGTATCTATCCTGAGGTTGGGAAAATTCATTTTCCTGAATTCAAATCAACTCTCCGACACCTGCTGGTTGTGTGACCTTGTGTAAGTCACTTAACCCTGTGACCTCAAGTTTCCTCATCATAAAATGAGCTGGAGAAATAGTAATCCATTGAAGTATCTTTTTCAAGAAAACCCCAAATGGGGTTAAATACTATTGAAAAATGACTGAACAATAATGGTGATAGATTTGTATATATCCCTGTTCTTGTTACAATTTTTCCACCACAGTAACTGTTTCCTCAGTTAAAAAGAGGAATGGTTGTTTTCTCTATTGTTGGAAAGACTATAAATATGGCAGCACAGAAAGATATATAAATTTATCTTGTAAACTGGGAAGAGTTTTGATGGGTCCTAAAAGCATGGAATTTCTATTTTATTAGGTCTAAAGGTTGAGATAACACACTGTGGGCAAATGAAGAGAAAGTACCGTGTGTGTAATGTCACCAGACGACCAGCAAGTCACCAAACGTAAGACTTCCTTAATGTAAATTATTATTTCATGGGTTTATAAGGGCTTCTGCAATAAAACTTCTATGTTTTTATCATGCCTATATTCATCATAGACGCCAAATTTTGCATAATAAATCAGTGTGAAGTTAATGAAATACCAAATATTTGTGTATATGTGTATATACAATACATGTAAAAAATTTCCTAAACCTTAAGAAATTCACCACCGAATAGTAGATATAATACATATATTTATATATAAGGAATTCACGCATATATTTATCTCCTTCTCTTCGTGAATTTTATAGATTTGGGAAATTTTCTTCATTGGCAGAATGAAAAGAAACAGTTATTAGAACTCTTTAATAACATTGTTATAGCCATTAAAAACCAAACATTGTTTTGAGTTGTGTATATTTTTCTTGTGAATTTAACCTATAACCATTATTGCATTCAGGAAATGACCAAAAGGTTTTCTAATTCTTACCCAATGCAAAATTTCAGTCACTCTACAATATTCATGATAGGATTTATTCTTTCTTTTGATTAAATATCTTTAATACTGGGAAGAATTTGCCTTCATTTTGAGACTGTCCAGTTCATTGTTTAAAAGCTTCAGTTAAGAATTTCTTCCATACATTAAACTGGTATTTATCTCCCTGCTGGCCCCTGAGCTAAGCAGAATAAATCTTATCCCAGAGTCAGGAAGACTTCCTGATTTCAAATCGGTCTCAGGCACTTACTAGCTTGGTGACACCAGGGAAGTCACTTAACCCTGTTTGCCTCAGTTTCCTCATCTATAAAATGAGTTGGAGAAGGAAGTGACAAATCACTCCAATATCTTTGTTAAAGGGAAACCCAAATGGAGTCACAAAGGATCACACACTACCGAAATTAATAGAACATCAACCACCTCTGATTTCAGAGCCAGTATTCTTTGCATCTTACCCTGCGTTGTGTACCTTTCCTATATGGAGATGGCTATAATCCTTGTATTCCTTTCACCTTTTATTATTCTCCCTTTCCATCCAAGAGTCAAATGCTAAGAAATTCCTAGGAGTAGTGGTGCAATGTGTGAATTGTTTAAAAAAAAAAAAAAGTAATCTTTACTCAGCAATAATAACTGTTGCTCTAAGAAGTAACAGCAGCATAACTTTGTTGCAGCCACATTATAACCTGCCTTCTTTCTTGCCTCTTCTTACTCATACTTCTGAATAGGACACAGTCACACCATATCAGTGGGAAGCCTTTTGTATATTAAGTGGCAATTTTTCTTTTGCCTGGAAAGTGATGCATCCTGGGAAATACTACATTTAAATTGTCTGCTGTTATAAATTTACATGTTGGGATCATTTTTTCCCTAGTCATGTTAGATCTCTTTTCATAAGGAACCATTTTAGTTATTTAAATTATTTCTTGTTGCTGAAGTCAGAGGTCCTGTATAAAAATATTTGCCTAATAAATGATTTATTTATAAGACTATAAGTATTTCCTACTGGAAAGATTAATGATATATCCAATGTGGCTTCCTTATATAGTTCCAGCTGCCCTGCATCATTATGTGTATGTGTACCATTTTTTTCCTACCTCATAAGACCTGTGTTCTCTCAGTATGATTCAAAAACTTGATTCTTGAATATTCTGCTTTAAATGTTTTATCTTTGTTTTATATTTGTAACTTCCCCAACACTCTCTTGCCCCATTCTCTCTACAAGGAACTTATCAGTACTTGAAACATAGAATACTCTTAAGTGAGTTTTTATGTATGCCTTGACTGTCTATAAAATATTTTCCCATAAACCAATTTTAATTAATCTACAGAATCATGGATAAGCTTACAACATGAATCTCTTTATTCACTAGATTCCCACTTCAGCAAGAGAGTGGCCAGACTGTTGAATGTACGGTGGCACAGTATTTTAAAGACAGACACAAATTGGTTCTACGTTATCCTCACCTTCCATGTTTACAAGTTGGACAGGAGCAAAAGCATACATACCTTCCTCTTGAGGTAAGTAATCTTCAGATTTCTTTGATGTATTGGTCTATAAAGAATCTACAAAAATACAGATCTGTTCTTTTTTTTTGTTTGTTTCAGTGTATGATTGTACTTTGTACTGAATCAAAATTCTTGACCTAAGACATTGTAAATACTGAAAATGAAAAAAACAAAGGGTTTTTGCATTGTTTTACATATTTGAGTTGTTATTTTTATTTTTTTAGGATTGAGCAGAAGCTCTGGATCCCTGGATTTGAATAGCCTGGGATCTTTGGAGATGATGGTCCACAGAAAGGATATAAATATTTATTGAGATAGCAAATTTTGCTTCATTGTGTTCAGTATTGTACTAGGTATCAAAGAAAGGGTCTAGAGAAGAAGAAAGATTTCAACTTAAAAGAGTTAGACCACATATCCAACAGAGGTAACATGAAGAAACCTTGTATGAGTTGCTATAAGCAGGCTTTATATTTCAGGGGAATATGAGTTGGAAATTTTATAGATCAACTCATTTTAAATGGCACTATGAAAATTGTTGTAATTTAAAGCTTCTTAAGAACAAATCTGCAGTTTTATATTTGTGCACTTCACAGTGCTTACTGAGTATAATTAGTTTAGAATAATAAAATCTTTGTTCTGGAATGTGTCACGGACCACTCTGACACTGTTCAATTTCTTAGAAATATATTCTAAAATTCACTAATTATATAGGACTACAAAGGAAATTCATTCTATTGAAATACAGTAATTAATCTGAGTTCACACATCCTACATTAAGAATTTCTAGACTTGATTTTAAAGATGAACAAACAGGCTTAGAGTTTTAACAGAGTACTAGTAATCTATGGGTAATCCCATCCATTTCCTAGAATTGGGTAAATCCAGTTTATCCAATTCAGATATGAATCTCAAGTGTGAAACCCCTCTGATATATTCCTAACTGGTGGTCATCTGGCCCCTGCTGAAAGGCCTTCTGTGGGAGGAAATTCACTAGGTTTTAAAGCAGCCCATTTAATTTTGAGGAAAATGCTAATTGTTATTCTTCTTTATATTGTGGTTTCTTGAATTTGGTGGTTGCTCATAAGCTCCAGTAGTAGATTGAATAGTTGTAATTTTTTTTAAACTTTTATAGGTATGCAACATAGTGGCAGGACAGAGATGTATAAAGAAACTGACTGACAATCAAACCTCTACTATGATACGGGCAACTGCAAGATCAGCACCTGATCGGCAAGAAGAGATCAGCAAATTGGTGAGTGATTATTCGCTTGCTACATGGGCCCAGACTAGAGCCCTATCATCTCTGTCTAGTTATTAAGAATCTACTGCAACAAAATCCTTTGTACAGTTATGCATGGACATGCTCTCAAGAAGAAATTTAAGCCTGTGTCTGACCTTTTGTGTATTGTTTTCTTTTTAAGATGCGAAGTGCAAGTTTCAATACAGACCCTTATGTTCGTGAGTTTGGCATAATGGTTAAAGATGAAATGACAGATGTCACTGGCCGGGTCTTGCAGCCACCATCAATCCTCTATGGAGGCAGGGTATGTGACAGAACATAACTTGTGCATTGTCTGGTCTCATTGGTATTTTACATGCATGTTCCAGGGCTTGTGGAGGTGATGATAGCATAGTTTGACCTCTAATACAATTCTTTCTCTCCTGGCAAAGAAATGAAACTATCGATGATGGATATGATAACTATCAATGATGATTACTATCTTTTCTCACAGTTAACATAATCCTTCTAATTTTTGAATCAGTCTATGAAATAAAAAATTGGAATTATCAATATGGAACATCACCAAAAAAGAACGGAATTTTCCTTGCTGTGTGAATATTAAATTTCAGGAAAGGCTTTTGTGGGAGACAAAGAAAGTACTTTAGGGAGTCAGGATAATTTATAATTTTAAAATCATTTTATTCTGTATTGGATATGTACAAAATAACTAATCAGTTTTAAGTCTGATGTTATCTTTCATTAAATTCTCTAGTAACTTATTTCTGTCACTTCAGAAGATGGGTCCAAATTCTTTGACTAGTACTTCTAAGCCATTTGACCATGAATACATCCAAGCCTCAGTTTCCCCATATATAAGAATAACTCCTGCCCTTACAATGTTGTTATAAGGATTGCTATGAGGTGATGCTTGTGAAAGTCCTTAAAAAAGTATAAATTATGAGATTTCGGTTTCATTATGCTAAAATAGAAGGTATAGGAACAGTAGCATTTTCTTGCTTTAATAATGTACCTCACATTGAATTATACTTTAACTCATTAAATTTTACAAAGCTTTATAAAACCATGTAACTAAGAAAAGCATTCATGGGGGTCCTTTTTCTTTCTCTTTTACAAACTTCCTCCCACATTTGCCTTTACAGAATAAAGCAATTGCTACACCTGTCCAGGGGGTTTGGGATATGAGGAATAAACAGTTCCACACTGGAATTGAAATCAAGGTCTGGGCGATTGCTTGCTTTGCACCTCAACGGCAGTGTACTGAAGTCCATCTTAAGTAAGTCCCCTTGACAGAACTAAAATGATCACTCATTATTCTTGCTTAAGGGATGCAGTGGTAACTTGGCTAATTTTCGCTGTATGTTTCTTGGTCGTTATCAAAGGTGATCAGAGGTGGGTCAAAGAGACACGTTAAACCACTTTGTGTAGACAGGGAGAAAGGCTTTTCTTTCAAGAGTTGTTATCACAGAGGGGAGTAGAAAGCATGTGTGGGCCATTTAAATAAGGAGCAATTTTCACTGAAGTCACCAATTTTATATAGTTAGCATTTAGGTTTGGAATGGGTTTTTTTTTTAAGCAACCTAAAGAATAAATGGAAAATAAGTTACAAATAATTAAGAAGGAAAAAAAAAAGCAGGGAGTGAAAGAAAAATGTTCATAGAAACTAGAGGAAAAGCAAGAAAGGTAAAGCTTCAGAGAAAGACACTACCCTGCCACTAGCCTGAATTTTCTCTTTCATCCATGTCTGGCCTGATTTCACAGTTCCTATTATCCCCATACCAACTGGATAAGGCCTCTTCGGACCTTCTGATTAAAAACTGCCTATAGGAAAACAATCATTGGAATATTACCCAGATTATCTAACTGTCCCATAATTTAACTTTCCAGGACACCTCTGTGTAGGAGATAAGACTCTTATTTGACTCTCTTAGGTGTACACAATTAAATTGAGTACTCTTAGTGGCATATTTTAAGCACTGCAGTAATTATTTTTTCATAAAGCATTTTATCACCCCAATCTAGTTTTCCTCTCATCCACTGATTAGTGACTAATGATAATCAGAGATTCAAAAGCAACTGATAAAAATACAGATTTTGTTGCCTTAAATGATTGTTTGTCAGTTAGAATACATTTTGAAGGAAAACTTAAAATCTTGACCCATAAGCTTTGTAGAATGCCAATATTCAGAAGTCTGATAAGTATTCCAAAAATTACATCTGATTAGCAATATTTTCAGAGACTATTTTTCCTCTAAGTACTGGTAAAGCTATATCAGTTATTCTCTCTGCTTATTTCTTCTGATTTTTTTTTTCTTTGTTGTACTTGTTCCTCTATTCAGGATACAATTAAATCATCTGAGCCTATATTTCTTGTTTATGTATCCTATATAGCTCAAATTCATTATACTCATTAAAGGATGTGTTAAATATTTCATTTTTTTTTTTTCTGAATTTCCTTGTGCCCTAACACATACTCGGTTTTTATAAAGATATCATTTGATCATAAAAAAATGTACATATTTTAATATTCCTATTCTGAAAACACCATAAGCCTTTAGCTGTATATTCTACAAAATTTTAGTTCTATATATTTCCATTTGTTTAATATTTGTTAGATTTGTTCAGTTCTGAGAGAAGAACATTGTGGAAGATTATGGAACAAATCTTCTAATGCAAATGTATTACTCTTTTCATAATTCATTTAACTTTACCATTGTTACTTTAGAAGCTGTGCCATTTGGTTTATATATGTATTCAGTACTGATATTAATTCATTGTGCATGATTCCTTTAAGCATAACTAATTAGAAATGAAAACATTTAGAAGATAGTTTTTGAAGAGTAATGGACATTAGAAAGTACTCCTTAAAGTAATTTGATTTTTGAAAGGCTGTGTTAGAAATATACATCTTAAATTGCTTCTGAATTTTGTAACTGGTGGAATATATATCTAGTATCTTCACTTAAAACTGAAATTTGAAAGCATAGATAGGAATTCAAATTAACAAATATTTGGAAAGGAAAAAAAGTCTTATATTTAACTATAATGTGAGAAATGACAGGTAAGTATGTTGAAATATTTGATACTATTAAGGTGCCAGTTCTGGACTATGTTCCAAAGCTCACCTTTGATACCATCATCTTGTTTTCATTGTCTTGAAGCCTGTTCTCCCATACCCTCCTGGAAAAATAATATCACACAGAAATTACTTCTGTTCAACAATATTAATAATAAGACCTTTAATATATTGGAGTGACTAAAGTCAAATAACTATTGGGGTAGACTTGGGTTTTAAGTTTTTATTTTACAATAAAATGTTTTTTTCTTCCCAAAGCTGAAAATTGGTTTTCCCCCCTGCATATTGCATACTGGCCTCCAAAAAGGCCAGTACTATCTCCTTTTATATATTTGGAGTGATGCATACAATTCAAACAGATATCTTTAGTTGATTTCTGTGGTGCTCATGTCAACAAAATTCAAGCTTGCTCAAAACATTTCAAAAAATCAAGGTCAATGGAAAACTATTAAAATAAAGACTAAGGATCTTTGAGTAGTAACAATACTTCAAATTTATATGGAACTTGTTTTTCTAAATGGTCATTATTCTCTTAGGTATGCTTTGTTCCACATGAGAACATAAGGCTTAGCCTGGCATGATAGGAAGAGCATTGAACTTAGAATCAGCAAGATATGGCTTCAAATTCTACCTCAGATATTAGTTGGGCAAGTAGCTGAACCTCTCAGCTTTAGTTTCTTCATCTATAAAATGGGAATAATAATATAATAATAATAATATTTTAAATAATAATAATATTTTAAAAATACTACTTTTTTATATGGAATGCCTCTCTGAAAGGGAAGTTGGAGGAGGAGGGACACTGGGGAGAACTGTTATTATGTAAAAAACAAGATAACTCAATAAAAGTTTATTTAAAATAGCAATAGCAACTCACAAGAATCATTCTTATAAAGATCAATTTTGATAAACATTGGTTTATAATCTGTGAAACATTATTTCATTATTTAACATATTAAAGAAACACTTCGCAGCACTCTATGTGTGTTAGCTATTTTATTGCTACTATGAGGAAAACTATTTTTATTGACCTTCCTTGTGCCCCAGTGAATTAAATATTTTGAAAATGAAACTTCTTAATAGGGAGTAATTCAGCAGGCATTGATTAAATGATTACTGTGTGCAAAGTGAGAGGTAGTATATATCAGTGTTGGACTTGATATATCCAGTCATCTCTTTCACTAGAAGCTGTTTAGAACACTTGCTAATTGCATGAAGGTTGGAGTTTTCATCCCAGGAGTAGTTTACACTAATTAAGTCCCAGGTCCTTTCCCTTTCCCCTCCCCATCCCCAGTATACACATTTACAAATGTGTAAGGCAGTATGCTTGATTGCAAGGTAATATTTTTATGGCTCAGTGATTTCACCAAATACTAATCTCTATTAATCCATTTGGAATGGGTTTTTTTTTTAAGCAACCTAAAGAGTAAATGGAAAATAAGTTACAAATAATTAAGAAGGGGAAAAAAAAAAAAAAAGCAGGGAGTGAAAGAAAAATGTTCATAGAAACTAGAGGAAAAGCAAGAAAGATAAAGCTTCAGAGAAAGACACTACCCTGCCACTAGCCTGAATTTTCTCTTTCATCCATGTCTGGCCTGATTTCACAGTTCCTATTATCCTCATTCTATACCATCATCTATACCCATAGTCATAGCCCATCTATACCATCTCATCTTGAATGACTTTTGTCCATTCTTCTAACTGTTCCAACATTTGGGAGTTTCCTCTACGTCTTTTAACATTGGATGGATGCCAAAGGAATAAGTTATATTAATTACTCAATTCTTCTTCCAGTCATACTTCTTTCTGATGACATCCTTTGGCATATTTTTGTTCAACCTAAGGAAAATCTTCTTTCCTATTTGAGCTATCCAGAAGTGTAGTAAAACTACCTTTTCCCCCTTTTATTCTTTCTTTCCCACTTTGCATCCCATTGAGCAAATTAAATGCAAAAAACAAAGCCCTCTCTTCATATGTTGAATACTCCAATAAAACAAATCTCTATATTGGTCACATCTTGATAGGTGATGGAAGTCGTCAGAACTCATGGCTTATAATTGTGTTGATCAGTTTTTAAAGACTTTCAAAATTTCTGTCCATAAAATGATTGTCACAAAATTATTCTTTTATTGTGTTTGTTTTGTATCAATTAACAGAAACACTTTTTCTCTAAAACAGTTTCTTTATAACTTTAATGGCATAATAGTATAGCCTTCAGGTAGAGTCTGGATTTGTTGAGGCTATAAAATTGGATTTCTAATTTGGACAGAGCTGGACTTTTGCTTCCATGATATGGGCAACTGTAATATATTTTTTATCATCTAACTAGCCTTTGGCTAAGACTTGAGGACCTTCAAGTGGGTACTGCTTGGGTGGGCTCTACTGTCTTATCAAATTAATCTCCCAGGTAGGACTTTATAAAAAATAAATTGCTATCTGTTTAATGAAATATCAAATAAAAGATCCTTGAAATAGACAGATATACATACACATATGCTACATTCATGTGTTAAATGATTATTAATTTATATGTCTATATGTAGATTTTGATTCAATTTTTTTATAATAATCATTCTTCTCCCTTAGATCCTTCACAGAACAACTCAGAAAGATTTCAAGAGATGCAGGAATGCCAATCCAGGGTCAGCCATGTTTCTGCAAATATGCCCAAGGAGCAGATAGTGTTGAGCCTATGTTTAGGCACTTAAAGAACACATATGCTGGACTGCAATTAGTAGTGGTCATTCTGCCTGGAAAAACTCCTGTCTATGGTGGGTATTTGGGGATCCTTCAGCCTTTTATTTTTTTTAAAAAAAATTGTTTTTACTGTTTATTGAAGCCATAAATCTTTCTTCTGAAAGAGATGGTGTTAATTAAAGGAGTGGATTACAATCCAATTTTAGATTTAGATCCTAAGGGAACAACAAATTATAATTGAAAAAGAAGATTAATTAAATGAATATGAATTTTTAAGACTAATGAAAAGACTAATAAAATGAATAAACTTTGGGCAACCTGACTAAAAAGAAGAAAGTCAAAAATCATATCAATAAAGTAAAAAGGGAACAAGGTAAAAAAGAAATCATAAGAAAACCACAAGCAATAAAAAGAATTATCAGAGCCTCCTACATGGACAAATATATGCTCACAAAAGGAATGAAGCATTGGCTTTAAAAATATTAGCTATTCAAATCAACAGTTCCAAATAAAGATCTTGTATAATTGTCTCAGAAAAGAAAATAAACTAATTAAAAATCATCATCTATCCCTATCATTCCTATCATCATAAATTTACTGGAGAATGTAAATAAATTTTTCAAAAGAATAGTAAATGATACTATATGGGGGCAGCTATGTGAGTGGATAGAATACCAGTCCTTGAGTCAGTAGCACCTGGATTTAATCTGGCCTCAGACATTGACTAGTTGTGTGACTCTAGACAAGTCACTTAGCTATTTGCCTCAAAACAAAACAAAATACTATCAAATTATTCTCAAAGAATTGAAGGCCTAAGGGAGGGGAAAATTTGCTCTCTTTTGGCAAATGAGCCTTAAGAAAGCCAAGTTTTCTTGTTTCAGGGAACTTGTATTAAAAACCTAGTCAAGAAAAAGCCTAACAAGCAGAAGAGTGTGATAATAACAGTTCATGAAATTCACAAAGCCTTTTCTTGACAACAGCATGGCAAAAGCTAGTGTTGGTAGCATGTGTCAGAGACAGGACTTATATGCAAATATTCTAACTCTCAAGTAATTCTAACCCTCTGCCTTTCATTCTAGAAGGCAGTTATAGTCTTTCTGCCCCAGCATAACAAGGACAAAACAAAATAGTGTGAACCTAGATTTGAATCTTTATGTGAGACCATGGGAAATTGACTTATTTTCTGTGAGTCTCAGTTTCCTTTTCTGTTAAAATAAGAAAGGGAGAGATTGACCTAGAATGTGGGTTCTTAACCTGGAGTCTACAAACTTAAAAAAAAAAATTGATAGCTATTTAAATATAATTGAGGTTTTTTTTTTTTTTTTTAATAATCTTATATGTTTTATTTATATATTTAAAAATATAAAAGCATGATTCTGGACCTCTCTAGGTTATATACCATATAACCCAGGGGCCTTAAAGAGCCCTGAAACAAAGAGCCTTTGCACTAGGTGATCTATATCCAGGTCCCTTTTGTCTGTAAATGGCTGTGGATACAGAACATGCAGCATTAGGTTTAGGGTAATATTACCTGAAAACTCTAACCATTGGGGAAGTCCTTGAATGAGGTTTAGAGGTTTGGGGGCTCTCCCTGACTGGAAGCTGTCTTGCAAAGTCTTGATGACTAATTGTAGAGTGTGTCTTAGATAGCTTTTTATTGTGGTATGAGTTTGACCAGATAGACTCAACACCCTTCTAGCTCTATCTCTGACCCCATAGAAGGGGCTTTGATTCAGAACTGATATTTTATTTGGGCAGTAAATGAGAGCCACTCCAAGAACTGAGGTTAGTTATCAGCTGTTATTTAATTTGAGATCTATATTCTATTAGCTTTGTTTCATTTTCCCTTTTTGAACTAGAAAGACATGGTGATATGAAAAGAAATGAGTGCTAAAAGTCAGAAGTTAAGGAGTTAAATTGTTTGTTCTGCCATTGATCAGCTGTATTAATAACTTACTTGTATCCCAGGTTCCTGATATAGTAATACACATACTCTCTTTCTTACAATATTGTTCTGAGGAGAAAAATGAGAATAATGTATGTGAGAACATTACATAAACATAAACTTTAATTATCATGATTGTACTGAAGGAGAGTGGGAATTGAGCAGCAGGTGAATGAATTCCTTTAGGGCAAGAAGCAAATATGCCTTGTTTAGGTTCTCTTTGCTATTTGTTACCATCCTCAAAGAACTTGTTTGCCAGATGTTTCATGGGAAAGGCAGAACTCGTTTACTGGGGGATGAATGGTTCATAGATAGCTCTTTTTAAGTCTTGTCTAGTGTTAGTATTATGCTCTTGTTTTAAGGGTGATAGTATTTTTTTTCTTATATAAGCATTTGATTGTAATTATACTTTAGAGGTATAAAATAACCCCTATTTTTAATAATTTTTATAATTAGATAAGATTTATAGATACATTAGTGAGTGTGTGTATGTGTGTTAATGTTGTTCTTGGACCACAGTTATTAAATGGTGGCCTCGAGTAGAAAAGATCCCTGAAATTAAAATCGGACAATATGGATTTAAGTCCTAGTCCTGCTTTCATCAGCCTTGTAACAGTTACCAACTTACTTCATAAGCCATAAAAAAGAGTGCTAGCTTTAGTGTTCTATTAGAGGTTTTTTCTAGCTATAACTTTTTGAGTCTACTTTATATTCATTATAAATGAGTCATAGTATGCAAAGCTAATGAAGTGATCTATAAAGATAACTAATAGTATGTGTTTTAACTTTTCACTTTTAATAGCGGAAGTGAAACGTGTTGGGGACACCGTGCTGGGCATGGCCACACAGTGTGTTCAGATGAAAAATGTGCAGAGAACCACGCCACAGACTCTGTCAAATCTTTGCTTAAAGATCAATGTCAAGCTAGGAGGAGTAAACAATATCTTACTTCCCCAAGGAAGGTAAAGTAAATTTTTTTTTAACGTTGGTATATATGAATATCCTAATTACTCGGGATGTAGACAAAGCTCTAATAGCAGTAATTCCAGCGTTTCCTACCTGCCAACTGGAAAGTCTTCAGGGACTTTGAAGCTTATTAGTATCATTGGCTACTTTGTAAGGAGTATTTTTGGCAAAGCCATTCTTTAAAAATTGTTTATTAACGCATTAAGGAACTTCTACACTTGTGGAAGGATCATCCCCATTAATTTTGAGTTATTATATTGACATCCTTGTTTTAATTTTGCCTACCCTTTTCCATCTACCATCAATATTATTTGATATAGACAATACTGAAATAACCTCCTAGGACATAATAATTCTTTTTTTTTTTTCTTTTTTTTTTCAATTTTATTTTATTTATTTAATTATTTTTTTAAATAACTTAACCCATGCCTAAAAATTACCCATGCCAGGGTAATTTTTTACAACATTATCCCTTGCACTCACTTCTGTTCCAGTTTTTCCCCTCCCTCCCTCCACCCTCTCCCCCAGATGGCAAGCAGTCCTATACATGTTAAATAGCTTGCAGTAGATCTTGGATACAATATATGTGTGCAGAACCGAACAGTTCTTTTGTTGCTCAGGGAGAATTGGATTTAGAAGGTATAAATAACCCGGGAAGAAGAACAAAAATACAAGCTGTTTACATTCATTTCCTAGTGTTCTTTCTTTGGGTGTAGCTGCTTCTGTCCATCCTTGATCAATTGAAACTGAGTTAGATCTTCTCTTTGTCGAAGAAATCCACTTCCATCAGAATACATCCTCATACAGTATCGTTGTTGAGGTATATAATGATCTCCTGGTTCTGCTCATTTCGCTCAGCATCAGTTCATGTAAGTCTCGCCAATCCTTTCTGTATTCATCCTGCTGGTCATTTCTTATAGAACAATAATATTCCATAACATTCATATACCACAATTTACTCAACCATTCTCCAATTGATGGGCATCCATTCATTTTCCAGCTTCTGGGCACTACAAACATGGCTGCCACAAATATTTTGGCACATACAGGGGACATAATAATTCAAAATTAATCATAGATTTTTGAAGTTAGATCTAGTCTTAACTTATTCCCCAGAGGAAATTCCCACAATACAATATATTTTACAGAAGCTATCCAACCTTTTCTTCAAGGAGGAAGGATGCACTTCTACTGAAGCATCCAATTCTTCACTTCTACCTAGCTATGATAGGAAATTTTTTCTGAATATCATGCCTAAATTTTCTTCTTGGTAACTTCTGCCTATTGCTTCTGGTTCTACTGGGGATGAATCAAAGAAGTTCTCATGTTTCTTCCACATGACAGTCCTTCATATGCTTGAAAACAGCCATTATGTCTCCCTGGGACTTCTCATCTCTTGGCTGAACCTAACTGTTTCCTTCCCCTAATCTTTGTGTAATGGATTCCAAGTCTGTTCAACATCTTCATTTCCCTCTTCTCTATGTTTTCTAACTTAGCAGTGTCACAATTGAACATGCTACTCTAAATGCATTTTTGTTTGCATAGAGTATGCAATCTCTTATTCCCAGAAGCTGTTGCTTTTTTTTAAATGCATCCCCAGTTAGCTGGATTTTGCCACCATATTATACTACTAATTCATGCTTAACTCATTCAGTTCATTAAAGATAAACTATTGTTTCACCAGGGCTTGACCACCCTGTATTTATGAAATTAATGTTTTGAACCCAAGTGTAGGCTTAGCATAATTACTAGTTGAATGTTTTCTGAATTATCTAATTGTATTATCTTCTAACTCCCCCCCCTTTTTTTTTGTCACAGCAGTAATATTGAGGTATTTTATCATATACTTTTTAAAAATTAAATTGCCATCCATCTACAAATAGAGAACTGGTGGACTCAATTTGCAAATTGAAGTATATTTTTTCTTTTTAATTTTCTTGATTTTTTTTTTTTGTCTTTCCATAATGTGGCTAATGTAGAAATATGTATTATTGCATGACTTCATTTATATAATGAATATTATATTTCTTGGGTGAGGTGAGTAAGGGAGATGTGGAATTAAAAATAAAAAATTTAATTTCCTCCTTGTTCTTTTTGTTTGTTACCTAAACTTTAGCGATTTCTCTATTGACATAAATGGCCATGGGTTTTACTGCTGGTTCCTGTTTTTGCTTCTATCTCTTGTGATTGGTTTCTGAACTGCTGCTCTTCATTGTAACTATTCTAGTATCTTGCTTGGTAGCTATATTTTTTTGATTAGACATGGAAAATCCAGGCAAAAATGTTCAAAGCAGTCTTTGTTAGGTGTACTCCAGGGATGTGAAATTTAAGTCATAATACAGAAATCTAAGTTTCATTCTTATACATTGACTTATAAATCAGTTGTTTACTTTCCAGTTTTTCTCTTCTGTATTCCTGGACTTCAGTGACCAGTTGTAAGAAAGATACAATCTTTTCCCATGTGGCCTTCAATTTTTTGTACTTAAATAGCTAGTGGCTACATAGAAGCACAATGGTGGATTGTGAGGTTCCAAAAACAAGAATTTCAAATTATTTAATTTCTCCTCAGTTTCAACTTTTGGCTCATTCCTCCTACTTACTTCTGTAACATATTGAAGTGAATTCTAGAGTGAAAAGATTTTTTTCCTGGGCCAGTTTTGTGATAATGGAACACAGTATACTCTGTCTCCTCCATTCCCACTTGTTGAAATCCATTGAATCTTTACTTTTTACAATTCAATAGTTTTGTAATCCCATCAGTGTGATCATTCCCTTCAGTAGTGAATATTTTAAGCTATCTTGATTAAAATCTGCACAGAATTAAAATAATAATTGCTAACATTTATTTTATAATGCCTAGTGCCAGGCACTGTGCTTGGCACTTTGCAAATACTGTCTTATTCATTTTACAGTTGAAAAAAACCAAGTAATCAGAAGTTACATGTCATAGCCAAAGTCACACAGCTAGGAAGTGTCTGGGGCTTGATTTTAACTCGGAACTTCCGGATTCCATGCCCCCTATTATCTACTTTGCCATCTGATTGCTGAGAATAAATATGATTTTGAGGGTCAAATGTGAAAGAAAGGGGAATTGGGAGAACTAAGCTCTAAAGTCAGCCCTGTTACTAGCTAGTAAGTTATTTAAAACTCTTGCTCAAATTTTCTTATCTGTTAAGGAAGGATATTACATAAGATGATCTCTAAGGTCCTTTCCATCTTTAAAATACTGATTCTGTAATGTACCAGGTGGAAATAATTTAATGTAAGAACATAGGCAAACTTCTGTCTCATTACTAAGATGATTGTTCTACATTTTAACTGGGGAAAAAAGATGAGCTATAGCATTCCTCTCTCCCATTCTTCCTGGGCTTTGGTATGAAGCCTAGATGTTTGAGGGCAAGGCTCGACCAGACTATTGTGGTTCAGAATGATTTAATACTTGCCTTAAAAGTTGCTAACCCTTGAATGACCAAGACCAAGAAGCCTTAATATTCAAAGATTTTTTTAAATAGGCAGAGTCATAGAATTTTAGAGTTGAAAGAGACTTTAGACATGATACCATCCCATCATTTCATTTTCTTTTTTAAAAATTCAATGTATATCATTTTATGAGCTCCAGATTCTTTCTCCATACCCTCCCTTATCCCATGAGATGACAAGAAATAAAATACGTATTATACATATGAAGTCATGCAAACATTTCCACATTAGCCACATGCCTCCCCACCCCCACCCCCCCCAAAAAAAACAACCTAGAAAAATAAAGGGAAAAAAATGCTTCAGTCTTCACTTTACACCTATTAATGGACATCCCCTGGATATTCCAATTCTTTGTTATCATAAAAAGAGCTGCTAAAAATTTATATATGTGTGTGTATGTGTGTGTGTGTGTATACACACACACATACACACACACATGTCCTTTTCCTTTGTTTCTTTGGGATACATTCCTAATAATGGTATTGTTGTTTTAGAGACTTTTGGGCATAGTTCCAAATTGTACTCCAGAATGGTTGGACCAGTTCACAATACTAAACAGTTTCCTATTTTTCCACATTCCCCTTCAGTATATATCATATTCTTTTTTCTATCATGTTAATCAATCTGATGGGTATGATATCTTAGAGTTGTTTACATTTGCATTTCTCTTATTAACACTTTATATTCCAAAGGAGGAAATCAAAATCTTGAGTTGGGTAGTGATTTAAATCATAAAAAACTGATGGATCTTTGTTAGCAAACTGGACCATAGTCCTTTGTTCCTAAGAGTACAGCTTCTCTCTGTGTACAAGTTGCTCATTTTGCAGTCAAGACTGGACTAAATTTTCTTCTCTGATATACCTGTGTAGTAGGAGTGTTCAGCGCCTTTGGAGTCATAGGACTGCAGGCAAACAACAGCCTCTTGGGGTTTTAGTTACTGTCTCTATCTTATAAGAGGATTGCACTGTGAGAGGTCCTTTCCGCCTTACATCTCCTTATGCTCCTATAAAATGGTAACCCACCAGGTTGAAGAAAGTTAATGGAATTAAATAATTTGAGGGTTTATTAAGTGCTCTAGAAAGAAAATAGAATTCATCTTCCATAATGTCAGTTAATCTGTTAGAAGAACCTGATTTGTGTCGATTTTTTTGCAACTGAAAAATTATGATATTGATATAAAAAAATCCAACACATTTTTCAAAACCATCTCTGTGTGATTCCTCCACTTCCCTCTATTCTTCCCCCTCTTTGTGTTTATCTCTCCTTTCTCTCTTTCACAAAAATAACTCACATATACATAGAGAAAAATAATTTTTTCATATTTACAACTCTAGCCAAAGCTCATAATCTTTTCCTCCCCCCACCCCTGCAAAAAAGAAGCCTCACTTTTGATTGCATTCAAAGATTGTATTCCAAGATGGTTTCAAATTAATCCATGGAGTCTATTAAATATAAAAACCTATGATGGCTCTTCATTTGAATTAATCTGCTGACTATATCTGCAGTCATCACTCTACTTCCAAACTGAGCCAGCTTCCTGTCTTACGCAGATAAGCAGTTTTTACTTGACTGAATTTCAGCTGAACCAAGAGCAGTTGTCAGGACACATGATTAATGTGTGGGAAACGTGTTGCATAGACATAGAACTCATTTTCCTCTTCTTCCTGCTATGCTGTGCAGAATATAATCATTGTGACTGAATGAACTGTTTGTTTTTTTTTTTTTTCAAAACTTGGGGAGCATCTTCATTTTATGGAATTAATATAGGAATATAAGAAAAAGAAAAGGTTCTTGTTTTCATACACCATGTATTCCTTAGATGAATGTGTTAGGTAAAATACCCTTCTATACAAATGATTTTTTTTTTTTAAGTGGCCATGACCCATTACAAGAAGGTAATGACCAATAAGGTTTGGAAATATCTTTTTAATGGGCTCTTTAGATTGTTTTGTATTGTCAAGAGTCGCATAACTATGGGAAAATTTTGATAGCCTTTTGAATTGTAGGTGTTTTATTTTATGCATTTAAAAATATTATTCTGAGAAGGTGTTTGTAGACTTTACCAGACAGCCAAGGAGGTCCGTGTTACAAAAAAGGATAAGAAAGCTTTGCTCTGAGATGATCAGGGGATGTGAGGCCGCCAGGTAGCTTAGTGAATAGAATGCTGAGCTGAAGTCAGGAAGGCGTTGTGACCTCAGACACTTAATGGCTGTGTGACATAGTAAGTCACTTAACCTTTGTTTGTCTTAATTCGGTGGAGAAAGAAATGGCAAACTACTCTGGTAACTTTGCCAAGAAAACCCCATACAGAATCAAGAATAGAAAGACGGGACTGAATGACTAAAAACAAACAATAACAACTTCAGAGGACTCAGCTTTAAAAAGCAATCATTACTAAGGATATAATGAAATTATTTAATGGAAAGAATGATTCAGATTCTTCATAAAGCTTTGACACTATTGTGTTAGATACATTATTTCCTAGAATTTAGAATAGGTATTAACAATAAATAGTATTGGTACATTGTAATTAACAGAGATTAGGCTTTACTTTCTGTCGTACTACTATCTGAAATTCTATTAAACTTTTTAAAAAATTCTTCTTAAATGCAAGTAGCAAAACTGCCCTAAACAATCATTTCATAGAACTGTATTCAGTTCAATTTTAAATGATATGCTAATTTAGCTAATACTTTGGGGTCTGTTTATTATGGAATAATCATAATATTGTACCATAGTTTCTATAGTACTTTAAGGTTTTATAAATCACTTTTCTCCATAATCACGTTATAAGTGTAATCATTGTCCTAATTTTATCCATGAGGCAACTGAGCTTTAAAGAAGTTAAATTATTCACCCAGATTAACCTAACTGGTTATGTATCAGAGCCTGAATTGGAACCAAGTCTAGCTCTCTTTTCTTTGTATAGTATTACTCTTCCTAGGATCATTATAATTTCTATATATCTTTCCCCTCCATGTTTCATTGATGTATCTTCTTTTATACATCATAGTAATTTCTCAGTGAGCCCTTTCTTGTGTCGAAGAAAACTAGTTATTCAGGAGGAACAGGGACAAGCATTTATTAATCATCTAGTATATGCCAGATATTGTACTAAGACCTTTACAATTACTGCCTCAAAGTTGGCTAATAAAACATATGTTTCTGTTTCTATAATTCTCCATCTCTGCTGAGAGTAGGGAATTATGTTTTATTGTCTGTTTTTTAGAATAAAGATAGTCATTACAAGTGTTGTTGCTTTCATTTATATTATTAGTTATTGTGTACATTGTTTTCATAGTTCTACACTCTTTGCTTTGCATCATTTCATACAAGCATTACTGTGTTTTACTGGGGGTGGTCTTGAAGAATAACTATTTCACCAAAACAGGAAGGGTAGGCCCCAAGATCTGAAATGATGCAGCCATTAAGTATGATGAATATTGAATTGAGTTTGGGCAGAGACAAAAATAGCTTCATCTGTGGCTAATGATTTAAACCAGGTCTTAGGCTGAATATAGACATAGGTTACTAAAACTTTGGAAATAGGGTCCAACTATGGTCCAATGGTAAGAAAATAAACTGTGGGTCAAAAAATCGGGGGTCAAGGCTACATTTCACTTTTGACTATATATGATCTTTTCATTCTTTTCCAAATAAGTAACATTCTTTGAACCTCAGTTTCCTGATCTTTAAAATGGGGAGAAGCACTTGTAATCTTGACTTCCTAGTGATACTCAAACAAAGTGAGAGTTATAAAGCTCCTAGCTACCGTGAGGTACCTATAAATGAGGTGTTGGTTCGTTGGTTTTTCTTTTGAAAACCAGATGTTCCATATCTTGATTTAGTTGAGAGAGGAAAATGTATTGATCCATGGCTGGAGCAGGAATTTCCTGAGGAGTCTTGAATATGCCACAGAACAGATGTACTTGCAGGGACTATAGTGCAGATTCTTCTTAGTACTCGGGAATCTCTCCAGGTGAATTTTGTAGATGCAAGTAATAACCTGAAAAAAGCAGTCTTCTAGTGCCATAATAACAGTAGGTATGGTCAGACAATTTAGATGTGTATTTTACAGTTTATTTTAAGAATATAATATTGTTTTCATTAGGCCTCCAGTATTTCAGCAGCCTGTCATCTTTTTGGGTGCAGATGTCACTCACCCCCCAGCAGGAGATGGAAAAAAGCCTTCTATTGCCGCAGTAAGTCACTTATATATATATTTTTTTCTTTTCACCTCTCAGTTAAAGAAATTTCCTTTAACATCCTTGTACTACTTTTGTTGTGCCTATTACATTGCTCTCTGTAACTTTCCAGTTGTGTCTCAACACACCATATTCCAAATGGGACCCATAATTACACAAAATTCTGAAAGATCATAAAAAATAGAAACATCTATGATGAGAAAACTTTATTTTAATTAAAAGAATTATTTTTAAACTCACTGTAAATACATATTTTTCTTTATTAGCACATTCATGGACCAATACTCCTATATAATTTTGCTTTCCTTTCAGGAAAGACTCTTTTTAATGATGTGGCTGCTATTTAGGCCAATATAGTTTTTGTAGTTTCATAGTTTCTTTGCAGTGGGGACTAAGATATTACATTTATTAGATGTCTACTAAATATCCTTCCAGTACCCAAATTCTCTGTTTTTATACTTTTACTGGTCAGAAATCACAAACACAATATGTTACTTTGAAATTGACTCAATTTATATATTTTAAAACATGAATTCCTTCCCCAAACATGGAAGATTCCTAGTATGAGGTTTGACTCTAGCTTCCCTGCCTCTTTTTCTCCCTTCTTTTCTTTCTTCCTCCTTCCCTCCCTTCTTCACTCCTTTGCATGAGGGTCACATAGTATTTAGTATCTGAAGCTGGATTTGAACTCTGGTCCTCCTGACACTAGGGCTGTTGCTTTATTTACTGTGCCATCTTGCTGCCCTGACGTTTGATTTCTTTGGATTTTTTTTAAAAATTCAGTAGTATTGTATTTTTCCAATTACATTTAAAGGTAGCGTTCAACATTTCATTTTTGTAAGATTCTTCTGAGTTCCCAATTTTCCTTTCTTCTTCCCTTTCTTATTTTCCACCTCCCCAAGACAGTAAAGTTATACATAAACAATTATTTAAAACTTTTCTGTATTAGTCATGTTGCAAAAGAAAAATCAGATCAAGAGGGGAAAACCATAAGACAGAAAAAGCAAACAAACAAAAAAGGTTAAAATAATATCTTCAATCTGCATTGTCTATATAATTCTCTCTATAGATGAGGATGGCATTTCCCATGCAAAATTTATTGGAATTGCGTTAGGTCACTGATTTGCTGAGAAGAGCTAAGTCTAACCTAGTTGATCATCACACAATCGTGCTATTACCATATACAGTCTGGTTTTAATTTTGCTCAATTCACTTAGCATCATTTCTTGCAAGTCTTTCCAGGCTTTTCATCCTGTGTTCACCATTTGTTATGGAACAATAATATTCCATTACATTCATTTGCCATAATTTATTCAGTCATTCCCCAATTGAGGGGCAACTACTCTATTTCCAATTCTTTGCTACTACAAAAAAGAACTGTTGCAAACATTGTTGCACATATGGATTCTTTACCTTCTTATATGAAGGTACTAGGGATGTAGCCCTAGTAGGGAAAATGATGGATGCACAATTTTATAGCCCTTTGGGCATAGTTCCAAATTATTCTCCAAAACTCACAACTCCACCAACAATGAATTAGTATTCCAGTTTTCCCAGATCCCCTCCAAAATTCAGCATTATCTTTTCCTGTCATTCTTGCCAGTCTGATGGGTATAAGGTCGTATGAACTTAGTTTTCTAATCTCAATTCTTTCCAATGTGCCTTTTTGTGGATAAAGTTTGTCTTTGAAATGAATGTGCCTTGGTCTAACTAGCCATGTGCTGCATGTCATGACCTACCATTCTCAACTCATTTTCTATAAAATGACAATGGTGGTATCCAATTCATAGGACTATCATTTGAGTGTGAATTATATATACTTTAAAATTAACACATTGAATTCCAATGCTCACAGGACAGATACTTCAGAGTATTCTACCAAGCCTAAGTTTTATCATCTAACCAGAAAAATCTCAAATTTGAAGATCCCTTAGAAGTCAGTTTCTCTAATTCATGTCTTAGTTATTTCTACAATCTGCCTCTATCACAAATATCATCCAACCTCTATTTGAAGACCTGAAGTGATGTAGAAATAAGATAGATAGCTAGTTACAGAAGTAAAAGTTCAAATATAGTTGTAGATATGTACTAGCTTTATGGCCCTGGACAAGTTAAGTGACTTACTTAGCTATAAAATGAGCTGGAGAAGAATGACAAATCACTACAATTTCTTTGCCAGGAAAACCCCAAATGGTGTCACAAAGAGTTGGACACAGTTGAAAACAACTGAACAACAATAGGACAAAGTCTAGAAACAATAATTTGGGCAAGGGTTAGCCATTAAGTTTTGCGAGTAGAACTAGGACTAGCACCTAAATCTTTTTTTTCTTTTTATTTACAAGACATGCATGGGTAATTTTTCAGCATTGACTATTGCAAATCCCTTTGTTCCAACTTTTTCCTTCCTTCCCTCCACCCCTTCACCCAGATGGCAGGTTGACCAATGCATGTTAAATATGTTAAAGTATTATATATATACATGTCCATACAGTTATTTTGCTGTACAAAAAGAATCTTTGAAAGACTTTGAAATAGCGTACAATTTACCTGTGAAGGAAATCAAAAATGCAGGTGAACAAAAATATAGGAATTGGGAATTCTATGAAGTGGTTCATACTCTCTTCCCAGAGTTCTTTCATTGGGTGTAGCTGGTTCAACTCATTACTGTTCTATTGTAACTGATTTGGTTCATCTCATTGTTGAAGAGGGCCACATCCATCAGAATTGATCATCATATAGTATTGTTGTTGAAGTATATAATGATCTTCTGGTCCTGCTCATTTCACTCAGCATCAGTTCATGTAAGTCCCTCCAGGCCTTTCTGAAATCATCCTGCTGGTCATTTCTTGCAGAACAATAATATTCTATAATATTCATATACCACAGTTTATTCAGCCATTCTCCAAATGATGGGCATCCACCCAGTTTGCACTTTCTGGCCACTACAAAGAGGCTGCCACAAACATTCTTAGCGCCTAAATCTTAAAAGTGCTTCTGTTTTCATTATGCAATGCTGCTTCTCTGAGTCCTAATTTTATTTTATTTTTTAATAGGCAGAAATTTTGGAGATATATAGCTACAAAATTATTGTTGGTTGTTATATTTTGGGGTATTATTATAGTTAAATTCAGATTTTTGATAATATGGGAAAAATATGATTTTGGCCTCCTTCCCGATTCAGAGTTTTTTGAAATGGGTTTTTTAAATGTAGTGGCATTATATTCATCTCAACGTGAGCAATTTGAGCCTCAAACTTTTATTTTTTAACCTTGAGTAATTGCTTTTTAATAGGCGCTAATGAGTTAAAATTAACAGATTTTCTTTTTCAAGTTTGAATTTGGAGAACCTGATAAATAAGCCCTGTAGATTATCTCATTATCACCTGGAAATAAGCCAAAAAAAAAAAAAAAAAAAAACCTGATTCAAACCGACTTTGGAAGATTTTTCTGAAAAGATGTAATTAAAACCCAAATTTTGTTAGGGAAGTTTTAGGTGAAAAGCAAAAGACATATCTAAAAGTTGTTCTATTTCTCTGTATTTGTTGGTTATTACTTTGTATTATATAATAAGATTTTCTTTTTCCTGAATAGCTCTTAAAAATTAATAAATAGAAAGGTAGCATGTAAGCTTTGGGGTCAAGAAGACCTGGATTCAAGGACAGCCTCTGTTATATTTGCTGAATATGTGACCTGAACAGTGCCCTTAGGAAATTTAAGGCTAGACATCTTTTCTGCTTGAAATTACTAATAAATTGCTGGTTTCCATCATCAGAGAGAGTTTACTAATGAAATCACAAACACCTCCCCTCCCCTCACCTCATTACTGCCTACATGTATAAATTTATCATATCTAGTCAGCAATGAAGAAAAAGTAAATGGTTACTTTATCTGACTATGAGATTAAATTCTGACCCTCAAATATTCTTTTTCCTTTCCCTCTGTGTGTGCTTAATAGCAAATAAAGCTCTCATCTTTCTGAAGTGGTTTATACAGATGTGCTCAAATACCTAAAAAAATTTCTTTCCCTTGCAATGATCTATCATTCTTGGGTAGGGTAGGGCAGGGGAGGTTTGCTTGGGGAGCATAATTTATTACTTAGAGAAATCTCTCTGTTTTAGAATTTTTTTTTTAATTTTTAATTTAACATTCATTGTGAACAATGAAATGTGAAGTTCAAAAGCAAAGGTTAAGTTTTTCCACTGGTGGGGAAGCTGGTATAGATGATATCGAAGCCCCTTTTCAAAATTATGATCTAATGATTTCTTGTAAAATATGTGACAATAATCTTTTATTAACAGCATAAAGTTAGTCTCCTTTATTGGGACTTTTTTTTTTTTTATGCAAGACAGTTTAAAGAAATCTGAACTCTTGTTTTTCAACAGGTTGTAGGGAGCATGGATGCCCACCCCAATCGTTATTGTGCAACAGTGCGTGTTCAGCAGCATCGGCAAGAAATCATCCAAGATTTGGCTGCAATGGTCCGAGAACTTCTTATTCAATTCTATAAATCAACACGCTTCAAACCAACTCGCATCATCTTCTATAGGGATGGTGTTTCTGAGGGTCAATTTCAGCAGGTTGGGATAATTTTTCTTCTACACTCTTTCAATCTTCATTTTTTTCCATTGAATTTTTATGACTGATTTGATAATGATTAGTATAGTTTGTCTTTGCCTTATTTTTATCATTATTACACATTCCTCTGTCACAAGGATTCTTTTAAACAAAAAAACATTCGTTTAAACAAAATTCATGGACACTGGTTAAGTGGTTAAGAATCCCTCGTAGCATTTGAATGTTTGTAAAATGCTTTTCTCTTCATGCTGTTAAGTTTTTATTATAGGTATCATTGTCCCCATTTATTCTTGCTTAGATGCTTAGAGATGTAGAAGTTACATGGTTTCCCTGTAATCACAAAGCTTAGTAAATCATAGAACTGGACATCATAGATAGTAATATTCCATTTTTTATTTACTCCTTTTAGACTCTTTTCTTTGGAACCCAGGCAAACAAACCTGCTTACTTTAAGGTCTCTTCATCCTTCATGATATTCAACTTTATCTTTTATTTGGGACTACTGGTCCTTAGAGTACAGATAAGCCAATGGTCTTCACCCCTTCCCAGTGATGTTTATTCTCATTCTTATACAAATTAAGAGTTTTACAAGTTTTCTCTTCTTCCCCCCATGAGGGAGATATCATGAAATTATTCTAAATGGAAAAACTTGTTTTCAAACTTCATTTTCTAAATGAAAAAAGTTGAGAGTTCCTTCACCATTATGTTTGCTCTTCTAGATGCTGTCCAATGAATCAGTATCCTTCCTAAAATGTAATCTTTAGAACATAACTCGACCATTAATGTTGATCACTGCCCCTTTATAAGCTTATAGGTTTGAATAGTTGTTTTGGCAAAAAGTCATCACCCTAGGGCCAAACAAGTAAGGTATCTCTTCCAATATTTCCAATACGTTATATGATGAGTTCAGTTTTGGATATTTGGGATTTGAGATTGCATTAAGATCTCTCTCTAAAATTGGGGTAACAGAATCTGATCTAATGAGAGTCAGATGCAATCATAATTTTAACATCTCTCCTAAGAGTGATTTGGTTGGTGAGTATTAAGAATTGCATTAGTTCAAGGCCCTTTCCGTATTCTTCATTGCCTCATTGCTTCATTTGAGTTTGAAAGCACTATTGAATGATTAGTTTTGGAAAATTCCTGGTTTGAGATCCAAATAGAAATGTCTGTATGACAATATTGATCTGTTGCTCTGGCAGAATTACAGCAGAAAAAAAATTTGAAATCTATTTGCATAAAGTTTGTATTTTTGAGTCCACAGAAGCAAATAGTCACCAAGAAAGAGAATATCAAGAAGAAAGTAGAAACCAGGGAAAGAGAAAATATCCTGGAGGAAACAGTATTGGAAGGTTCGATTAGGATGAGGATTGAGACAAGGCCGTTGAATTTAATGATTTAAATAACATTGGTAACCTTAGAGAGGGAATTCCCATGTTTTGACTAATTAGTCCAGCCCAGATATTGTCATATACACTTTGTCCAATCAAGCTGCCTTTTCTGGCTTTGTTCTCCCTACATTACCAGTTATATCTCCCCTGTAAATATAACTTGAACTATGCTATTAGAAATTCCCAGTCGGGTAGTTCCATTGTCCTGAATAATGAAAAATGGTTTACTAATCTTTGTGGCTCTTTTCCATTTTTCTTCTGTTTGTTGTACTCCCATTTTGGGCTCACAAATGTCTAGTAATGACTTTCATTGAAAATCTTCTGAAGATTTTTTTATTTTTAAATTGGGTTTACCCTTCATTGCTTCTCTTGCTTCATGAGATAATGTTCCCCATAATCTTCACTATCTTACAGAGGAGTTTGTATTGTAAGCCATTGTTGCTTTTGGCTGTACTTTCTGTCTGGCAAATAAGCCATGTGTTTCTATTTGCTGACTAAGGCACTTTCTGGTGGCAGTGGATTTATTTTAAAACTTCAATATGAAATTGTTATAATTTATATTGATATTATTTCTATTATGCTTTTCCCATTTTTCATTGTCAATTCTTTAATTCAAAATTGACTTCACCTGTACAGCAGGTTTGTTTTTTTTTTCTTGAAGTTCGAATTAACATTATTAAAGGATTTGGTATGGGTTCTAAGAGTCATTTAAAAAGCTCAATAATTCCCAATTCTGACCTTTTTTTTCTATTTTACTTAGGTTCTTCATCATGAGCTGTTGGCCATCCGAGAGGCATGTATTAAACTAGAAAAAGATTACCAGCCTGGAATTACATTTATTGTTGTTCAGAAAAGGCACCACACCAGGCTTTTCTGTACCGACAAAAATGAACGGGTAAGTTACAGCAATCCATGAGTGAAGAATTGGCATCATCATATAAAGATAAATCAGTTTTCCCAAAAGTATAAAATTTAGGAAATGTGAATCATCAATAATTTCATACAGTTTCCAGATTTTTTTTTTAATACCTATCCTTCCCTTATCTTCATTCCCCAAATTAATGGCATACTTATCACTTATACCTCTGCCCTACTCTTAGGCTGTGTACCATTCCTGCACAGAATGGACTTTTTTTTTCTTTCTATTTCATTGAAGCACAACTATTATCATAGGTTATTACTAAATGAGTTCTGTTTATCTACTTGCCAAAAATCTGACCTTTAAAAACTAGAGAGCGTTGGGATGGGTTAGGATTCATCAGTTTAGAAAACCTGTTGAAGTAGAAGGCTAATGCCAATTTGTGTTGGATTTTTACTTATGTCTGAAAGCTCTCAAGATCAATTAGGCCTATGGTTTCATAGGACTGTTAAATGTTACAACTTAAATACTAATGCCGCTTGTGCTCCATATTATCAGTCTTATGGCTCACTATATGGGAACTCCTGGCTGAGCCTGTTATTAATTATTTAATAAGTGCTATGCACTGACATATTTCTTTTAAAATGCTCTTTTACTATTGAGTTTATAATGTTGGCAGTATAGGTCATTTCACAGGTGCATATAAATCGGCTAAAAGCAGTTGATTGACTCTTTAACAAAACATGGCATTTAAGCAGAAAGGAGGTAATTTAGGCATTTAGGAGGAAAGTTTCATAGTTATTGTGAAGACCAAGTTAGCACCCTGGATGCCTTAGAATCAGCTGGAGTCAGGATAAGCAAAAAGTCCTTGGTCTTAAGGGTAAAATTGAAGGGAATGAACACAGTAGTCTCCACACCTTCTTTCTCTTCTTTTGCCCCCCAAAAGTGACTCTGGCTAGTCTTACTCCATCCGCTAATCCCTCCTCAAATTCTCTGTGTACACCAACAGATCGAACCAGCACAGAATAGCGGACCATTTTCCAAGCATATGCTAATAGAGTATTGTCCAATAAGTTAGCCTTAAGTACTCAGTTGTCCAAGTGCATCTGCTCAGAGTTTCAGCCCTTTACAAGTTATGATATTTACTACTCTAATGGTATAGTGGTTAGAGCAATCGAATTTCAAGTTAAAAGGACTAGCTTTGAAACTTGGCTGTTTGGTTAAAGAAACTAGTCACTTCGTCTCTGTGCCTCAGTTTCTTCTGCCTTTATACAAGTACAGTCCTTTGTCAGCTTTAATTACACACATGAATGTACTATTTCACATAAAATATTGCTGATATGAATTTTAATTTCAGGTTTGTGGAGAAGCTTGTGATCTTTGAAAGCATTATTCAGTTACCTGTGTGGAATCCAGACTACTCATTTCCTATTTTAGGTCTGGGCCCAACTCATTATCTATTCACATTCGATCCAAAGTTATAGACTAGTTTATACAGCTGTCCTTCCAACTAAATATTGCAGTCTAAGCAATAGGAGCTCTTCATTTACTTGATTTGTTCTTGTATGGATTTCTAGGCCAAACTCATAAGTGAATTGGAATCTCATTTAGTGGCCTGTGCATTGTTCCTAGCACTGTACATTGTCAGATGTAAAGAGGAACATCTGAAGAACCTTGCCATCTTTAGGGAATCCCTTTCCATTTGGATAGCTCATTTTATTAATATTAAAAATGAAAACATGTTAGTATTGTCATTTTTATTTTTTTTTATTATTTTTATTGTTATTTTATTGTTAAAACCTAACCATGAACACTGTATATTCTTCTAGTTACTTAAGTTGGTTATTTCTTTAAAGAATACTTTGTAACTTAATCTATACAATATACAGCAGTTGGAGGTTTTGTACAGAACAATATTTTAGGAAGGCACAATCTAATAATGATGTAATGTATGGATTTGAGTGGTAAAAGATTTTGAGGAAGGTGCCCAAATTATAAAGCTATTGACATATTTCAGGGGTAGGCATATTTTGAAGGAATAACTGAACAAAACATTTTTACTGTCTCAATGGGGAGAAATGGAAAGTTCTGATGTGATTCCAACATTTTGTACCACTCTATATATCTCAAGTTGAAAATTTTAAAATTTGAATCTAAATTAAAGTTTCTTTAATTCCTCTCCCTGTATTTACTTGTATTGTACTTTTTTTTTTCATTTTCCTCTGCTTAAATAGGCTTGCTTGCTCTTAAGCTCATTATCATTGTTACTCCATCAATAGTATTGTAATACCTTTTAGAGATCCTAAGATCTTGAAAGAAATCTGTTCTTAATTGTATCATTACTCATCTCAAAAATATCATCTCAAAAGGATAATATTATATTATTATAGTTAGTGTAGTGGATAGAGCACTAGTCCTGAAGTCAAGAGGACCTGAGTTCAAATTTGGCCCCAGTCACTTAACATTTCCTGGCTGTGTGACCCTGGGCAGCTCACTTAAACCCCCCCCCCCCCCCCCCCCCCCCCCCCCCCCCCCCCCCAAAAAAAAAAAAAACAAACAAAAAAAAAACCTTAGGCATTGAGAGACCAAGCAAGTTTGATATTTTTACAGTTTTCCATCCTAAGGTAGAATTTTGTAAACTAGCACAGCAAATTAAAAATTACCCTAATGATAGGACTGCTGCAGTGGATTTCTTACATATAAATTGTAGTAGCATACAAAAGCGTACTGAGCTTTTCTAAGAAATCCTAAAAAAATAACTGTAATCATAGTCTGCTTGGTTTTTGTTTGGAAGTCTTTATAAGTAAAGTATTTGATATCAGAATTCATTATAATTTAGTATGTTCTAGAAAAGTTGTTTTTTAATGTGTAATTTAACTCTGTCCATTTGTATTATTTAATATTACTTCTCTCTTACTATAGGTTGGAAAGAGTGGAAATATTCCAGCAGGGACAACAGTAGACACCAAAATTACCCACCCATCTGAATTTGATTTTTACCTGTGCAGCCATGCTGGTATTCAGGTAGGGTCAAACATTTCTGCGTGACCTGAACTATAATGTTTAATCGTGATCACTTATATGTGGCAACTCTGGCTTAATTGTAGAATTCCCTAGTCAAATGATTGTTGAATGTCTACACCATATGAGATGATTACAGATGTTATTTTCATATGTTTTCCTCATTAGATTGTGAGGTCCTTCATTGAAGGTAGGTGCTATCTTTATCTTTCCTGGTCTCCTCAGCATTTAGCACATTGCCTGGCACACATTAGGTAATTAACGTTTGGGGCAGGTAGGTGGCTCAATGGGTAGAACACTGGGTCTGAAGTCAGGAAGACCAAAGTTCAGTATGGCTTCAGATACTTCACTAGCTGTGTGACCCTTGGCCCTGGGCAAGTCAGTTAACCCTGTTTGCCTCTGTTTCCTTGTCTGTAAAGTGAAATAGAGAAGGAAATGGCAAGCCACTCCAGTATCTTTTTGCCAAGAAAATCGCAAAGAGTCCAACGTTACTGAGCTGTTTGTTTATTATTAAATGAGAACTTAATAAGTCATTATTAAATGATGGATCTTGTTTTTTTGTTCAGTCAGTTGTGTCCAGCTTTTCCCTTGTGGATCCTAGCATACTGGTACTGGTCCTGGGGTTTTCTTGGCAAAAATACTGATGTGATTTGCCATTGCCTTCTCCGGCTCATTTTACAGATGAAAAAATTAAGGCAAATAGGATTTAGTGACTTATCTAGGCTCTCACAGTTAGTTAGTATCAAGTACATCTTTGAATTTAGGTCTTCTCTTGACTCCAGACCCAGGGCTTTAACCACTTAATCACCTGATCAAACTAATTGCTGAGTCTTCTCAAGTTTTTTCTAGATGCTCATTACCTCTTGCTTGGATATTATGATATGGAATTCTTATTTCCTGTTCCTCCCCTCTCTTCTCCATCTGCTACATAATTCCAATAAAATGATAGTTCATATTATGTTAAGAGTTCTTTAAGCATTTGTCATAGAATGTTTCCAAGCTGATATTACCAAAACACAGATCTAGTCATGCCTTTTGTACAGATAGATAGATGAATACCTGAATGGATAGACGGATGTCTCCTTATTGCCACTAGGAAAACATAAATTTCTAGGTCTGACATTTAAAGCGTTTCACAGTCTATTGCCCATATGCCTTTTCTAGGTCTTTCTTCATATTACTCGCCTTTACTTATACTATATTAATCTAATTAGCCTGCTAATTGCTCCTCATAGAAGATGTTCCATTTCCCACTTCCTACCTTTGCACAAATAATTCTCTATATCTGGAATGTAATCTCTCTTCCCTTCTCATAGAATTCCTAGCCTCCTTCAAATCACAGTTCATGGACCACCTCTTAAATGAGGCCCTTCCTACATATCTCTCTCAAACCAGGTGTTAATACCCTCTTGCTCTTGAAAATACTTTGTATATATTTTTATATTTACCTGTGTACAGATTATAGTCTCCTCTTTCCCACCAAACAATGTAAACTCTTTGAGGTCAGGGAGAGTTTCTTTTTTGGCTTTGCTTCATCAGTACCTAAAATGGTGTCTTCACGTAAAGTAGGAGTCAAGGTCTTTTTAGAAGCTCAAAGATGGTATAAGTGGGTTAAGGGCAAAAGTGAAAGTATGGAATTGCTACTTTCCATAGAAAAGGTGATTAAGGAAGAATACAAGGATTACTGTGCCACAATGATGGCCCAATTAAAATGAGATAACATCTCAGTTTTTCCAGCTGTTCTCTGATGCACTTTGGGAGGAAGGAGCAGAGAAGGTAGAATAAGATGGGGAGGGAGATTGGAAGGGGAATGGTGTTAAGCAGTGTATGATTGGCAAAAGGACAAGGGACTTAAAAATAATAGAAATTATAGAATTGTAGGACACCACTGGTCCTGGATTTAGGAGAAATTGAGTTCAAATCTGGCCTCAGACACTACCTGTGTGACCCTGAAAACTCTATTGCTTCCCTCAAAAAATGTCTGAAATAAAATACATAGAATTGCAAAAGTAACAAATTAAATTAACTTTCTGTGATTAAAATATAAAAACAAGTTGCTGGACCCCCGGTTAAAAAACATGGAATGAAGTTCACAGTAAAAGCATAGAATCTCTTTAGAACTTGTAAAATAAAAGGTTGGTAGATTAGATAGATGGATATGGTTGGATAAATTAAATTAGAGATCATGATAGAGAGAGGAATTTCAGAATTGCACATTATACATATGCAGTCCAATCTTGGATGATGGTGAACTCAAGGGACATGTCCACCTTTATGGGTGAGTAGTATAGATCCAGCTTCTTGAACTGTGGGTCTTAGCTCTATATACTGTCTCATAACTGAATTGAATACAGGGTTCATGAAATTATGATTTATCAGTAAATATTTTATCTGTGTCTATTTTATATGTCTATATATATAGGGGTCATGTAAAAATGTTTCAGATAAAAAAGGGTTGCAAATGGGAAAAGTTTAAGGAGCCCTGGTATACAGCAGTAGTGTCAAACTCAAATGGAAATGGATTCCTGCTACTTTATATTGACTTTAAAAAAAACCCCACAAATTAATTTTATCTACATTGTACTTTTATTTATTTTGTTAAATATTTCCCATTTTCATTTAATTTTGTTTAGTGCACTTAGGAGTCTGTAGAGTGAGGGTGTATAACCTTGAAATTGAAACAGTTAATGAAGCTAGGGAGGGTAGCTGAAGATGAAAAATTAACTTTTATTTTGAGTCTCCATACATGAAGCTGGAATTGGGGAAGAAAGGAAGATCTAACCAGGTGCTGAATTGTTTTGGTAAATAAGGAAGGAAACAGTTATCTAGAATCCAATGGATCATTGCCTCAAATATTTGAACCAGGTGATATAGATTGGCTAATATAGATTTATGAATTGGATGAATGCTTAGGTGGCCTTCCCCTCCAATTTCTACCATTCATCCAGCCTCCTCCCCAAAAGCTGGAAATAACAGTGAAGGAAAAAAGAATCTGCCCATTCGTTTTCTTGACCTACTATATAATAACACTAAGGTCATTATTTCTTACCTAGACAATTGCTTTGTTTATTTTTAAACTGGAGTTTGACTTGACAAATCTATTTTTAATCTTTAGGGAACAAGCAGGCCTTCACATTATCATGTCCTTTGGGATGACAATCGTTTTTCTTCAGATGAACTACAAATTTTGACTTATCAACTGTGTCATACCTATGTGCGCTGTACACGCTCTGTGTCCATCCCTGCACCAGCCTACTATGCGCACCTGGTGGCCTTCAGGGCCAGATATCATTTGGTGGATAAAGAACATGACAGGTAAGTAGCATTCTCCTCTTCATTCAGTTAGCAGTATTCCAGGGCTATAAGCTTTATGGTTGTTGTCAGAACCACTGGCTAAGCTATAAGGTAGAAGTAAATAAAGAAGTTCTAGATCAAAACTGACTTTTCTTCATAAAAATGGCATTATTTTAAAACCATGATTTGCCATCTCCTCTTTGGATTGGCTGTTAATTATCTCCTAACATATGCTTTTTTAAAAACTGGGATTTTTCCTTGGCTTGACAATTTTTTGTTCATATCAACAATCTGAAGGATGTGACCTAAAAAATAATTGGGTTTTTCAGGATTCTTTTTGGAAAATTAAATTGCAGTGCAGTGGGAAGAATTCTGCATTAGGAATCAAAGAGACTCAAATTCACATCCCAGCACTTATGGTTCCCATGTTGTTTAAATAAATTGGCAGGATTGGATGATCTTTTAGTTCTGACTTGTTAGAAATATTCTCATTTGTTGTTGTTCAGTCATTTTTAGTCATTTCCAAAGTCTTTGTGACAGCAAAGATCCTGGAGTTGTTTGCCATTTTTTTTCCCACCTCATTTTACAGAGGAAACTAAGGCAAATGGGATTAAGTGATTTACTCAGTGTCACGTTATCTGAGACCAGATTTGAACTGAGGAAGACAAGTCTTTTGATTCTAGACTTTGCACTCTATTCACTGTACCACTTAGCTACTTAGAGTCTACTCATAATAAAGTTTAAAATAACTAAGTATCTTGAGCAAAAAACATTCTCCAAATTTAGCAAAGTCAATTCAAATCTTTTGATACTCAATATGTCATGTCATAATTTTAAGTTTATCTTAAGCCTTAGTTTTAGTTAGATTTTCCTAATTTGATACCCTTACATCTGCACTAATTTTCTTGGCCATCATACAACTAGGTTGGGGGGGGGGGTGCTTCTAACTATGGGTTTTGGGGGGGTTGGGTTTTTTGCTACTGTTATTGGTTTTTTGTTTTGCTTGTAGTCTGAGGTGGTGGGGAATGTCAAACTCAGAAGCCTACTTAATGACCAAACTAGATTAAAATTGGGAATGTTTGACAAAATCATTAAAAGTAAAATATAACATATAGATAGTGTTAATTTATGGTTTTCTAGGTTACTATGCCATCCAGTAGGGATCTTTTTCTATTTTGAGTTTGACAGCCCAATTTTGGGAATTTCATTTTCTAGCCTTGGACTAGAGAATTCAAAATCACATAATAAAAGAGCAGAAAAGGATCTCAGAGGGTATCTATTCTAACCCTGCCTCAGTTTTCAAATAAAAGACTTGAAGCTTAGCAAGGTTAGCTGACTTAATTCAAGGAAACAAATTTAATTTGTGGCAAAGTAAAGACTAGATCTAGACCCTAGGACTAAGTCATCTGTTATTTGTTTTTGTTACCACTATGGAAAATTCACTTTCAGAGTAGATTGAATGTTTGTTCATCTGTTTCCTCCCCTTTAGTGCTGAAGGAAGCCACACGTCTGGTCAGAGTAATGGCAGAGATCACCAAGCACTTGCGAAAGCAGTACAGGTTCATCAGGACACGCTGCGTACCATGTACTTTGCTTAACATGTTTTAGTGTTTAGCGATTTAGTACAGAGTTGGATTCACATGAGACCAGCTACACTCAGACCAACTGTTGCCCAGCCCTTCCATGACAGCCAGCAAGGAGCAGGATGCATCTAGGTTCTTTTCCATGTGCAAGAAAGAAAGCCGTCCCTGCATTAAGACTTGGATTTTGAGCTGCAGACCTGTAAAACTCCCCTCCCCCTGCCCTCATCTTTCACTCCCATCCCTGACACTGTTGGGAATGTGGTTTGCCAAAATCTATAGGCTGCTTTTTCAGAAAACAGACCCAAGTTTCCTAAAATTAATTCAAGAGCTATTATCTCAGGGCTTTAAAAACAAACAAACAAAAAAAAAAAACCACACACAAACAGACTTTATTTTACCTGTCATTCAATTTACTTGTGAACAATCTAATGCACCACAAAATTGATGGAATTCAAAAGCTGTGACTTTCCTTAAAGAGTACAAAGGAACAAAAACACAGAACACTATTCTGGTTTTAAAGCCTTGGCTATTCCGTATGCATCCACTACTTTTATTTTCAAAGGCAAACTAGTTTGCTCCCATTGTAACTTATAACCAACTTTCTACTAAGCAAATGGCAGATTTATTTTCTGAGCTTTGTTCTCCAATGCCTCCTTTTCTCCTGCGTTATTGATGTTTTTATTAGATTAAAATACAAAACTCTTGCCGGAAATAGGACATGTTGAAAACTTTTAAGAGGTCCGAACAATTGGCAGATAAGTGCCATTTTAATAAAATTTTGTAGGAAAAAAGAAAAAAAGAAAAAAAGTACCGACAGCTAGTCATAGGATTTGTCCTCTAGGACTGTGATACTTACTTTCCAAAGTCTCTAAAGAATACGGGTCTGTGGTGATAAATACAGTACAATCCTTTTTCACTGTTAAGTCTTTAATGTTTAAAAAAAAAAAAGATTATATATGGTTAGCAGTATTAATGTGATAGGTTAGGCGCTGTTATTTTATTTGCCAAGGGGTGCTCCTCATATTTTCTGTTTTAACATATCAAAAGCATTTTGGATTCTAGAAATGAAAACCACAACATCATGTGGATACTAATGTTTGAGTACAGGAATATGCAATTGACTTTAATGTGACAGAGATCAGAGAGGCATATAATTAGTTGGGTAGTTTAACCTGCAGTTCCAGAAGTAACAAGTGTGCCCATAACACAGCAAGCAGTGTTTTTCCATGAACAGTTCTGATGGGCACGTGCCCTCCCTTCTCCATGGGTTTAAGCACAAAATGGAATTTATTTATTCTTTTGATTATTGGGAAGCCAAAAGATGTTGATGTTCAGGAAAGCAGTTTGATTTTCTGGTTTTATTATGGAAGTGTCATGGAATCTATGCAGTAAAATATCTAGGAAATCATTGCCGTTTACTTGTGGAGAAAGATTAATCTCTCTGTTATGCATTAAGTCAATAGTAAGAGAGATTTGGCCATTCTCTGAAGAGAAGCATTAGAATTGATAAGTACGAGGCATTTATATTTCTGTCAGGGTTTGCACACTGGGGTCACTTGCATCTATTACATGTATAAACCATTGCACTAATAACGATATATCACGGACAATTTTGAGGGGATACAAACAAGAACACTGTTTTGTGCTTATTTGCTTTTTTTCCTATGCTATATTTTAAAGCAACTGATCTATGTTAAATGTGTAGACGTAGGAGAAAAGTAATCTTTGCTTCTTCACCCATTAAGCTTTCTTATTTTGTTCTACCATTGAACCACATTTACCTCCAGCCAACATGGCAGGCAACCAGCTTATTTGGAGCTATGGACTGGACTGTGGTGTAGGCTCCTAAGTTCTCTCTCTCTCTCTCTCTCTCTCTCTCTCTCTCTCTCTCTCTCTCTCTATATATATATATATATATATTTTTTTTTTTTTTTTTTTTTTTTTTACTGGCTATGAGTTTGGGGGATTTAACCACACTTCAAGTTATAATGAACACCTTGCCCATGTTATTTTGGCTGAAATAACAAATGGATGAGTGTTATTTACATATCTATGTATGTACGTGTGTGTGTTTGTGTGTAGTATGTGTGTGCTTATCTTCTAATGGCATTAGTCTTATCTTGCTGTTTAAGTCATTCGCTGTATCATTTTCATTTTATATAAAAAAAAATGTTTCAGAAGATTCTACAGGAAATGTTGCCATTCTCCTTCCCTTTTAATGGTTTGTGGCACTTTACCTATTTTCAGAGGGGTAAAAATTCATTCGTGGCTCAAGTTTTAACCTAAGTTAGAGCCTAAAGAGAAAATCTTTTCTTGTACCAAACGGGTAGGAACCAAAATCAAATTAGTTCCATCCTTTTCTGAAAGTACCTGTGGGCTCTATTGAAGTTTATTAGGTTTAGGAAGAAACCTGCTTTTCGCACTGATAGGAACTACAAGGAAATTTTGAGGGAAATGGACAACAAAAAGGGGGATGGGGGAATACCTTTCTAAGCTAAAAGTACATTTGTAATTGCTAATCAAGCACAGACTCATAGAGACTTCTTCTAGGTTGTTCCTGTCAATATTTCAAAGGGGATAATATTTTCTTAAAAGTGGGCCTAAAGGACTTTGAGAATTACTCTATACGTCTGTGCTATATAACTGCTTTTGTAAGACTTTTTAATATTCAAAGCATTAATAGACCAAAATATCTCCAGTATGTTTGTAATCCTTTGGTTTTACAAAATTAGAATGGCTCTAATTAGTACAGTCTCAGGTAATAGTTTGTTTTGTAAAAGTTCACCAGTTAGGGGTTTTTTCGGGGGAAGGGAGGGGATATAAAATTTTTAAAATAATTTCTCCTATAAACCATGGAGAAAAAAATTCTCTAGTAATGAATTTCATGGCTGTATATAGAATTTTTGAAGATGAAATTCAAAAGTAAAACTCTTCACATAGTGGCCAAAAGGTATTCCTTTCCAAACAATTATTTCTGGTAGTGTTTATACATAAAATGACCCCAAGATATTGTGAATAGGTGAACTGTGCTTTACCCAAAGTGGTGTTGCTAGTGAGCACACCCATCAGTTTCCTTAAAGTGAATATCCCCTGTTCCCATCATTTGTGATTCTTTTTTCACTTAACAGGATGTATCCCTCCCACCCCCATCCCCATTCTGTCTTTGCTTTTTTGCCCTACCAGTTCCAAATAGATGTACCTCACTTTAAGTAAACTGGGTATGTGAACAATGATATAAAACCCCCAGTGTGTGTGTATGTGTACACACACATACACACACACACACAAGATAAAGTTTATTTGATTGCTTTTAAAAAGGTTTCATAATAGAAATGTTTTTAATATTCACAATAAGATTCCTTTTAAACATTTGTAATGTTTTGGTTTACAAACATTCTTATTTACACACATTAATGATGGTGATACCTCACACTTATATAGTGCTTTACAGTTTACAGAAGTGCTTTCACAACCATCTCATTGATCCTCATGACAACCTAGTGAGATCAATATGGACAGGTATTATTGTATCCATATTACATATGAAGAAACCTGTATCTATAAAAAGCTGTGTTAAATGACTTGTCCAAGGTCACACAGCTAGTAGGTAGTAGAGCCAAACTTCAGGTCCAGATCTCCTGACTGTAATGCTCTTTACAGGAATGTGTTCTTTCCTAATGCTGCCTACCACCTATAGTTAATGATCTGTAAACCAAGACTTAAGTAGACTTGGGAAACATATTTAAAGGAGCCAGTTGGGAATGAGGGGATGAGTTCTTTTGTCATGCAAAAATATCCCTTATTTGTCTTTGGCAAGTCTGGATTTCCCTTGACTATATTTTATAAAGTTAAACTAACTTGGCATTTCAGGATTATGAGTTACTTTCTATCTAAAGGCATGTTTTTGCATGTAATATTGTGATTTCATGGATGTGGTGTCTCCATTTTTCCATTAAAAATTACCTTGCTTTTTTATAGCTTTCCCAAACTCACTTTTGAGGGGAAACTCAAATCCCCTTGGAAAGCAACTTTGCACCCACTCAGACCCACAAGGGCACCCAGAGCTAATATCATTTATATCATTGCCTCAATGTGCACTTTGGTAACATGGCTTAAAATTATGACCATCTGAGCCCAACTGTGGCCAGTAATAATTACTAATGTTTACCCAAGCTTTTGAGTATTCATAACAAGAGACCTGTTGGATTTCGTTCCTAGGTTTTTGTTGTTTTTGTTTTTTTACGAGCAAGTTTTTAATTAAATGCAAAAATTGCTATTTATTTCAATATAACACCCAAGTTTGATTTGACTAAAGAATTACTCCATTTCACAGCACCTAAGTTATTTATAATATAAATTTTTATCCCAGATTTTATCTTAGCATAGGTCCTTTAACTTCTAAGAAGGGAAATCTTATGAGTGTAATTTTGCTAGGATAGAGTACAAAACAGACATGGAGAATTTTTCATCAGTTTGTAGTAATTCAAACTTCCTTTCTGAAATATTTGCCTGTGCTTGATCTTAGTGATGCTAAATTAGACCAGCCCCTTTTCCAGTACATTCATTGAGTTATATTACATTGAGTTCTTTAAGCATTTGTCATGTCTAGCATTGGAAAGAACCTGGGTCAATCTTTTTATTTGATAGATGAGAAAATGGCCTCAAAGTGGGAAATGATATGATCAGTTATACTGTGAGTGAAAGGCAGAACCAGAAGAAAAACCCAGGTCTTCTGATTTTAGTTCCTTGTTTTTACCATTACATTAATGAGGCTCAATTAGATATTGTCTGGTGTTAAGCATCACATAACCTATAATTTGATTTCTCACATTATCATAGGATTTAGAGCTGGAAGGAAACTTATACATCATTTAGTCCAGTTGCCTTCCCGTGTCTCCTCCTCCCTGCCCAGAATTCTATCAATGAAAAAAAAATATATCAAGACTTTGAGTTGTGTGTGATTTTTTTTTCCCCCCATGGTCACAGCAATAGCAAGTAGCAGAGCCAAAATTCAAGTTTTATCTCAAAATCCAGAATTTCATTCTTCTCTCTTATTATTTCATGCTATAATGACTAAGATCTCAACTCTTGTCATAGTTTCAGATCTCTTCAATGGTAGCATTGGATTATTTAAATGGGCATTTTCCTGTATTTGGTATAATTCAGTTAGTGAGTATATGTGGAAAAGTTTGGTTACTGACTTAATACAGAGGGCCATTCTAGTGGCCTAGACAAGCCATAAGAAATTTTTATGTGATCTCTTCTGAACTATATCTTTCTCCCACAAGACAAGGAATGTACATCAAGCGAAAATTTCCTTCTCTTCAGGCTACTCCCTTTCAAAATACAACTTGCATTTATATTTAGGTACTTCCCAAAGCAAACTGCTCCCTAGTAATTTAACTGGCTGTTTAGGCTGGCATAACTTATTTTTTTCAATTTAAACAGTATGCGTCTGACTTTTATATTGTGGGTGTTTCTCCATGTGCCCCAAAATACACACATGCTGTCTGTTTTATAAGCAAACCTTCAACTCAAAATAATTGCACTGATTTTTTGAGAACTTCCTTTTTACTTGTGTCAGATCTTTGTCATCTGCTGTAGCTGTTTGAAAAAGATTGTATATAATGTTATGAATTGCAGAAATAGAAATGCTATCACTGATGTACTTTGTTTTTGTGATACTGCCACATTTACAGTATTAAGATGTTAGAACTGTGTGGGTTAAAATTCTTTTATTCTCTTCAATTTTTGTCTGATGACATTTTATGAAGGATGGATTTAGTTTGTTTCTTTAGAAGGATGTTTTTCAGTCTTTGTTTCTAATACATCTCCATAAGTTTAAAAAAAAATTTTTTTAAGATAATTTCTTTAGTATTATCTGTGGCTGCAAAACTTATTTTCTTTAAGCCACTTCAAGCACTTGGTCAAACTTTATAGGAAAGCAACGTTCACAAAAAATTGAGCAGCTCTCTTTTACCTATTTTGAGTCAGTCAGAAGCAAAAGCTATGGGTTTGGCATTCTGTTCAAATTGATTTTTATTTAATTTGTAGGTGCTCGAGATCCCAGAATTACAGTATTGCTCATATATGGCATATGATTTGATAGCTACATATCTACTCTAGCTCTTAAGAGGTTAACTGATAAGCTTATAGTTGTGTTGGAATGTCTCAGAAATCTAAATGGTTTCTGAATTCTAAATTTTTTTTATTTTTACATATGTTGATGTGACATGGACTCCGTTATGTTCTTTATAATCCTGCATCTTTGGGTATGTTTTTGCCATTTAATTGTCATAAGTGAATGTATTGGTTTGGCCAAATCACTACAGTTGGTGGTTTCCAAATATCTCTTAGAGAGAAAGCAGATGCAGATAAAGGCTACCTCTGACTTCTTAAATAAATTCATGAAAAATATAACAACACTGAAAACAGCCAAATTATTGCCTAAATAGACTGAATTGTGATCATTCAGTCCTGACTCCTGTGCCATACTGTGACCCTTCAGTAAGCACTCATCTCTCTAGCTGCCTCAGAAAGCAGGAATGAATAGTGTTGAAGCCTTTTCTGTCCAAGCTGTTCTCCCAGAAATCGGAGCAGCTGCCCTCGGAAGGCTAACACGTTTGTTTGGATTCAGGCTTCCATGTGGCAATATTGTGAAACAGCCAGCACTCTCCTGATTGGGGTTCATTTTCCTGTTTCAAACACAAAAGCACTTTTTCTCTCTTCCACACTTAAGAGTAGGTTGACAATTATTCCCATCTTCAGTCATCCCTCACTACTTCTCTCCACCTATACCTTTAAGTCAGATGTAAAAACAAAAAAATTTTTTAATAAACAAATTGATTTTGCATGATAAAAGCTTACCTTATTCCCTACTCAAAACAAATCAAAATTGCAGCAGCAAAAATCTCCTTTATTTTTCTGTCCTGAATCTGCTAAGAAACAGGGTTCTTTATTTAAAAGGATGGGGGTGGCAGTAGGAAATGGGGGTGAATGGTGGGTAGGAATATAGGGAAAGGCCTTTAGGGCTTAAGTTCAGATCTTGAAATATGAATGTACCCTTAAGGTGCTTTGAATGCTCAGAAACAAAACTATAGAAAGTCTGTGCTAATAGTATATATTCTTTTGTTTACAATAAACCTAAATAGGCTTCCTTTTGCTTAAACTCCTTTGCTGTCAGGAATATCTCATTTATGTGTGCATTGAATTCTAGCTTAGTATTTTAGTAAGACTTCCTTTTTATAATCAGCTGGAATAAGGTAGAATTTCATGATTTTCTCCTAATTTTGTGGGATTGGGAATGATCATTTAGATGCAATCTCTTCATAAAGAAGTTTGTATAGCATGGCCCTAATCTAATGAAGGACGAATAGAGAAAGCTCTTTTGTTTTAAAGCTCAATTCTCTGTTGACATTTTGGAAAAGAGTCCCAAGTATACTTTTAACTTAAATTACTTTCATAAAACCAATTCTTTTTTCAAGCCTTTATTGCTCATTTTGTCCACATATGCATACATTTTAATTGTGAAAAAGATGTGTCTTTAGAATGTGTTTTTTAAATATAAAAGTATATTTATCTTTTACCTGTCTTAGAACATGGTCATAGCACTATATTATATATAGATTATGATGTAACTTTTTTAGCATGGACCCCTGGGCTTTTCTCTTTAAGGCCTTTTTGAGTTATCCATGTTAACATCTGTTTTCTTGTCTCTGTGGCTTAAAAGGCCAAAGAGGTCTAGCTGATGAATTGTAGAGACGAATACTTTTACTTGTTGAATAGGGATTTTTTTTTTTTTTTTCAAATTCAGATGTCAGCCTGTTGCAAAGGTCTGCCTGTGGAAAGACCACTTATCAGAAACTCTGAAATTGGCCTTTCTCATTATTTATGTGTAAAATATTAGAATACCATATACAATATCAGTATGTACAAGACACCTACTCAATTGAACATTTTACCAAGCACTTACTATGTGCCAAGACCTTTGCATAAGGCCTTGTGCCCAGCACTGGGGATTATAATTATTTGTCCAGTATGTAAAAAATGCTAATTGATTTATTTGCCTATCAGTGTAACTGCACCTTAGGAGAAAATGGGGGTGAGTTTTAAGGGCTTTGGGTGGGGGGCAGAGTTAATATTTTGAATATTGTGTTCAGCTAATCGGAATCATTGCTTCAATGGGGTGGAAAGTGAGCACCTCCTCCCAAGGCCTTAGAAGAGTACCATTATCATTCCTTCCCTTTTCCACTTTGTGTTCTGAGATCTAACTTCAAAGTAAGATTCAACCCCTGCATTACTATGCTTTTCAAAATTAGGCCCTTGATGTCCTTTCCACAAATTTGGGGGGAGAGGGCTATACACAGAGTGGGAAGCTATTGATATAATGTGTCAGGGTACAAAATGTTCAACTCAAATTTCAAACTACTTGTTTCCTAGCTTTATAAAAATATAGTCCTACGGAGGCCCCAGGTCTGTGAATTTGGAATAATGCTAGCTGTTTCACAATTGTAATTCTCTGATGTTCTAGGTGCCTACTTCTTTCAGTCCTTCTGACAAAGCCTAAGCTCAGTGGGTTTCTGGGACATTGCACGACCCATCTTTTAGCCAGGTATTGACCTGTAGTCATCAGTGAATTCATCTCCTGAACAACTAATGGTTGTTTTGTTCTGATACCTAGATGAGTCATAGAAGAAGCAAATGAAACAATAATTACTTTTACATGGAGGGGCAGGTACGTTACATTGAGTACTGAACAATAAGTCTGGAGTTAAAATCCTGCCTCCTACACTTATTATGCACCCAAATGACTGGGCAAGTTACTTAAAACTATTTATGAGCTTCTGGCAACTCTCTAGGACTTACATACTTTACCTTTGGTGGAGGTAGTGGAAATCACAAATCCTATAGATATTCTTGTTTATATATGTATATGTGTGTGTGTATGTATATCTATGTATATTGATACATAGATATATATATATATATATGTAGGAATCAACACACTCTCTTGTTGTCTTTGTAAAATGCTTCTGAAGACCTCAGCTGTAAGGTGCTATTTAAGTATGTACTAAATATTATTCTGTTTGGGGTTTAACTTAGTTATTGTTTATCTTGCTAATGGTGAATGTTTTTTAAATTACTTATTTACTTTAAGTGTGGCAGTGGTAACTTAGGAGTTCAGAAACAGCTCCATTTTTTCACTTCTGAAATTGGAATTGTGTTTACTTTTTAAAATCAAGTATTAGCAAGTCCTTGGCTCTAGAGCTGATTAAAATTCAGAATTGACCAACTTAAATCCGTCTTAGTTCATTTTAAGGGAATAAAGTGTTTAGTTTGCTTATAAAAAGGACTAATGATGTTTATTCTTTTCTATCTTTTGCCCCTCCCCTCTACCTGAACCCCTTAACCCCAAAGGCCTTTTGGCTCCTAGAGAGGAAGTCATTTGTTAATTAATTTAGTGATCCTTCTTTCTAAGCAGAATGTACAAGTAAGACCAAAAGATTACAGGGCAGCTGATTGACTCTATACATAGCTCTCTTTATAGCAAGAGTGTTAGTATATGTATTTATGAGTTTTGAGTCCTGGGTCTATTAGAGAATTTTAATATAGCTGAGGAAAGTATAAAGGGATAGTGTTTTATAATTAAAGAGGAAAATGGGTTTTTATGAAAAGCTATTATTTAAGTTTACAGGTAAGAGAATAATTATGTTTCTGTGCAACAAAGTGGTTAATTACTCATGCAAAAAAAAAAAAAAGAGAGAATGTAGTATTTTAAAATCCAGACTTTTCTTACCTCTAGTACACTTCAGGTTATTTAACTGACATGTACTGAGGGGTTTTAACCCTTAGTTTTAACAGGTTTTCTAGTTTTATTTTATTTTTATAAAATAATCTAAAAAGAACCAAAAATTAAACTCTTTCATATATGGCTCTAATATCCCACCCCCCACACACCACACCTTACTACCACCCAGGAAACATTTTAGACAACATTTTGAATCAAAATGTTTTCTCACCATTTAAGGTTTACTATTTTCTAAGAATAGAGCAGCTAAAAGGCCTCATTTCAAGTGGTACTAAATATATATGGATTAGTTTCTACCTGTTCCATGGATCTATATGAAGATGTTTTGTGCTTGCAATAGAGACCATACAGTGCTGTTTTGTAAAACTGACAGTTCTTATATAAATTGCTTTATTTATATGCATTTGCTTTCATGTATAATTTTCATTTACTACATGGATTGTAAAAGTTAAGTGTAGCATATTACAGTACATGTTAAATAGAATTAAGACTTCATGTAGTTGAATACATTGTATGTATCCTAAACATGTTAAATGCTTGCATGATGCTTATGTGGTGACCCCACTTTAAATTAAGCCTTAATATGATGTTAAGTTTGTAAGCTTCAGAGTATGCAAAAATACTACAATGAGGGAATTAGCCTGTTCAAACCAAGAAGATACACAGTAATTCAGAGAGGCTTCTCACCTGAGATGTAAAGGGAAATGTGTAGGCCTAGAACTTTCTATCTACACTGTGACTGACCTAGCTAGCTACTAGCTATTGTTGTCCTTAGATCTGTGTAAAATGGGCCATTGTGCATTTCTATGGCAGTCAAATAGAATGTCATGTTCTGAAAATTCTTGGAATTTTTTCAGGGTTTTTCTTTTCTTCCTTTTGGTCTCATTTTGCTTTAGTCTTTAATTTTTCCATTCAGAGATTTATTTATGCCTAAAGTTCTGATGTATAAACCCTTTCTGATAACCTGCTCAAGTTCTAAGCTTTCTTCATGTAGTGCCATCTGTCATCACTTCTACGTACAATTTTACACTGAATTTTTTTTTTTTAATAAAACATTTTCAACTTGAGGTAAACAAAGTGGAGGGGACCCAGCTTTCTTTCTAATGTGGATCTACCTCAGTTAAACAGTTGGGTGCTATTTAAGAAGTGTGGCAATGAGATTGGAAAAAGTGACCAAACAGTAAGGTATGACTGTGCATATACATCTTGACAGTTCCCTGGAAGCCAGACTTTCTGTTTAATAACTATCTCATGTTTGAGTTCTCTGTTCTTTGTGCCTTTTGGTTTGAGTCCCAATGCTTTTTTCAAAATCAACATAAAAAACAAACTTATTGCCAGTGAGGGAAAACAAGCCAAACTGGCTACAACATTTAGCTATTTTTTCCCTATCCAAACATAGTAGATCTTTTATACAAAGAAAAAAAAGTCAAGAAGCAAAATTTGCATTTCTCAAACAATAAAATCCCCAACTCTTCTATGCATATGTGTAAGCAAACTTTTGGTTTTGATTAATGTAGGTTTAAAAAAAAATCAGATCATCTGACCAGATACAAATGTCAACCTCTTTCTCTGGTAGACCTTACAAGAGCCCTTATCTAAAGATGTAATATATGGCCTGATGAAGTTTTTTCTCCTCTCCCATTCTTACCCTCTGGAAGCTTTAATAAATAGTGAGGCCCAGGGAAGTTCAAGTCACTTGATCAAGATTACACAGATGAAATCTGAATGAATCTGAAATTTGAATCCAGTTTCCTAATTCTTAATCCAGTGCTTTTTGTCTCAAGAGGCAGGGGGCCTAATTAAAAATGGGGTATACTGGCTCTAGGTAACTAGCGACATCTAAGAGTTGGCACGTGTGTATATGTACATATGTAAGGAAAGGTGAGAATAAAATGTAAGGGAGAATAATTTTCCACGTTTTTATATTCAGCAATCTACAACTCTACTTTTTTTCTATAAGCTATATCTTTTTTACTTAATTCTTTTGGGGAAAAACTTTTAAGTTGTACTATACAATCTATCTTGAAGCCTTTTACTAATTTGACTTTATACCAGTAACAAATCCAGAGTAGGAAACTTTCCTGTAGCAGTTAGTTTTACAATTTTTAAAAGGTCTACATCAGAGTTGTAAGAGAACCGACATTCCTTAGTGGCAGAACTTTACAAGGTTCTATAAGGCTTTTTGCTGCAGAGACTCAGTGGGTCAGTTCCTCTGTTAGTGTTTTTATAAAGAAAAAAAAAAAAACTCCATCAGGTCTATACTTAAGCTATATTTTATAAAGAGTAAATCATCCTTTAATATGCTGCGTGTAAATGATCAGCATTGTTGCACTTTCTCAGTAATAATGTATGCCCTACAATTGGCTCCTAGACAAGGACTTTAAAATTAACTTGTTTTGTGTGTTTGTGTGTGTGTGTTGTGTGCCTGTGTGTATGTGTGTTTTTTAACATAACAGTAGTACTTTGGGGCAGATGATAAAATTTATAGGTACCTCAAGAAATTAAGAGCCTGAATATGCTGCATTTTGTTTCTTTCACTTTTACATGTAGCAATGTGTTCTCTTTCATTACCTTGTTTAGTCTATGAATTGCTAACTGTTGCTTCTAGGATCCCCAGAGGATGTTGCAAGGCTTTTTAAAAGTTCATCTTGCAGATTGTAGTATCCTTTTAAATTTATTCAAATGCAGTTGCTGGTTCAAAGATGTCACCCTGCATTGTATAGTGTAGAAAAAAGATGTTTCACACAAAAGGACTTGAGCAAAAGGATACTACATTTATAAACAGACAATAATGTTCCTAATCCCTTCTGCTCATGCTGCTTTCTTGATTCTTTTCTCAATATCATCAAGAGGTTGGTAGCTGGTTTCTAAATTCAAAAATTAAAAATCATAACTATTTTGATACATATACACTCTTAATGCACACATGAATCGTAGTTCAAAGTTTGAAAAGAGCCTTTGCAAAACTCCAATCTGAGCAAGTAGCCCCAAAGGTCAATGCTGCCATTAGATTGCCTCATCAGCCTAGTTAATCTAAAGACCTAGTTTCCTATGTAGTCCTCCTTCAACTGTGTTCCATTGAATTCAACCAATGTTTTAAGTGTCTATCATGTGCAAAGCATTGTGTTAGACGCTGGGGATATAAAAACAAAACCAAACCCCCAGTTCCTGCCCTGAAGGAGCTTACACTTTACTTCCCCTGCATTTCTTACTCCCTTGCCTCCAAACTCACCCCAAGAAAAAGTGAATCCAAAATAAGTAGAGATGGGGAATTGTCTGGTTTGAGAAAAGAGAAACTGGTGAAGAAAGCTCTTAGGCTGTGAAATTGAGCATCTATTGTCATGTTTAAGCTTTGATGGGTCCTTTCAAGCTTGTTTTTTGCTTCCTAGGTTAAATAGTTTGCACTACTTTTGCAATAAATTCTTGGAAAAACTAACATTTTGTTTTGTTTCTTACTGTGTGTGTGTATATATAAACTAATCCTAAAAAGTTAGCATAGTGTTTTTTTTCCACCTCCGTACATAATTCTTAATATGCGCAGAATGCTGTAAATCTGATAAAAATATGATGTGAATGATATTTTATAAAGTTATTTTGTATGGTGTCAATTTTGTTTTGCCTCATAGTACGTCAGCAAAAAAATAAAACTCATATTTACGACTATTTGTTCGAAAGATCCTGAATTATTCAAATATTCAATTTCAGTCTAAAGTTTTAAAACCATGGATTATCAGTATAGTTAACTAGTCTGCTATTTCCCAATTCATATTTTGTACACTTAAACTTGTTGATATCTTAAATCTTTTACTTCAACTAAAAAATTTTTTACCATAAAATTGGCCAATATGGGGGGAGGGGACAATGAGTACACTTTTAGTAAGTTTTGGTTCTAGTACAAGACAGAACAAATAAACCTTAATAGAACAGGCTGCAATTTAGAGTCTTGTAGACTCGAAAAGAATATTTGTTAAGGTTCATACTTTGGTCCTAGCATTATGGATGCAAATGGGTATGAGAACAGGAAAGAAGGTCCTGTCAAAGAGTTTCCATTCTAAGAGGAGAAATTGGGTTTCAGTTGCAAGTTGTAGGGAAAAGCCAAGCAGTCCTTAGAATGTAGCAGCAAAGAGATAGTAATGTATCTAAAGTATTCTTTACACTGGTAAAAGAATATATATATATATATATATATATATATATGCTTTATGTAATATTGAATCATTTGATAATGTCAAGGATTTTGATGGCAAGAATTTTCTTTTCTGGGCCGCCATGAAGAACCTGTTGCCAAGTCACAAATCTACAAGGCTTGAATCCCTGGCTAAAGACTGGAGGGTGGGTTCAGGATGAAGATACAGTGGAAGCCAGGTTCATAATCAGGAGGCTATAATTTCCCAGGGTTTTTGAGCTGTCTCTAGGTATGATTATTCTAACTTCAATTAAAATGAGGAGACCCATTGATAAAGACATCATCCAGCGTGGTTTTAAGTCTGAATTTAACTAGATATATGGCTTAAGTGCCTATTATGTGCCAGGTACTGTGATGATAAGTGCAGTCTTGACCGTTTCTGGCGTCTGAGCACGTGGAATAATGAAGTCCACAAAAACCATCACAAGGGAAATAACTCAAAATATTCCCTTTTAATTATAGGTCCATATTGTTATCTTTTCTAGTAATATAATATGTAATTAAGCTGATAGGAGATCATTGTGATACTTAACTTTAGTTTGCTATATAATTTCATATCAATTAGTAATTTTCATCAGTTGTGAAGATAAGATATACACAAAAAAATAAAGTAGCCTGTGATATGTGATTCAAACAGTACCACACAATTTAAAAGGAAGAAGTAACCATTTATTGAAACTTAACAGAAGGTAAGATCCAAGGTTTAAAAAAAAAAGTAGCTAAACTAGAAGGGGTGAATAGCAGTTCCCATAAGATTTGGGAATATTCCTGACTGAAAACTGCATCAGTGGTATCAATACTGTGAAGGTCAATGGAATGGGGAAAAAATGGAATGTTTTTACCAACAGAATTTTGTTGGACCAGTTATTTATCCTCTGTTTTCCTTAGTTAATGGGGATAATAAATAGCATCTACTTATTAAGGTTATTGTGCAGATGAAATGAGGTGTTTGTAAAGTGCTTGGTACAGTGCCCAGCCATAGTATGTCCTATATAAACTAGTTATTATTGCTGTGTGCCAAGTCCTATGCTAAGTGTTAAAGGTACAAAGAAAAAGTAAGTCTGCTCTCAAGAAGCTCACATTCTACATACATAAGATTCTACTACAGAGCCTTGGGGGTCCTTGGAATGCATTAATCGCTCTTCCTTGATATACTCTTTCCTCCTCCTCCTTGACTGCTCCTCAGGCTTTGCTAGATCTTCCTGATCACACTCTCTAAATATATTCCCCTGCATTCTGTCCTGGCCCTTCTCTTCTGCCTTCTACACTACCTCACTTGGTGATCACATTACCTGCCATTAAATTATCATCTCAGTGCTGCTGATTCTTGAATCCACCTATCCTACCCTAATCTCTTGTTGATCTTCAGTCTAGAATCTCCAGCTGCTATTTAGAAATCTCAAATTGGATGTCCATTAGATAGCTTAACTGAACTCGGTATGTACAAAACAGAATTCATTTGTCTTTCCCCTTGGCCCTCCCTTCCCTTCCCCCCCCCCCCCCCCCTTTAATCCCTGGCTGCATTTGAGGTGATTATTACTTTGAGCTGAAACTAAGGCTGCTCCCAGAGAAGATTATATTTTATTTTATTTTATTTTATTTTTTATTTAATAGCCTTTTATTTACAGGATTTATACATGGGTAACTTTACAGCATTAACAATTGCCAAATCTCTTGTTCCAATTTTTCACCTCTTACCCCCCCACCCCCTCCCCTAGATGGCAGGATGACCAGTAGATGTTAAATATATTAAAATATAACTTAGATACACAATAAGTATACATGACCAAAACATTATTTTGCTGTACAAAAAGAATCAGACTCTGAATTATTGTACAATTAGCTTGTGAAGGAAATCAAAAATGCATGTGTGCATAAATATAGGGATTGGGAATTTAATGTAATGGTTTTTAGTCACCTCCCAGAGTTATTTTTCTGGGCATAGCTAGCTCAGTTCATTACTGCTCCATTAGAAATGATTTGGTTGATCTCGTTGCTGAGGATGGCCTGATCCATCAGAACTGGTCATCATCTAGTATTGTTGTTGAAGTATATAATGATCTCCTGGTCCTGCTCATTTCACTCAGCATCAGTTCGTGTAAGTCTCTCCAGGCCTTTCTGAAATCATCCTGTTGGTCATTTCTTACAGAACAGTAATATTCCATAATTTTCATATACCACAATTTATTCAGCCATTCTCCAACTGATGGACATCCATTCAGTTTCCAGTTTCTAGCCACTACAAAAAGGGCTGCCACAAACATTCGTGCACATACAGGTCCCTTTCCCTTCTTTATAATCTCTTTGGGATATAATCCCAGTAGTAACACTGCTGGATCAAAGGGTATGCACAGTTTGATAACTTTTTGAGCATAGTTCCAAACTACTCTCCAAAATGGTTGGATTCGTTCACAACTCCACCAACAATGCATCAATGTCCCAGTTTTCCCACATCCCCTCCAACAATCATCATTATTTTTTCCTGTCATCTTAGCCAATCTGACAGGTGTGTAGTGGTATCTTAGAGTTGTCTTAATTTGCATTTCTCTGATTAATAATGACTTGGAGCATCTTTTCAAATGACTAGAAATAGTTTCAATTTCTTCATCTGAGAATTGTCTGTTCATATCCTTTGACCATTTTTCAATTGGAGAATGGCTTGATTTTTTATAAATTAGAGTTAATTCTCTATATATTTTGGAAATGAGGCCTTTATCAGAACCTTTGACTGTAAAAATATTTTCCCAGTTTATTGCTTCCGAGAAGATTATATTTTAGAGAAAAACGTGGGGCAGACACAATCCTGATTCCAGTGGAAAAGCCTCCGATCCTGATCTCAGTGGAAAAGCGTCTGATCCTGATTTCAGTGGAAAAGTCTCCTTGACCCAGAAATTAAAATAAACAAGGAAACTTTGTTAAAGGGCTAAAATAGTATTTCAGCTAAAATGGGACAGATGTTTAGAAAACAGTCTGCTTTTCCTCTTCAAGGAAAATGTCTAGAGAGCATTGTCAGACTTATGAAAAGCCAAGGTTTGATAATAATTTGGGAGCAGATCACTGAACTTTTTTGTACAGTACACATCTCCTTGGTTCTCTATGGAAAAAGAACTGGATCCAGATGAGTGGAAATTAGTAGGAGAGCAACTAGGTGAATACTACAATTCCAATCCAAACTCAATTTCCAAAAATACACTTAATACATATAATTTAATACAACTGGCTTTAAGAAATTATGTATTAGAATAAGGAAAAAGATGAAAGAGCAGGGGGAGGGGTGAGGAGAGCAGCCAACTAAACTAGGTGAAAAGGATGAAGAATCAGATAAGAATGGAATTAAGTACAATTCTGAGTGTGGCACTTCTTGACAGGATCATTTCCCACCCCCCCCCCCACCCCCCACCTACCTCCCTCAATTAACTCTTTATGGGTGGAGGGAGAAGGTGGTGGAAGAGGTAGTGACACAAACACAGCCACCTATTAAGCAGCCTATGACAAGATTACAAAAGGCATTGGTCAAGGCTAAGAGAGAAGGACAGGATATATCTGATTTTAAAATAAATGCATACCCTATGATTGAAGAGCTTAACTCTTCAGGTCAAAAAAGAAAATACATTCCTTTTGATTTGGAAAAAATTAAGGATTTGAAAAAGGGTTGCACTCTTTATGGGGTTACATCATCTTATGTTAAGATGTTACTAGTTTGGCTTATGAAATCTTAACTCCGAGTGTTTGGAAATCCATAGCTAGGACATGTTCAGAATCTGGACAAAACTTGTTGTAGCTTTTGGCATATCATGAATTATGTAGAATTCAAGCCAGATGCAATAGGCAAACGAGTTAATGTACAAATCACTTCTGACCAATTAGCCAGTGAAGGTCAGTATGGAGAGAATTCCGAACAGATTAATTACCCCACAACAGCTTATGAACAGATTGCTACTGTTGCTATAAAAGCTTGGGGTACACTCCCAGGAAAAGATAAAGGTAAAGCCTTCACAAAAATAGAGCAAGGTCCCAATGAACATTTTGTGGAACATCTGCAGACAGCTGTCATAAGAACCTTGGAGAAAATGCAACTACAGAAATAATGACCAGACATCTGGTTAAGAAAAATGCTTATGAGATTTGCAAAGGAATTATATGGGGACTAGACAAAGATGCTCCTTTAGAGGAGATCATAAGGCGCTGTGCCACAGTGGGCACAAGTGCTTATTATACCCAAACTATGATGAACATGGGAAGACAGGGTCCCTTTTGGCAAGGGACTTTTAGAGAAACTCATCGATGTTTTCAGTGTGGAAAAATAGGACATTTGAGAGCCCATTGTAGATATGGAAATAGAATGAGAAGACCTAAAACCCCATGTCCAAAATGCCACAAGGGCTTCCACTGGGCCTTAGAATGTAGATTGATTCAGGGAAATGAGAGGAAGGGCACAGCCCCAAGATATCATACAAAAGACAGGTGGGGCATGATGACAGCTGAGTTTACACCCAGAGAGTCTTTAGATTCTGATGGTGATCTGATGTGATCTCTCAGTCAAAAAGCAATTACATAGCAGAAAGGGATTACAATTGGAGAGAATACAGACTTTTTAAACCCAAACAGAAGGGCAATGTGCAGTGAGAGCAGCTCCAATGTAGTTGCCAGGTGATGAGAAGAGATTTAGAAAGTGGTAAATAGAAGGGACTAGATAGATTAACTGCTTGGGAGGAAGGGTTTGCTTGTATTCCTACAGATGGAGAAGGAAACAGATGGATGGCCATAGAACCTGGAGAGAGACAGAAAAGGAGAAAAACCTCAAAACAAAGGAGATCTGAGAAACATCTGACACTGAAAGAGCATGGCTGATAATGAGACTGTTGCAGGACTTGAAAACCAGCAGGAATCATTGGATTCCCTAACACAAGATGAGACTATTGCAGGACTTTCAAAGTTTGCAGGAATTACTGGATTCCTGGCACATGAACTAATGGACAATAGATTCCTTTTCGACTATTTCTAGGACTTATGGACATGTACAATTCCTGATATTGATTCATGTTATTTGTTACATCACTGCTAGTCTGTGTTACATTGCTATGTGCTTATGTAATTATGTGTAATACCTCCCATATTGATGGATTTGTGTATACTTGTTTTAAGAGTGAGCCCCTTCATGGATTTCTTCGACAAAGAGAAGATCTAATTCAGTTTCAATTGATCAATGCTGGACAGAAGCAGCTACACCCAAAGAAAGAACATTGGGAAATGAATGTAAACTGTTTGCATTTTTGTTCTTCTTCCCAGGTTATTTTTACCTTCTGAATCCAATTCTTCCTGTGCAACAAGAGAACTGTTCAGTTCTGCACACATATATTGTATCTAGGATATACTATGTATGACATATTTAGCATGTAATAGGACTGCCTGCCATCTAGGGGAGGGGGTGGAGTGAGGGAGGGGAAAAGTCAGAACAGAAGTGAGTGCAAGGGATAATGTAAAAAAATTACCCAGGCATGGGTTCTGTCAAGTAAAAGTTACACTTATTAAAAAAAAAAAGAGTGAGCTCCTTCAGAAACCCAATAATCTGATTTGATTTCCCATTTCCTCTGGTGTCTTCATCTCCCTTCCTGAGATGTCAGGGAGGGTGTGACCACCTTTTTATGGTGTTTTTACTCCTTTTTTGAGCAGCCAGCATGCTCTGTTGAGCATGATCACCTTCGTTTCAAGGGGTTCTCACCTCCTTGAGAAGTCAGGGAAGAAATGACCCTCTATGTTCTAAATCAAAAGAAAGCGGGAGATGTTAGAATTCTTACAAGGTGCTGTCAGTGGAATTGATAGAGACAATGGTTGTTTAGCAGGTTGCTTAACAGGTCTCTAGATGTACTTAGTACTTACTACAGTTTCACAAGATTCGCACCTGCAAGAGAGCCCATATAAGATAGGAGCCTCATGCAGGATTGACTCCAGAAGATTCATAAGCCAGGATTCAGTTGAGGAGACTCACAAGTCGGGCAGTATGAAGGAAGACAGAGAAGTGGTGGCAGGCTGTCCTGGGGAGAACAATGAAACCAAGATCCAGAAGGCCTCCAGAAAACTAGCCGAACCCCAAGTGAAGGAGATAAGAATTTGGAAAAGACAATAAAGGATTTGTAGTTTAACTCCTGGTTGCATTTGGGGTGGTTACACTGAATTGAAAGAAAGGCTGCCTCTAGAAGCCCAAGAAATCTGCTCTCAGAGAACATCACATTTTAGAGAAGAACATTACATCTTCCCTCTTATTATAGAGAATAACACTATTCTCTTAGTCCCTCAAACTCCCAAACAAGGACTATTTCTCTTCTTCCAAATCCCAATCTAGTGCCAAACCCTGTCCATTTCACTTTTGCAACATCTCTCCAATATGTCCCCTCCTCCTTTGACACTTGTTACCGCTCTAAAATTGATTCTAATCACTTCACACATTGATTACTGCCATTACCTGCTGGTGAATCTGCCTTCCTTGTCTCCTATTCCAATCTACTTTCTTTTCAGACACTAATGTGGTTTTCCCAAAACATACATCCAAGCATATTTAGTACACCCCAGTGATTTCCTATTACTTCTAAAACCAAACACAAAATATTCTGTTTGGCATCCAAAGCCCTAGCTCCTTCCTACCTTTCTGTCATTTTATATCTTACTCTCCACCATTAACTCTTCAACCCAGTGACATCAGCTTCTTGGTGTTCTATGAACAAGATACTCCATCTTAGGCATGTTCTCCCTCCTCTGCTCCAACTGTTGATTTCCCTTGGCTTCCTTTAAGTCACAATTAAGACCCCTTCTTTTACAGGTAGATTTTCCCAACCCCTCTTAATGCCAATGTCTTCTCTCAATTACTTATTTTGTATATAACTTGCAATATATATATATACACACATATATATTACTATCAATATTTACAATACAGTTGACATAGTCTTCTTGTGCGCTGAATTCAGAAGATCATATTTGGAATGGTTTACCAGTTTCAAGCAGGGCTCTGCTAAAATGAAATATGTCAGGAGGGCAACCAGAAAGACTGAAGAAGTAGCCCTTCTTGCTTGGGCCAACTCTTCTTTTTTGTCCCCTTTGCCCCATTTTTTTCCAGCAAATTGTCCCCAGAATCATCTTTTTCCTTATCTTCACTTTATTAATTAGTTCTTTTTAAGACAACTACCAACACATTGATGTTTCCTCCATTTTTTTAAACATCAGCAGCCATCTAGTGCACTGCCTAACTGAGAGGATTCACCATTATAACATATCTGACAAATGGACATCCATCCTTGACTTGAAGCCTTGCCATGAAAGAAAATCTATATAACCTCTTGCAACTTCCTTGTGCTGCTCCAGGTGCTTTCATCTGAAGTCAAACAAAACAATGACAAATCTAATCTCTTTTGTCTGTAAAAGGTGTTTAAATACTTGAAGATAGTTCTCATTCTGAATGTTTCATTCTGCATACAAGTCCATCACCTCTATTTGTCAGGAAAAGGTTTGCATGGTTCATCTGGAATCATGAGTTTGGGATTTTTTTGCCATTTCTCAATTCTACATTTAGGGTTCTCTAAAAGCGAGCCTTCTTTAAAAAAAAAAAAAAAAATCAAATGAAACAAGTTAAAACAGTAGTCCAGGGCTGATCTGATTTCTGAACTATTTTATTGGAAGAAATATGTACAATTTTTTTTTTTTTTAAAATACAGAATCAAAAATCTTTACAGTAAAAAAAATAAGCACTCTTTTATCAAACAGTAAACATTTCTTGCTATACAGAAATTAATATGTAATATACTATGTACTACATATTTAACTGAAAATAAACTACATATTCAACTGAAAATGAATGTGGTCCCCAAGAGAAATAATTTCACAATATACATATATTAATTTACATTTACTATCACTAGAACTTAAACCTATATTAATTAATGAAAGAGAAAAACATTTCATGTTTGTTTCCCTGAAGAGTGTAGAAGTTCAGCATCAAATAAGATCAACAAGACATTAGAATAAATATACAGCTTAGTGATACCCTGAAAAGTAATGTATATTAGAGGCTTTCTTTTTACTTGCTCCTCTGGCTGAAGTGGATAGATGGATTGAATAAAATATAATACACTAAAAATAATATGATCTAGTAGGAGTCACAGAAAAGTTATCGGGATAAAATTTAGTAACTCTGTATTTAGTTTAGGAGAAAGGGGACCAAGTGCAGAAGTAGCGCTGGTAGCACAATTTAGGTTAATTATTAAGTGTTAATTTTTATTTTAAGATTCAGCTTCTTCATCCTCACTGTCATCATCTTCATCTTCCTCATCATCGTTATCATCATCATCATCTTCTTCTCCTTCCCCTTTCTCTTCTTTAAGCATTTTCAGGTATTTGCTGGCTAAAATCTTCTTTGGTAATATGTCTTAAAGAAAAATTGTGCTATCAGCAAATAGTTGTAGTAAACAACCACAAATGCAAATTTCAAAGATTACCAATTCCTGATAAAAATGCCCATTTCTATCAGCTTGTAAAGAGGGAAAGAATTTAGTGTAGGCATTTGGAAAACATAAGAAAAAAAAATATTAAAAGATATGCCTATCATTGATGGCAGACTATACTGAATGCCTAAGCAAGCTACTCTTCACTGTTTCTAAAACAACTCAACAGTGGAAACAAAATTAAAATATTTTTAAGGTATGATGCCATCCAATAACAAAATACAAAACTTTTGCTTTCTTAGGGCTACAAAGACAAGTTTTGCTCTTTGTTGTGTAGGAGCTGAATACCCTGATCTAATGAAATAACCTGCTATGCTTGCCAAACCTGCCAAGTATTCATCATACATGCTATATTTTGAAACCTGTGGCAATCTTAATCAGGAAAGGATCTACTTTCATGAGTGCTAATATGAAACTCAACTGTAAACTACTAGACATGTTTATAGTCTGCTTCAAAAACTGAATACCTGCAAGAAATTGAAAGGTTTCCGATTCTTCTGCAGTATTTGATAAGTCACTGTAAATAAGTGCTTTCTTCTCTTTTCCACTGCCATGTTTATAGGAATAGGTGGCTAGATACTGAACAAAGAGTTCCTACAAGATGGAAAAAGATAAAAATTCAGTAAAGATTCTGTTACTTTCCATTAGCGCTTATTTTAAATTTATACTAAGTTTAGAAAACTTCAATTTGAAATTATATTATAGTCTTTAATATCACTGCAAGAGGTACATAGACATTACATTGTAGTTATCAGTTTAATGTTGAGAGAAGCGTAGCAATTGGTCATTCCACAAAAATTTATTTCAGGTTTAGTACTTTTATCAATTCTTATCAACGATATCATGGACAATGAATAGAATTCAGCCAATGATCAATTATATATGGTAATGGAGGAGAAAAGTAATGTAAGTTATCCCCAAAAAAAGTCACAATTGGCTCTAGAAATGCAATTTTTTTTACCTTCCATTTGAAAATAGGTATATCTGAAGTTCTGGTAATTCACACCACTGCAAACCAGATAATGAAGCCAATGAGTTGGGAGTTGTAAAGCTGGCCAGACTTCTTTCTCCCAGCTCAACTCCTCCATGCTGAGGATAGACAAAAATATCTCTTAAACTGATGCAAAGCACCAGCCTGAACTGTGCTGCATGCACTCCCCCAAAGTGTGGCTTGTCTAGCCCATGCTTTCTCAGTCAAGGAGGTAATTAAGGAGGTTTGTGCTTTAAAATCTAGTAGCCTAATAAAAGGAAGGACCCTCAAAGCTCTCCTGTTTTCCAGTTGTTAGTGGATTGAGGAGGTATCAGTAAAGAAGCTGGAAAGTCTCCAGCCCAAACCTTCCTGGTAAGGCCTTAAAAGAATAAGGTGATTAAATTCTATGCCTGTCTTGAGAAATGGCAGCAAAAGGACAAAATTAAATAGGAGCCCATTAGCAATGACAGGCTCCAACAAGCTCCAACCCAGAATACCACAAGTTGACTAAGAATCAATTTGGAAATACTTTAGTTCAGGGGGGAAAAAAAAATACTGCGTCAACAAGCATAAAATATTGAGAAACTTACATTAATTCAACACCTGTCAAGCACTTAGTGTTTAGTTTTCAAACCCACTAAAAGGAATGAGTTCAGAGTAGAAAAAGTGATCATTAAAGCCGAGATACATTTTAAGGGAGAGTAAAGCTTATTGTGATTAGCCAAAATACATTAAGCAACCACTACATACAAAGTTCCTACAATTGTTTGTGCTTTTTGTAAACTCGGAAAAGAAAATTACAGCGAGAGACTAGATGTTGGAAGATCATCTTAAACCTACTGATTGTTAGGCACTGACATAAGTTAATATGGGATGTTGCAGAGTATAATGAAACAATTGGGGTTCGGTGACTTGGCCAGGGTGACACGGCTAGGGCGTTTTTAAGTGTCTGAGGCTAGATTTGAACTCGGGTCCTCCTGTGCCCCCTAGCTGCTCCCCCGTAATGATATTTTTAAGGTAAGCTTGAGGTACAGCTCTGCAAGTCAATATAAGTATAGAATTACCAGAGTGTGGATTTCAAATATAAATAGTTCCTGGGCACCTGTATGTACCTTAGTTCCCTCATTTCTAAAATGGGAATAAATAACTCCCTCTCTGAGTTGTCGTGAGAATAAAATCATACAATAATTGTAAAGAGCCTGCGAACCTTAAAGCCCTAGATAAACCGCCAGCCATCTTACTACGTCTTACTGGACTGTGCCTGCATTTGTATTCCACCCAGAAGGCCCACTCCGTCCGAAATCACGGAGAAGCACACGCTTTCTGAACTCGACAGTTGAGATTTGTTCTCTAGATTCATTCCGTTTTGACGAGTGCGGGGGAATAGAATTTCTAGAGAAGACCTGCCACAGCTGCGACGGATCACATTGCATTTGGCCGAGAGCGTCGAGGGCACTGGCTGGGGAAGCGCGGAGCCCTACACTGGAGATCTGAGCAGGGAAAGGTCATTCGCTCCTCCTTCCCCCCAAAACCGGTCACTCGGGGATTAATAATGCCGGCTCAACTTTCTGAAAGCTTTTGCCTTCAAACCCCATCATCCTCCGCGGTTTCCCTCCCTGACTTATGTCCGTGTCTCCCCGGAGGCTTTGCGCTGACGACGACCTCGCTCTACATCCCTGCTGCTGGAATCTACTCCTTGTCGGACGCGGGGAGGAAAGGGGACGGATAACGGCAGCAGCGCTGCACCGAGCGATGCTGGGAATACTCGGAGCCCAGAGCCTCTCCCGGGCCTCGCCGCTCAGTCCCTACGCTTTGGGTTCCCCGGCCCCCGAGCAGGCCGCGAGACGTGATCCCCCGGCAAGGCCCCGACCTCGCCGAGCCTTTTTTTTTTCCTCCCCCTAAATTAACTTACTTTTTTTTTTTTTTTTTTTTTTTTTTTTAAAGCACGCCTCTCCTGGAGCCAGCAGCGTGGGCTGGGTTAGGGCTCGCGCTCGTGCTCGCGCCAGGCCAAGCGGCGCGTGCGCGCGAGGGCAGTACGCGAGACGCGGCCGTTGGGGGGGGAAGGGCGGGAGCCCGGACACCGCCTCCTTCCCCCTTTCCCCTTTCCCCTTTCCTCCTCGCTTCCCCTTTTCCCTCCTCCTACTCACCGTGGCTTTGGCCGTGAGCACCAGCGCCTCCTGATTGATGCTGGACACCTCTGGGGAGCTCTTCATGATCACCCGAATGCGAGACAAAGGCAGTGAAATCAGCCGCTGGTCGCCGCATTTCTCTTTGCCGCCAAACCCGTCCGCCATCTTACCGCCCCCGACCCGGCAGCAGCGGCAGCAATCGCGCGGCCGCCACTACTCCTGCTGCCGCCGCGGCCCCCGCGGCCCCCGCCCCTTCCGAAATGTCCGCAGGGCACTCTGACAAATAAAGTTCATTGAAAGGGAGCCGTTTGGGCCCGCTGCCTTATGGGATACGTAGTTCTCTAGAAGAGAGACTACTGGCCCCATGATGCTCCGCGCCAGGGCGCTCGTGGCTCCGGTGAAGGAAGGTTCCCTTCGGATCCGCGGGGCTAGCTCGATATTTGGTCCGTGTTTCTCTTGATCCCGAAAACTGGAGTCGGGATTCCCGAATAAGCATAAGCTCTGGACGTCAGAAACCTGCAAGTCTGAGGGGACTGACGTTGGAGCTGCCGTTTTAATCGTCTTGCCTTTGATTTCCCAATCTCTGTGCCCGAGTACATCAAATCCTAAAACTTCCGCCTTGGGAAGGACCTAGAAACGAGCCGTCTATTAATTAATTAATTAAAAAAAAAAAAAGAACAAAATCAAGTCCCAGCCTCATTTTTGCATTATCTTCCAGAGCAGACGGTGTGTAAGGATTTCTTATTATTTAATAGGGCCTTGAAAACACTTGGAAATCTAGTCCAACCCCTTTGTTTTGCAGCTGGAGAAACTTGAGACCTGAAGAAAAGAAATGACTTATGTAAGTCATCCAAAAAAAAAAAAACTTTCAGTCTGTCCAACCCCGATAGCAATAGTTCCCATATCCCTTCTCTCCTTGGAAAAAGCAATCTAAAAACGATTCCTTCACTTTTTAACCTCTACATTTTTCAGCCTCAACATGCAACTGAAACTGCTCACTCTAAAATCACTAATGCTCTTAAACTGCCAAATCCTTTTTTTTAAAATAACTTTTTATTTACAAGTTATATGTATGGGTAATTTTACAGCATTGACAATCGCCAACCTTTTGTTCCAACTTTTCCCCTCCTTCCCCCACCCCCTCCCCAGATGGCAGGATGACCAATACATGTTAAATATATTAAAGTATAAATTAAATACACAATAAGTATACATGACCAAACAGTTATTTTGCTGTACAAAAAGAATCGGACTCTGAAATATTGTACAATTAGCCTGTGAAGGAAATTTTAAAAATGCAGGCGGGTAAAAATGCATTTTTAAAATTTCCTTCAGGGGATTGGGATTTCAATGTAATGGTTCTTAGTCATCTCCCAGAGTTCTTTCGCTGAGCATAGCTGGTTCACTGGTTCAGTTCATTACTGCTTTATTGAAACTGATTTGGTTCATCTCATTGCTAAAGATGACCACGTCCATCAGAATTGATCATCACATAGTATTGTTGAAGTATGTAATGATCGCCTGGCCCTCCTCATTTCGCTCACCATCAATCAGCTCATGTAAGTCTCTCCAGGCCTTTCTGAAATCATCTTGTTGGTCATTTCTTACCGAACAATAATATTCCATAGTATTTATATACCACAATTTATTCAGCCATTCTCCATCTGATGGGCATCCACTCAGTTTCCAGTTTCTGGCCACTACAAAGAGGGCTGCCACAAACATTCTTGCACATACAGGTCCCTTTCCCTTCTTTAAGATTTCTTTGGGATATTAGTCCAGTAGTAACACTGCTGGATCACTGATGGATCAAAGGATATGCACATAAACTGCCAAATCTAATGACTTCTCAATTCTCATCCTTTTGGATCACTCCTCAGCCTTAAATCTTGATTCAGTTTTCTGTCTAGATTATCATAATTTTACTCTATCATGGTTCTCCCAACTACTTGATCCATCCTCTCTCCTTTATTCTGACTTTTCATTCAGGCCAAAATCTATTGACAGATGTACCATTGGATTCTGTCCTGGGCCCTCTTTATACTGTTTCATTTAGTGATCTTAGCAACTTTCATGTATTCAATTATCATCCCTATGCTAAGGATTTTCAAATCCAATTTATCCTAACCTTTGCTTACCTTCAGTATCTCATTTCCGACTATTTACTGGACATTTGGAACTGCATACCTGGTGGGTATCTTAAATTCCACATGTCCAAAATTGAACTATTCCCCTCTCTTCCTTGGCCCCAAACCTTCCCTCTTCCTCAAGTTCCTTATTACTGTTTCAATGTAGTATCATCCTCCCCAGTGACCCAGAATTGTGATCTAGATGTCATCCTTGACTCCTCATTCTCAATTCCCCAACATCTCCCCAACACACACTCAATGTATTTCCAAACATTGATTTTACTCTTGCAACATTTTTCACACATCCTGGTCCACCTCATCACCTTATACCTGAACTATTTCATTAGCCTGCAGGTTGGTCTCCCTAACATAAATCTCTTCATTCAAGTCCCATCTTTCACTCAGCTGTCAAAGTGACTTTTCTGAAGTCTGACCATGCAACCACCTTCCCTTCCCCATCATGCTCCCACAAAAAAAAAAAAAAAAAAAAAACCCTTCAGTAAACTTATCACCTCCAGGATCAAATATAAAGTATTCTGGCAGTCAAGCCTTTCATAAGCAGCCCCTTTCCTACCTTCCAATTTTCTTACAGTTTACTGCCTTCACCCTCCATCTATTCCTTGCCAGTAACACTAACCTCCTTGCTTTCAGCTAAATAGACACTTGTTTCTTCATTTTGGCTGTCCTCCAGCCAAAGAAGTCTTCCCCAATCCCCTTTAGTTTCCCCTCTCTTCTGTTGATTCAATTTATCCTGTATTTAGCTTGTTTCTACATAGTTGTTTGCATGTTGTTGCCACATTAGACTGTGAGCTTCTTAGAAGCAGGAACTGTCTTTTACCTTTCTTTGTACCCCCAGTACTTATCACAATGTCTGATAAATAGTAGGTATGTAATGTTTCTTGACTGACAAAATGAGAGAGCAGAAAAATCAGATTTGGAATGTTCTCCATTGAATATGCTGACAGATAAGAGAATTTCTGGTGGGACCAAATTTCCCCTATCCTACTCCCAAGTCAGTTGATACTCTGAGCTGATGAAGTGATTAGAAGTTAATTTAGAAGCCACCATCTGTAGCTACTATGCCAAAAAATTTTTCATACAACAAATTCAATAAACATTTATTAGTGTAATTGTTATTATTCCCCTGTTTATAGATTTTTTTTTAAAATTGAGATTTAGACTATTTGCCCATGGTTACAAATCTTGGAAGACTTTAACCTAATTCCCAACATACCAAAGTGGCCTTAGTGATACACCAACAAACATTCCTAACACAAATGTTTATAGAAGTGGCAATTGAAAGATACATAGTAATAACCCCTACATAGTAATGCTTTACTTTTTACAAAGTATTTTCTAATTCTGCAGCAAATTTCCATCAATTTTTCCATTAGGTTACATTGTCAGGAAAAAAATGACAATTACATGGCACTTGAAGAAAGACTAATGACAAATAGGGAGACATAAGAAACTGATGTCTTTATTAAAATCAATAGTTATTTTTGAGACTTATCTTTAAGATCCATCCATTCTGGAGAGCAGTTTGAATATATGCCCACCCCCCAAAAAAAGTATAAAACTGCGTATCCTTTGATCCAGCACTACTATTACTGGGTCTATATCCAGCATAGATGGATGGTTGCATCATAAAGAGATGCATAAAAGAGGTCATTAAAAAAGAGGGAAAGGACCGACACATACAAAAACATTTATAGCAGGTTTTGTGTGTGTGTGTGTGGTGACAAAAAATTGGAAATTGAGAGAATGTGCATCAATTGGGGAATAGATGAACAAGTTGCGATTTACAAATGTAATGGAATACTAGTGTTCTATTAAAAATGATGAGCAGGCTGATTTCTGAAAAGACTTACATGAATTGATGCTAAGTAAAGTGAGCAGAACCAAGAGAACATTGTACACAGCTAACAACATATGTGATGATCAGCTACAATATACTTAGCTCTTCTTAACAATATAGTGATACAAGACAACTCCAAAAGACTTGTGATGGATAATTTTCACTTAAATTTTTTTTGTTTTTTTTCTTTCTTTCATGATTTTTCCCTTGTTCTGACTTTTTTCACAATGTGAATAACACAGAAATATGTTTAACATGATTTTACATGTATGGCCTATATTGAATTGCTTGCTGTTCTTGGAGAGGAGGGAGGGAAGGAGGAAAATTTGGAACTCAAAATATTACAAAAATGAATGTTTAAAACTAATTTTACATGTAATCAGGGAAGTACTATTAAGTGAAAAAAAATCCATAAACCCATAAGTAATCCTCATCGTAAAAAGTCCAGGAAGTAATAATTCAGTCTCTAATTGGCTTTTTCTTCTAAAATCCCCTATATATCAAAAAGAAACAAAAGATCTATTTAGCATAAAATTTGCCTAGCAGCAAACAGTACTCACCAGCTACAGAGATTCAGAAGAATTAGATTACATAATTCCTTCCCTTGATAAGTTTACAATATAGTGGGAAAGCCAAAATAAAAGTACAAAATAGAAGACCCTTGAACAAAAAAAAAAAAATTAAAAATCAAACTTCACATAAAGAAATGTAAGGTAATAACATAGATTTTAGGGTTTTATATATGTTTTATCTCTTTTGATCCTTACAAAAACCCTAGGAAATAAGTTATTATCCTCATTTTACAGATGAAGTATCCCAGGCGAGAGGTTTAAATGTCTTGCTCAAAGTGGCACAGCTACTAAGAGTTTGGGACAAGATTCAAATTCAAGTCTTCCTAATTCCAATTCCAATGTTCTATGAGCTTTGCCACCCACTTGCCTTGTTTATAGAAGAAAAAAGTATTGAGCTTGGGCTTAAAGAAGTAAGAGACATTAACTAGGTAGTTGCCAAGTCCTGTCAATTCTATATCTTTGGATGAAATTGTTCATTCATGTCTGACTCTGTGAGCACATGGGCTTTTCAGTTTTTCCTTGGCAAAATGTTGATTTGCCATTTTCTTGACCAGTGTGTCCCCATTTTACAGATGAGGCAGTGAGGCAAATAGGAGTTAAGTGATTTGCCCAGACTCATACCACTGTTGTCTAAGCCTGAGTTGGAACTTAGCTTTTCCTGACTCCAAACCCAGTGCCACTACTTAATTACCTCTCAATTTTAAGCCTTCTGAACCCTGCCTAGGTACCTTTTTAGTTCAGCATTTACCTCCACTTTTTTTTTTCTTTTTGCTAAGGCAATTAAGGTTAAGTGACTTGCCCAGGGTCACACAGTTAGGGACTGTTAAGTATTTGAGGTAGCATTTGAACTCAGGTCCTCTTGACTTCAGGGCTGGTGCTGTATCCACTGTGCCGTCATGCCATCTTGAGCCTCCACTCTTAAGCTAACCAGAAGACACATTAGTTAAAAGCAAAAGATATTTAATGAAAGGAAATTTCCCACATATACCCAAATATAACTCTTCCACAGATTTCTCCAAATTACCTCCCCAATTCTTTATTACCTCCCATTTGCCTCTTTGCACTATGAAAAAGACACTTAGGCAATTTTCAAGTTGTGTCAGTATTCTAAGATTCCTTAGGACCCGAGTTCAAATTTGACCTCAGACACAACACTTCCTGGCTGTGTAACCCTGAATAAGTCACTTTACCCCAATTGCCTCAGCCAAAAAAAAAAGAAAAAAGAAAAAAGAAAGAAAGAAATTCTCTGGATAGGCATCACAAATGAGGAGCAAAGCATCCCACTACTACTTCTACCAGATAGACACTCACTGGCCTTGCAACTTCAAGAACAGCTTTCTGGAGAGGAAACCAGTCATGGCAAGAATTAGACTTATTAAAACAATCTGTGCTTCCTGTTTCTACTCCCCAGCTCTTCTCAAAACCTCCCACACTCAGACCCCCTAGGTATTTCAAGTTCAGTAACTTCTTCTAATCAGCAAATTTCTCTAGTTCCAAGCATTATGGGGGATGTAGTCTGGAGAAAACATGAGGTTTGCCTTTTCAGACATGCTCCTTACATTCCTTACCTCCTGCATCATTCACCTTCTCTCCACTCACAGTCCCTATTCTGGTTCAAGAAGCAGGGAAATCAATTAGGAGGCAATTGTAATGGCCCAGGCAATATATTATCTCACATTTTTAAAAAGAAATTTCAGAGCAGTTAGATGATGCAATGGATAGAGCACCAGCCCAAGAATCAGGAGGATCTGAATTCAAATTCAGCTTCAGCCATTTAATACTTATTAGCTTTGTGGCCTTGGATAAGTCACCTAGCCCCAATTGTCTTGCAAATAAAATAAATTTCTTTGACTTTTATCACTTCTCCCTTTACAGAGCTGCCAACAAAATCTTCCTAAAATATGGATCTAACCACTCTATTAATCAATTCTACCATGTTATGGTTTCAAATCCTGAAAGAATGTGTCTAAAGGCCAACATTATTTAAAGTACTTTTTAATAATTTTTTTAAAAATTGAGAATATAGTTTATTAAGTGATACTAATTTAAGTAAGCTTTTCATACATATTTTAAAACTTTATAGAAATCAATTCATAGACTGTATAGTAATCTATTAAAACCTGCATGCAATATATTTGCTAGAGTAGATGTTACAAACTGTGCCAAAGGTTTTGGGGGACCCCAAGCTGCTTCAAGGAGTAGGCAGCTGGAACTGTGCAGAGTTAAAAGAGGCAGCCTGAGAGAAAAGAAGAAAAAAGTGGCCTCTTCAGTGAAAGCTAAAAAGACCTGAGGCTCTCATTTAAATCACACCCCTCTTGTTCTCTCTCCACTGCTCCCTCCTCCGCCTCCTCCCCCTCCCACCCCATCACCAAGGCAACTTGGGGAGGCCTGAATGGGTTTGGCTGCCTATCAAGAACTCTCTTTCCCACCTTTCACAGACCTGTCAGGCTACATTTTCAAGAAATAATTTATAGAATCACAAACTGGAAGAGACCACAGAGGCCATATAGACCAAATCATATAGGATCAAGAATCCCTTCTTTCCTCCACCCACCACCCACCCCACCCCCAAATGGCCATCTAGCTTAAAAATGATGACCTTCAAAGAGGGGATAACAGGCTCCCTCCTGAGGGAGCCTATTCTCTTTTGAACAGCTTTAATTGCTAGGAGATTGACCCTTCATCAAGCCTAAATCTGCCTTGCTGAAATTCAACCCATACTGCTAGCTATGCTTGCTTGGATGAAATGGAACAAATCTGATTCCTATTCTACAGGAAAGCCCACATTGAAAATCTGATGAATGTGATCATGTCCTCTCTGTCTTCTCTTTTCCCAGCTAAATATTCCCAGTATCTTCAGTCAATCCTGAGCTGATATTTTTGGATCCAGTACTCTAACCATTATGAGTTCCTCTTTTGGACATATATCCTTCCTAAAATGTGGCTCCCAGAGCAAAATACTATTCCAGATTCTAAGCAGATCAGAATATAGTGGGACAGTTACCCTCTATTCTGGATACAATATTTTTAATGGATCCTAGTATCGTAATACTTCTTTTGACTCCCATGTTATTGTAGAGAGCTGGAATTCTGGAAAAGTATACTTGAAACAAGATGTTGAGATGATGGTTCTCTAGTTCACATATATACTTAGTACTTACTATGGTGATATAATGGTTCTCTAAGTTCACACATAATCAATATGCTGTAATGATGTAATTATAATAAGGTATATAAGGGCTAAGAAGGTAGACAGTATATCTTTGACCAACCTCATGGTGGCCTGCATACCTCCTACACTAAGATCAAAACTGGGCCAGAATAAAGAATCTAGACTCTATTCTTGACCATTCTCGTGGTGTCTATCCTGCTGAGACCTTGATCCAACTTTTCATTCATCCCTGTTACATTTCATCTCATTCATTATAAGCCATCATTACAGACTGTCAACATTTTTTTGAATCATACTCTGTCTCCTAATATATTAGCTAGCCTCCTAGCTTTGTGTCATATTTAAATCTAATAAGCATACTATCTGTAGTTTCATCTTGGTCTTCAATAAAAAAAACAAAAAATCATTGTACAGTACAGGAGAAAGAACAGATCAAACAGATCAGTGGGGGAAGGGGAATCAGGGAGAGGTGGTACTCTACCAAAGATTTCCCTCCAAGGTGACATCTAGCCTTAATGACTACTTCTGGAATCTGATCATTCAAACAGTTATAAATACACCTAACTATACCAATCATCTATTAAATAGATTTCTATAAGTACAATATGAGAAATTTTGTCAAATGCTTTGCTGGAATCTTACATGTTATGTTTGTAGCATTCCCCAATCTAGCCTCCATTTAATGGTCCTGTGATAAAAAAAAAATGAGGTTATACTAATTTGATTTATTCTTAATGAAGCCATTGTGTTCTCCTTTTTCTAAAGATTCATATAACATGCCTTTAACAATGAGTTCTAGAATGTTACCAGGAATAAGTCAAGTTCACGGTATCATAAAATCTGAGAGTTGAAAGGGACCTTACAAAACATCTGTTCTGAACACAAATGATCTTTACAACATGACAAGTGGTCAACCAGCTGCTTCTTAAAATCCCTTCAAGGGAGCCAATTTTACTTTTGTGTAGTATTAATATTATAAATTTTTTTCTTCCATTAAATCTAAACTTTTTTTTCTTGCAATTTCCACATATTCCTTTTCATTCTATCCCCTGTAGAACAAGACAAAACTCTGTTACAGTATAGCATACTACTTAAAGGCAGTGATCTTGTTTCTTTTTTTTTTCTTCCCCCATTTCTTCAATTAATCATCACATGGCATGGTCTTGAGCATTTTCCCTAGTCTGTTTGCTCACTTCTGCACACTTCTTAACTTATCAATGTCCTCCTTAAAATGTGACACTCAGAAATTAATATTATTGCCTGAATATGGCAGATTAAGTCCAATGGGACTATTACATTCTAGTACTATATACCAAGGCTCTCTTAAGGGAGTTTGATTTAAGAAACAGGTCGTGTTTAGTCTAAAAAAAAAGAGAATACTAAGAGGAAATATTATAATTGTCTTTGAGCATTTTAAGGATTGTCATGTGACAAGGAAAATTGACACAAAAGAAAAGAACTAGGAACAAAAATGGGTAGAAATTACAAAGGAATAAATTTAGGCTTAAAATAAGGAAAAAACTTTCTAAGAGCTAGACCTATAAACTGATAAGAGAAGTAGAGGAGTAGAACCTACAGATATGGAATAAGGTTTTTGTTACCAGATGCAGTGATTCTGTGAGTAAATTTTATGTAAATGGGTTAAAATGTTGAAAGTCAGTTTTGTGTAAATAAGAATAATTCAATATTACTATAAAGAAGGTGGATTTAAGGGAAAATGACTGTAATGTTAAAAAGCAATGCTAAAAGTATTAAAAGAGTTGGAAAAAAAATTAAGGCTATACAAAAAAAAATGAGAAAACTGCCTCAAGAAGGTAGTGGATTCCCCTTCATTAAAGAACTTCAAGCAAAAGGTAAATAACCGTCTGTCAAGAATGTTGTAATGAAAATTTTTGAGCATGGGCTAGATAAGAGGTTCCTTCCAATTCTGAATCTGAACTTGTTTCTAGAATTATATTTTGGGAACCTTTGTTTATTTGAATAATTCCATTTTTTAAAATCAGTAGGTACTATTTTGCTTGTATTGTGTATCCTTTTTAATTAAAGCTTTTTATTTTCAAAACATATGCACAGATAATTTTCAATATTCACCCTTGCAAAACCTTGTGTTCCAAATTTTTTCTTCCCTTCCCCCCACCTCTCCCCAGATGGCAAGTAATCCAATATATATTAAACATGTGCAATTCTTTTTTTTTTTAAATTAAAGCTTTTTATTTTCAAAACATATGCTTGGGAATTGAATATGGACCACAGCATAGCATTCTCACTCTTTTTGTTATTGTTTGCTTGCATTTTGTTTTCTTTCCCAGTTTTTTTTTCTTTCTTCTTGATTCTATTTTTTCTTGTGCAGCAAAATAACTGTATAAATATGTATACTTTTATTGGATTTAACATATATTTAAACATATTTAACATGTATAGGACTACTTGCCCTCTAGGGGAGGGGGTGGGAGGAAGGAGGGGATAATTTGGAACAAAGCTTTTTAAGGTCGGTGTTGAAAAATTACCCATGTATAGGTTTTGTAAATGAAAGGCTTTAATAAAGATAAATTTAAAAAGTATGCTTAGATTATTTTCAACATTCACCTTTGCAAAATCTTGTGTTCTAAATTTTTTCCTCCCTTTCCCCCACCCCTGCCCCTAGAAAGCAAGTAATCCAATATATGTTAAGCATGTACAATTCTTCTATACATATTTCTACAATTATCATGTTGCACAAGAAAAATCAGATCAAAAAGGAAAAAAAGTAAGAAAGAAAAAAAATGCAAGCAAACAACAAAAAGAGAGAAAATACTATGTTATGATCTACACTCAGTTCCCACAATCCTCTCTGGTGCAGATGGCTCTCTTTATCACAAGACCATTATTAGAACTGGCCTGAATCATTTCATTTTTGAAAAGAGCCAGTGCATCATTTTTGATGCAGTTTATTTTTTAAAATTTTTTGTTGACTTTTTTTAAACTATTATTATTCCTTTTTATATACAAAACATATGCATGGATAATTTTTCAATACTGACCCTTGCAAAAATTTCTGTTTCAACTTTTCCTCTCCTTCCCTCCACTCCCTCCCCTAGATGGTAGGTAGGCCCATACATGTTAAATATGTTAAAGTATATCTTAAATACTATATATATATACACACATACATATTTATATAATTATCTTGTTGCACAAGACAGATCGGATTTAGAAAGAAGGTAAAAATAACCTGAAAAAGAAAAAACAAAAATACAAGCAAACAATAACAGAAAGAGTGGAAATGTTACCTTGTGGTCTATTCTCATTTCCCAGTTTTTTTTCATTGGGTGTAGCTGGTTCTGTTCATTATAGATCAATTGGAATTGATTTGGATCCTCTCATTGTTGAAGAGAGCCACATCCATCAGAACTGATCATCATGTAGTATTGTTGTTGAAGTGTATAATGATCTCTTGGTTCTGCTCATTTCACTTAGCATCAGTTCATGTAAGTCTCTCCGAGCCTTTCTGTATTTATCCTTCTGGTCATTTCTTATAGAACAATAATATTCCATATACCATAATTTATTCAGCCATTCTCTAATTGATGGGCATCCTTTCAGTTTCCAGTTTCTGGCCACTACAAACAGGGCTGCCACAAACATTTTTGCACATATAGGTCCCTTTCCCTTCTTTAATCTCTTTGGGATATAAGCCCAGTAATAACACTGCTGGATAAAAAGATATGTACAGTTTGACAACTTTTTGAGTATAGTTTCGAATTGCTCTCCACAATGGTTGGATCTGTTCACAACTCCATCAACAATGTATCAGTGTCCCAGTTTTCCCACATCCCCTCTAACATTAGTCATTATCTTTCCTGTCATCTTAGTCAATCTGACAGATGTGTAATGGTATCTCAGAGTTGTCTTAATTTGCATTTCTCTGATCAACAATGATTTGGAACACCTTAACATTGACTAGAAAGTTTCAATTTCTTCATCTGAAAATTGTCTGTTCATATCCTTTGACCATTTATCAATTGGAGAATGGCTTGATTTCTTATAAATTAAAGTCAATTCTCTACATATTTTGGAGATGAAGCCTTTATCAGAATCTTTAGCTGTAAAAATGTTTTCCCAGTTTATTGCTTCCTTTCTAATCCTGTCCACATTAGTTTTATTTGTATAAAAGCTTTTTAACTTAACATAATCAAAATTTTCTATTTTGTGATTAATAATGACCTCTAGTTCTTCTTTGGTCACAAATTCCTTCCTCCTCCACAGGTCTGAGAGGTAAATGATCCTATGTTCTTCTAATTTATTTATAATCTCATTCCTTATGCCTGGATCATGAACCCATTTTGATCTTATCTTGGTATATGATGTTAAGTATGGGTCAATGTCTAGTTTCTGTCATAATGCAGTTTATTTTTAAAAGAATTTTTATTAATTGCTTTTGTTTTTATATCACTTAAATATTCCCTTGAATTAAATCTGCTTTCTCTTCTCAGAAAGTCATCCCATATAACAATGACTTTTTTTTTAAGAAAAAAATGAGAAAAAATTATCAATTCATTTAAAAAACTGACAACATATGCAATATTCTCTGTAGGGTACATTTCTAACTCAGTAACTTTGCTGATCTGGCCACATCATTCAAATGCCAAATTTTCCTGCCAAAAAGATTATTTTATGGAGAACTCACACAGGGCAAATGCTTCCAAGGTGGTCAGAAAAATCCATACAAGGACACTCTCAAAGTCTCTCAAGAACTTTTGAATTGATTGAATGATGTGGGAGATAATGACAGAGGACTACTCAGCATGGCCTGCCCTCATCAAAGCAGAATTGAATTAGTTCAGAAGAAACATGAGATGCATAGTTAGAGAATCTACCCTAAAATGTTTGTGCCAAAAGAAGACATTATTATTCTGAGTCTTTAATGCTAGAGTAGGCACAACTACCAGACATGGTACACAGTTCTTGGAAGGAATAGAGTCAGAAACAGGAACAGCAATAGTGACTTACTACTGAAGACTTCTGCACCTCATGGCCTTATCACCAACACTGTGTTTTGTCTATCTAAATGCAATATTTATGTCTGACCTATGACAAAGCATTCTAAGCTCAAATGGTCTGATCAGCCACAGTCAGACACACTAATCTGACTCTAACATAGTGATGTCATTTTGGTCCTTTTCCAGAATGAAAGACAACAACCAAGTTACCCAAGTCATGATAACATTATACTTTTTCCCATATGAAAGATAAACAGGTTGATCTTATTGAGTCCCTTTTAATTGTTTTTAATGTTTATCTTATGTTTCTCCTATATCTTCTATATGTCGTTTTCCATTGTGTTCTTTGTCATAAATACTTGAAATTCTTTCAATTCATTAAATATCTATTTTTCCCCCATTCAGGATTATATTTAGCTTTGCTGAGTTATTCTTGGTTACAAATCCAGCTCCTTTGCTCTTTGACATATGATGTACCAAGTCCTTTGGTCATGTGATATAAAAGCTGCTAGATCTTTTGTTATCCTGATTATAGCTGGCATAAAAGCTTATTTACTAGATTAGATTTAATTGCAAAGTCAGCTTCACACCATTCCCATTCACTGAGGCTACTCCAGAAAACCAGGTATCCAGCTCTGATGTTCAATAAGCCGGTCTTCCTTTGCTAGCCTTGTTTCACTCAGGGCTACTACTTGAATGCAATATCTGCTGAGTTCTTTAACAGCAAGACCTGTTTGTCTTTCAGGTCTACTGTGTTGTCTATAAATATAAATATTCTTTGGTGAAGTTTTATACTTTTTTGTGTTTTGACCATAGGGTGGGATCCTTGCCCATCATGGTAACCAGGCCAGCTTTGAGTAAACAGACAATTTGAAAGCACCTTTTTTTATCCCCTTCCTTACATCAGGAGATGAGCAGTCCTCAGATACCTAGGGAGTCACCAAATCCTACTGTTGCTTCTAGTGAGAAGACCACCCTATGGTATAAGCCACCTATGTGGAGGATTGTGACTAATTGCTGGTTAGGATATCTGCCCCTGCTACTTCTCACTTGCTTATCATTACAGGATTTTAAAATAAGAAAAACGGAAAAATGGTATGGATGATATCTTTTGATTCATGCACAAATTGAATTTATGTGAAATAGAGTTCCACAAAGGTGTCAGCCTTACTCTCTGTTCCAGTCATCACAATCTAAGCAGAGTCAAGATGACTGGTGTGGCTTGAGATGCAGTGGATGACCTTGGCATCTTCAGTGTCTAATCAGGCCTTCAGCTGCCCTCATGGCTATTGGAATGAGTTGTTCTTATCCACATTACACCTTTACACCATTTCATCAGGGGAAATCTTCACATGCCTGGAGTAGAAACCCCTCTAATTCACCTGACAGATTTGAGACCCTCAATTGCCTTCAACCTGGTCTAGATCAGAGAAGACATAGACCAAAAGCATGGGACAAACATTTAGAACTAGCTTTTAAAATTTTGTTGTATTCTTTAGAAAAATGAACTGGCTCTGTAATGGTAAAGTCATATAATAAAATCACTCCCACCTCACAAAGTAACTGGCAAGATGCAAGCCTAGATATCTCTATCATTCCAGACCACCTCCATTAAGTCAATCAGAGATAGTAATTAAATGTGAACAAGCCCTAGATATCCCAGTTGAATCAATTAACCAAAGATTCCAAAAGTCCTTTATCATTAAAAAATCTTGAAGAGAAATTGCTTGGGGAACAGAGTGCCTTAACCACCTCCCTTGAGCAGAAGTCAAACCTGTGAACTCTGGAGAGTCAAAAGATCTGGGACTTTTCTTAGAAATCCTAAAGTGCTTCCTGCAATGACAGTAACTGGGGGTAATATCCACATTGAAAGTGAAGAAAACACTGCAGAAAGCCAGCTATAAGACTTTACAAAGAACCACACAGAAAAGCTACAGTGTACTTTCATGATATTCTGCAACAAGTGAAAAAGAATTTCCAGCAATCAAGAGCTATGAGTTACCCTTCACCACCCGTGTTCTCTAAGTTTGAACCCACTTTCCCTTGGACTTTGTATAAACTGGTGAGAAAATGTATAATGTATTTGGGGATGGGGGTAGGGGATATTCTTATTACACTCTACTAACTGTTCTTACTATACTACTTTAGCAAAATTTCTAAAAGCTGTTTGAGTAATTGCTATCAACTAATAGCTGGGGGAAATATTTGAATGGGGGGTTGAAAACTAGCATTATAAAACCCTAAAAAAGGAGTTTTTTAAATCCTTACAGCTCTCCCTAGAATTCTTTAGGGACCAGAGGCCGTTGCCCTCTGGGGACCTAGCCTGACACTGTGAGTGAGGATTGAGAGAGAACTTCCTATCATGATTTCATATATAATATACCTACATAATCCTCTTTTTTCTATTCTTAACATGTTAATGTTTGTCAAGTTCAGAACGACAAAAATTTTAAAACACTCCAGGTTTTTCCTTTTTTTTTTTTTTTTTTTTTTTTAAGTAAACCCTACCAGATTTCTATTTTATAATTTTACATCAGAGCTAACAAGTAGGGGACAGCTTTTAAAATTTCTCAGAAAAGGAGATCACTGGGCTGCATGTAGGATAATGCAGCTAAAAATCAGACCCATTCCTTCTAACACTATCATGCTAATTTATTAAGCTAAAAAAAAGGGGGGAGGGGAGATTATCATTAACACAAGACATGAAGATAAAGAATCTTGGCCTCTTTATGAGGAACATCCCATGTTACTATTTCAGCACTTCTTTCTTCTTCCTTTCAAATAAATCCTATATTTCCTATATATTTTAACCTATGTCTGTACAAAACAAGCAATGATGGGGTAACTAGGTAGTACAATGGATAGAGCATTGGCCTTGGAGTCAGGAGGACCTAAGTTCAAGTCCAGCCTCAGACACTTGACACAAGACTTACTAACCCAATTGCCTCCTCCCTCTTCCGCCCCTAAAAAAAACAACAATAAAACAAATATTAAAAGAAATTAAAATGGAAAAAAATTCCCAAACCTAAGGTCCAAGATTAGTGATCCTAAAATATTTATTCATTATAAATAATAGAAGTTTAATCATGTCACCTGAAAATTTAAATATGCCAAAGGCATTTTACCTACTGAAATTAAGAATTATAAAAACCAAAGGTTGAAATACAGCTTAGAGGTCAAGTCCAAAACCTTCTTTAATGGATGAATCTCTTCTACAACATCCCTTAGAAGTTGCCATCTAGTTCCTACTTAAATACCTCCAAAGATAGGGAGATCATCAACTCATGAGTTTTTTTGGACCACTCTAATTGGTGGAGGAGGAGTTAGTTTTATAGATTTTAAAAACTTGTAAATAAAAATTTATTTCTCCAATGATTAAACCAATTCTTGTAACAATAACAGTTAAGCAAAAACAAACAACATAAGAACTATTCTGTATCTATAGTCCTCCAACTCTAGCTATTAAAAGTTCTTCTTTGATTTGAGTCAGGCCACCTGCTTTAGGATGGAATCAGGAAGATTGCAAAGATCTAAGATCATGTCATATCTATGTCTCCCAAAGTGGGAAATATTTAATAATGATGAAAATAATGATTGTTTAGTGAGATAGAATATAATTAAATATTTATATAAGAGATTTTAATTATGCAAATTGACCTAGAATAAGGGTTAATAATGTATAAACAAGTTATCTCCACAACTTTTATATGTGTGAATATTTATTCACTTAACCCTGAAAGCAGCAGGAGATTGGGAGAAAAGGAAGGAAAAAAGTACAGGTATCCTTTCTCTCTTTTTCTTTCTCTCTCTGTCTCTGTCTCTGTCTCTCTTTGTTTCTCTCTCTCTTTCTCTCTCTCTCTCTCTCTCATGCGTGCGCACACACACACACCACACACACACACACACACACACACACACCCCTCTTTATTTGAATCCCATCTCTGTTCTTTACTAATTGTATCACTATATGCTAATAATTCAGATCAATTTCTTCATTTGGAAAAGAGAAATAATAATTATCCATTTTACAAGGTTATTGTGGGAAAAAAGGGCTTTGCAAAAATCTTAGGCCTATAGGAATATAAATTGTTATGGTTATAATAATAGTTTGTAATTTACAAAGGATAAGGAGGTTTTTATGAATACAGAAGGACCCCAAATTTCTTTTTTTTCCCCTTCAATAGCATTTTATTTTTCCAGTACACGTAGAGATAGTTTTCAACATTCATTTTTGTAAGTCTCCCAATTTTTCCCCTTCTCTCCCAAAGGGAGCAAACTGATATAGGTTAAACATGTGCAATCCTTTTAAACATATTTCATATTTGTCATATTGTGAAAGAAAAATCAGTCCCAAAGAGGAAAAAAAAAAGAAAAAGAAAAAACAAGCAAACAAAAAGGTGACAATACTATATTTTGATCCACATTCTGTCTCCATAATTCTCTCTGGGGAAGCAGATGGCAATTTCCATCCCAACTCTATTGGAATTGTCTTAATCACTGCATTGCTGAGAAGAGTCAAGACCATCACAATAGATCATTACATAATCATCTTGTTACTGTGTACAATATTTTCCTGGTTCTGCTCACTTCACTCAGCATCAATCCATTTAAGTTTTTTTCCAGGCTTTTCTGAAATCATCCCTCTTATAATTTCTTATAGAAAAATAATAATCCATTACATTCATATGCCATAACTTATTCAGCCATTCCCCAATTAATAGTCATCTACTCAATTCCCAATTTTTTACAGCTGCTATAAATATTTCTACACATGTGAATCCTTTTCTCTCTTTTGTAATCTCTTTGGGATATGGATCAAAGAGTATGCACAGTTTTACAGTAGGGCACTGAATTTCAACTTGTGCTACTCACATCTTAGTGCTTCTGTGATCATGTAAGAAGAAAGAAGCCAAGAATTAGCCAAAGAAGCTTAGAAATATGGTCATTGAAGACCCACAGGATTGAAGAATGTGAAAAAGAGAAATGACCTTCTCATTTAATGAAGAAAAGAAAAGAAAGAAATGGAATCCTAGAGAGGAGGAGTCATAGATCCACAGGCATTTTTTAGGTGAGAGATTATCAAGTAATGGACAGAAAAAGGAAGAGCAGTAGTATTGCTTATTCCCTGTTAGGGGGAACTAAGGTATTTATTTGTGAACTTGATTATATCCCAGGGTATGTATCTAATGTGTGATAGAGAATCTTCCCATTTTGAGATGATTCCTTCATTTTATTTTGTTTTGTTTGTTATTTATTTATTTCTTTGCTGAGGCAATTGGGGTTAAGAGGCTTGCCCAGGGTTATATAGCTAGGAAGTATTAAGTGTCTGAGGCTAGATTTGAACTCAGGTCCTCTTGACTTCAGGGCTCTATCCACTACGCCACCTAGCTCCTCCTGCTCCCTTCATTTTGAAGAAATACTCAGACTAAGTATTCTCAGGATCCCCCATCATTCTTCTTTTCAGTTCTCTTTATATGCTGACTTCTCCTACTAGAAAATAAACCCCTGGAGATTAGAGCCTTTATTTCTTCTGTATTTGTATTCCCCAACCAGGGCTATCAACAGTCATCCTATCTACATCTTACCACTGAGCCCAGATGGCTCCAGAGGAGAGAGTGAGGCTGATAACCTTGCACAGTCCTAATTTACTTGCAAGTCATGGCATCATCTTCCTGATGTCATGGTCCTCTTCCAGAATGAAGGACAAGCAACAATTTGCATTCCCAGTGCTTAGCACAGTGTTTGGTGCATAATAAGTGTATAATAAATGTTTGTTGATTTGTTGACTCCCAGGATTTTTCAAAGGTTTGATTATTATCTGGATCTGGTAATTCAAACATTGCCAGAGATGTGAATCTTGAACCAGAGAGTGAAAACCATAGGGCACAGGTGGTGTTTTCATTAATATTGTCCAGGAATATCAAAGATAAAAGCATATTTAAGAAAATATGGTATCTGCATTTTTTATTTCCTTCACAAGCTAATTGTACAATATTTCAGAGTCTGATCCTTTTTGTACAGCAAAATAACGTTTTGGTCATGTATACTTACTGTGTATCTAATTTATATTTTAATATATTTAACATCTACTGGTCATCCTGTCATCTAGGGGAGGGGGTGGGGGGGTAAGAGGTGAAAAATTGGAACAAGAGGTTTGGCAATTGTTAATGCTGTAAAGTTACCCATGTATATATCCTGTAAATAAAAGGCTATTAAATAAAAAAAAAAAAGAAAAAGAAAATATGGTGTCTAACTTAAATGAACTGATGCCAGTAGAACCAAGAGAACAGTTTAATACAATAACAACAATATTGTGAAGATAAACAATTTCAAAAGTCTTAGGAACTGTAATCAAGAACTAACTAAATTCTAGAGTACTCATAATGCTATCTACCTCTAGATACAAAAGTGATTGATTCAGAATGCAGATCGAGGTAGGTAGTGTGTATATGTGTGTATATGTATATGTGTGTAAATGATCAATGTGGGAATTTGTTTTATGTATCTTGCAAAGGGTTTTATTTTCCATGTTTTCTCAATTAGGGGTAGGGAATGGAAGGGAAGTGAGACGGAGAGAATGTGAATTAAAAAATAAAATAAAATTGAATTTTAAAAAAGAAAAGAGGATCTGAGAATGGGAAGTGGATTTCTAGGTCAAAACTAAAAATATGGGAATGACAGTTTCCTGACCCAAGATGAGTACAACTAACAAGGGCTGATAAGAATTTATTTTTATTTGCATTGGTTGATAAAGGGAGTTCCCTGATCAATCTGATGATCTTACTAGGAGGTAAGTCTGTTTTTTTTAAATAATATTTATCCTCAATTAGATGTGAACAGAATTTCAACTTTTTTTTTTTTTTTAAAGATTTTGGGATCCAAATTCATCTTTCTTCTTTTCCTTCCCTGAACAGTAAGCAGTTTGATATAGGTTACACATACACAATGCAAAACACATTTCCATATTAATCATGTTGTGAAAGAAGATACAGACCAACGGGAAACACACATAGGCACAAACATGAAAAATAGTATGCTTTAATATGCATTTAGGTAAGTCTTTCTTTAGAACATTCAATATTTCTTCTAAAAATAGGCATGTCCAATAACACCTTGTTTAGAAGACAAAAGACAAATTTTGATTGAGTTTCATTCAGTAAACAACTTTTATTAAGTAACTATTTACTATGTGCCTGCCCTATACTAAGCTTTGAACACACAAAGAAAAAGGGAAAAAAACAACCGTAGTTCCTGCCTTCAAGGAATTCACATTCTAATGAGAGAGAAAGCATGCCAACAATTATGTATGAACAAGATATATACAGAGTATATAAGTCATCTCAGAGGGAAAACACTAGAAGCAGGGTGGTGGTGGGGACAAGAAAATTCTTTTGCAGAAAATTGGATCTGCTGAACTCCGAAGGAAGCCAGGGAAACTGAGAGGTAGAGGTGAAGAACAAAATATTCTAGGTATAGGGGACAACCAATGTGAAGGTAAAGGAGCCAGAAGATGGAGTAGACCCATGATGGTAGATGTTGAAGCAGCTAAATATCCAGACCCGGAGTTAGGAAGTTCTAAATTGAAATGCAGTCTCAGTGACTAAATAGCAGTATGGCCCTGAGGAAGTCATTTACCTTTGCCTCAGTTTCTATCTCTGTTGAAAATTGATTTAGTTATAGCACCTACTTTCCAGAGTGTTTGTGAAGAACAGCTGAGATAATAATTGTAAAGTTCTTAGCACGGAGTCTGGCACATAATAAGGACTATACATTATTAGAATACAAAGCATGGAGGGGAATAAAGCTACATAAATTTGGAAAGGTAGGAAGGGACTATATTATTAAGTGTTTTAAATTCAAACAGAAGATTTTGTATTTGATCTTGGAGGTATTAGAAAACCACTGGAGTTTGGTAAGTAGACAGGGGAAAGTGAGCAACGTGTTCAGACTTGTGGTTTAAGAAAATTATTTTGGTAGCTGAGGGGAGGATGGAGGAGAGTGGAGAATAACTTGAAGCAGGAATTCCCTTTAGAAGGCTAGTACAAAAGTGTAGGTCAGAGATAATGAGGATTTGAAGTAACAGATCTGTGTGAGTAGAGAGAAGGGGACCGTCTGAGGAGTGTGATGACAGCAGAAAAGACAAGATTTGGCAAAGGTTTAGATGTTTGGAGTTTAGTGTGACTGAGAACTCAAGGAAAACACAAGTTTTGAGAATGGCCAAGTAGGAGGATGATAGTATTTTGTTGTTGTTGTTAAATCGTGTCTGATTCTGCATGATCTCATTTGGGATTTTCTTGGCAAAGATACTGGAGTAGTTTGCCATTTCCATCTCCAGCTCAGTTTACAGATGAGGAAACTGAGGCAAACAGTTAGCTTGCTTTCTCATGGTTACACAGCTAGACTGAGACCAGATTTGAATTCAGGAAGATTTCTTCCTGACTCCAGGCCCAGCACTGTGTTACCTAATAGTCCTCAGAGCAATAGGGACATTTAGAAGTGGGGAAGATTTTAAGAGAAAAAATATTGAGTTGTCTTTTGAACATGTTGAGTATAACATGTTCAATCCAATTTGATACCCAATTTGAGATATCTAAAAGTTGGTGATAGGAAACTGGTACTCGGGAGAAAAAGTAGGACTAGATATATACATCTGGAAATCATCTACATAGAGGTAATACTTAAAACTGTATGTGAAGTGCATACAGTCCCCAATTGAGACGGTATAGAGGGAGAAGATAAAAAAGCATGGGAAAGACTTGAGGGATAGCTTTAGTTAGTGAATATGAGGTAAAATGGAATAGTCAGGCAAGACAAAAACCAGGGGATAGCCCAGTCTTGGAGAGGATTTATTAAAAGGAAAGGCTATCTAAGAGTAGAGTATAAAAACCCTATCAGAGATTGCAGAGGCTTCAAGAAGGGTAAGGATAGAGAAAAAGCCATTAAATTGGTCAATCAAAAGATCTTTTGGAGAAAGCAGTTTTACTGGAATGATGAGATCAGAAGTCAAACTTCTAAGGCTTGTGTTCTATGAGGTCACAGTCCTAATGAGGAATAGGGCTGTGGAAGTTTGGAAGAGAATTTCTTAGTCTAATCTTGTTTTCTTGTTATAGTGATTACTTTTGGGTATGTGGGGTATTCTCCAGTGGAATAGGCAAATAGAACAATTTGTTTCAAGGATTAGAGGCTGAAGCAGGCACTATGGAACACTTAAAGCTGGGTCAGACATCAGACATGCCAAGATCATCCACTGCATCCTGGATCATTCTCCAGATTTCTGTCTTTTTTTTTTAGTGAGAAAATATTTTATTTTATTATTTTATTTTTAATAGTTTTTTTTATTTTTCCAAATACAATCAAAGATAGTTTTCAACATTCAACTTTACAAAACCTTGTGTTTCAAATTTTTTCCTTTCCTCCCCCCACTCCTTCCCATATCCAGCAATATAGATTAAACATGTGTATTTTTTCCAAATACATTTCAATATTCATCATGCTGCATAAGACAATTCAGATCAAAAGGGGAAAAGAAAAAAAATAAGAAAAAACCTCAAACAAACAATAACAAAAAAGTGAAAATGTTATACTTTGATCCACATTCAGTCTCCATAGTTCTCTCTGTGGATGTGAATGTGGATGGCTCCTTCCATTTCAAGCCTATTGGAATTGCCTTGAATCACTTCATTGTTGAAAAGAGCCGTGGATTTCTGTCTTGCCATTGCCCTTGATGACTCTGAAAGAGAGATGGAGACTGACAACTTTGTGCAATCTGTCTTGATTAAATTCAATTCATAAGCGAATCATGATACCATCCCATCACATCATTGGTCCTCTTTGAAAATGAAGGAAGAACAGCAGCAGCAGCAAATTGCTGCCCCAACATTTCTATCTTTTTCTAGACCAACTTTGGGGTCAGGACCTAGTCATTGGATTGAAACAGCTTGTCTGGCTTATGCAAATTGAAAATGCTTTCTACTGATGGATTTCCTGGATCTCAGTGCTTACCACTTTAAGTAAATTGTTTCAGGTCCTTACTGATGTGTTCTAAGTGATTTATTAACAACCACTGACTTCAAAAAAGGATAAGAATTTTCCTGTAGGGGCAGGCAGTAAAGATTAGCCAGAGAAAATATCTAAAACGGAGTCCATGGATAGACTTTAGGTGGTCCTTGAACTTGGATAGGGGGAAAAGCATCTTTATTTTCACTTTCTTTGTAATCCTCTATCTTTTATTTTATGCATTTTAAACAGTATTCCAAGAAGCATTCCTTATGCTTCCCCAGAATACCTAAGGGCTCCATGATGCACAAAAAGCAAGTCCCCACTGCAGAGCCTAGAAGTAATAGGGACCACAACCCCCTGTTGTATTTTCAGTTGAAGGGGACAGTAGTATTTAAACTATATGTGAATGCCACAGGTCTGGGACTTCATTAGATTCTGGAAAGAAAAAGAGAGGGCCCTAGGCGAAAAAGGGCAGGGGAGGATGTGGAGAGAGAAGCAAATAGATGTGGAGATAGAACAATGCTTACTAAGCAGGGTGACTGGTACTTTCTTTGATTCTCTATTTCTTGCAGCTAGGTGGTATACAGATAGTAAGACACTAGTCCTGGAGTCAAGAAGATATGAGTTCAAATTTAGCCTCAGAAACTAGCAAGTCACTTAAATCTCTATTTGCCTCAGTTTCCTTATACATAAAAATGGGAGTAATCATAGCCCCTATCTCCCAGGGTTGTTATGAGACTCAAAAGGGATAATAATTGTAAAGTGCTTAGCACAGTGCCTGGCACATAGTAAGTACTATATAAATGCTAGCTTTGAATATAGTGTCTGTTGTTGCCCGCATCACAAAATAAACCATTGAAAAGTGTCTACTTAGATAATCAGAATCAGATAATATAGGCCTGTTCTATTCCTATGAAGAGAACTTGGCAGGATCTATGGATGATCCTTATCCATAGATAGAATATCATAGATATTTAATTGGTGATGCTAAGGTGTATAGGGTCAGTTTAGTAGATCTAATTAAGCAGGGAAGGCTGTAATCAAATCTCAGAACATAACACTTGCAAGAAGCAGAGAGGTGGGTCATATGAATCCAAAGGGTTAGTTACAAGAATAATAAACATGAACTGCAAAACAAATAACAATCCAAGATATTACTGTTCTGTAAGAAATGACCAACAGGATGATTTCAGAAAGGCCTGGAGAGACTTACACGAACTGATGCTGAGTGAAATGAGCAGGACCAGGAGATCATTATATACTTCTACAACAATACTAGATGATGACCAGTTCTGATGGATCAGGCCATCCTCAGCAACGAGATCAACCAAATCATTTCTAATGGAGCAGTAATGAACTGAACTAGCTATACCCAGAAAAAGAACTCTGGGAGATGACTAAAAACCATTACATTGAATTCCCAATCCCTATATTTATGCACACCTGCATTTTTGATTTCCTTCACAAGCTAATCGTACAATATTTCAGAGTCTGATTCTTTTTGTACAGCAAAATAATGTTTTGGTCATGTATACTTATTGTGTATCTAAGTTATATTTTAATATATTTAACATCTACTGGTCATCCTGCCATTTAGGGGAGGGGGGGTGGGGGGGTAAGAGGTGAAAAATTGGAACAAGAGGTTTGGCAATTGTTAATGCTGTAAAGTTACCCATGTATATATCCTGTAAATAAAAGGCTATTAAATAAAAAAAAAAAAAACAAAACAAAACAAATAACAATCCAAGGCAAGAGCCATGTACCAGGGATTAGAGAAGCAGGTCCTCAATGGAGCAAAGAGAATAGGCAAAGCATTTTTAAACACTTCTTATGTGCCATGCACTATGTGAAGTGCCTTGGGAAAGAAAGGATGTTCCCAAGCTCAAGGAGCTCACCTTTTAATGGAGGAAGACATCTTAGAAAAATGAGCAGAAAAGGGGTATGGGAAGGTACCCACCTCCAGGTACCCACTTGGAGCCCAGGTACCTGGAGAAACAGCAGTTGAGGCTAGTTACAGGTAAGCATGGCTAGTATGACTATTTCCTCAAGTGAACAGTATTCAGAAGGAACTACAGGAATATCATCTGATCCAATAAACATTAAGCACTATTGAGTGCAGAGCTGGATTCCAGAAGAGATACAAGATTTAGATAAGGCATAGTAAATGCCCTTATTGTATTCGGAATTTAGTAGTCAATAATCGCAGAATAGTACAAATGCATTAAAGAGGCTCAAAACAAAATATGTTGTGAGGTCTAAGGGGAAAATGGACATTATTAACTAGGAAGATTCAAAGAAATGCCCATGAAAGAGGAGACCTTTGAGTTGGATTTTAACTAATGTAAGAATTTTCCCAGTAGGAGTGAGGAAGGAGAACACTCTAGATACAAGATGTACCTTGTCTTATCTAAATGAAATCATAGAGATAAGAATGTGCACAGCTTGTTCCAAGGACAGATGGTATCTTAGATGACTTAATAGATAGATTACGTGAAGGGAAATAGTATGAGAAAAGGTGATAAAGCCAGGATAGTGCCAGATTATGGAAGGTTTGGGATGCCATATAAAGTCATTCAAACTTAATTGGTTGGGCCTTAGGGAGCCACTAAAGAGCAATGCATTAAGCATTGCCAAAGAGTAGTGATTAATGGATCAATGTCAATTTGAAGGGAAGTCTCTAACAAAGTGGCCCAGGAATCAGTACTTGGTTCTGTGCTTATCCATATTTGTATTTATGATTTGAATGAAGACATAGATGGCATGCTTGTCAAGGTTATGGATAGCACATAGCTGAGAGAGATAATTAATATATTGAATGACATAGGATGAGCTCAATGTGAATTAGCAAAGTACAATAGTAGTCAAGAAAATTAATGCCATTTTAGGCTGTTGAAAGACATATATTGGACAAAATGAAGGATGTGAGAGTCCCACCTGATCAGACCAGTCTAGAGTACTAAATGGCACATAATAGGAACTTGATAAATGCTAGTTCAATTGAATTAAATTCCACAATCATATATTTGAAACAATGAGCTTTAGAATGTCTGAAAAACAACAAGATATGAAGAATCCAGATGAAGAAACTGAATATGGTAATTGGATGAGATGGGTAATTTTGGGTTGGGCTACATCAGGAGCTTTTAAACTTTTTGGGATCATAGACTCCATTTACAATTTGATGAAGCCTATGGCCCACTAAATTTTATTGCTTATATTTAGAATTGAAGGAAATACTAAATTTTAGTTGAATGTTGGTGAAAATAAATATCACCATTTTTTCCCCATCCGTTTATGGACCAAGATTAAATGGCTCTCAAGAGTTCTTCCAACTTTGAAAAATCTGAAATTTAGTGATTGTGTGAAATGAAAATTATCTTTAGATATTTGAATAATTGTCTTTGAGGAGATGAGGATAAGTTTGTTTTATGCAGTGCAAAACTGAGACATGAGTGAAGATTGTAGAGAGACATAATTTAGCTTGATTTTAGAGGAAATTTCCTCATAATTAGACATGCCTCAAAATAAAAATAGCCTATCTCAAGAAGGAGTGATTTACTGGAGGTTATAAAGCAAAAACAAGATAATTAGTTGCCCCCATGATAGAATGGACATAGAAAAATAGGCTAGATAGCAGGAATAGAGGTGAATATGGCTATTGTGGCTATTTCCTCAACTGGACATTCTTAAGTGGAATTCATTAATTGCAGGAAGAAACTACAGGAGTAATCTCAAGTGGGGAGAGACTGTTGGAGGGTAGTGGCAGAAAATTCCAAGATTCAGGATCTGTAAGTATGGTTGTAATAAATAGTATCCACTTGGGAGGAGTTCCATCATCAGGTAAACTCGAATGATTGAGGTTGCTAATACTATTGCTCATAAGCCCCAATCCAATGTGTTCTTTCCAATCCAATATCCTTCCAATTATATAAATTAGCTTTTACAAAAATGTAAGATGAATACACAATAGCAAGCATGTACACATCAACTTGGACATCTATGGAATCATTAACAGAAGACAACTACAGAGTAATCTCATAGAAGATATAGTAGGAGTAAGTGCAAAAATCCAGATTCAGATCTAAAGCAGTTGTACAATATCATCTCACTTTGGGAAGAGTTCCATGGAACTCAAAATTGAGTGTAATATTGCTACATAAGCCAATCCATGTAATTCCTCTTCTAATCCATCCTTCAGATATAAATTACTTCTACAAAGATGAAGATGTACTACACACTATATGACATGTACAAAATCTTGACTGGGAACATACACACATCAATTGACTAGTAAAGGAAAAATATAGAGAGGCTCCTGAAAGTCACAACCATTACAATCTAGAAGCATGCATTATCTTGAAGACTGATCCTCAAAATTGATGGAAATCTAAGTTACCATGAGTAAATTCCTCTGTATCCAGCTTTGCATGGAGATATAATCTTCACAAAGAGGCTCAAACTGTAGAACAAATCTGAAGGATGAAGTCTGAGCAGGAGAGAAACTACTGAGAGTCCTCCAGAAACTCCACACAATCTGGACAGCTGTGATCAGACTAGAATCAAGTCAGGAAGATCTAAGTTACCATATAAATTGGACACTAGTCAACTTGTGCAAGCATGAGACAAGATAAAGGTCTGGCAGCTTCTAGATTGATCTGCAGACTGACCTCAGAATATCTGGGCACAGGATCAGTGTACTAGATGAAGGAAGTCAACCCGAGTCAATGGGATGCATTCACTGATAGCAAGTGGTGACAAGATGCCAACTGGCAGCTTTATTGCTCACTTCTAGTTCTGGGTCACAGATTCAGGACAGATTGAAGAAGGCCCCTGAGTCCAGGGATGGCATTCTGGAGTAAGGAGTGGTGACAAGCTCTAAGCTGTGTACTGATAGAACAAATTCAGAAGAACATGGCAGTGATTTGGCTTAAATCATAGTAACAGAGCAGGTTTTCAGTTCTAACTTCCAGTCCAGTCTGAAGACTTCAGAGTAATAACCAAGAGAAGAATCCCAGACCAAAGGGTAGCTTGCAATTCTGTCACTATGACTCAGCAGAGCTTCAAATAAATTATTTAACCCTATCTATAAAGTGAAGATATTAATCCATGTATGATCAACTTTCTAACATTGTTGTAAGAAAAATGTTTTATAAATTATAGCACTTTAGAAGTGATAGCTATTATTATGATAATAGAATTGTTTCTAACTACTTATAATCTACAAATAATTTTTAAAAAAAAATTTTGCCATTTATTTTATTTTTTATTGAAGCTTTTCATTTTCAAAATATATGCAATGACAATTTTTTAACACTGATCCTTGCAAAACCTTGTGTTCTAGTTCCCTCCCTCTTCCCCTCACTCCCTCCCTGAAATGACAAGTAATGCAATATATGTTAAACATGGTAAAAAAAAATATATATATATATATATATACACATATATACGTATATATATATATATATATATATATAATTCCAATATAGGCATACATATTTATACAATTATCTTGCTGAACAAGAAAAATCAGGTCAAAAAAAAAAATAAGAAAGAAAATAAAATTCAAGCAAACAACAAAAGAATTGAAAATGCTATGTTGTGATCCACACTCAGTTCCTACAGTTCTCTCTCTGGGCTCTCATCATCATGTCATTGGAACTGGCCTAAATCATCACAATGTTGAGAAAAGCCACGTCCATCAGAAATGATCATCATATAATCTTGCTGTTGTCCTGTACAATGATCTCCCAGTTCTGCTCATTTCACTTAGCATCAGTTCATGTAAGTCTCTTCAGGTCTCTCTGAAATCATCCTGCTGATTGTTTATGAAGAATTTATGACAAGATAAAGATGACCATTCTTTGTTATAGGAGGAGTGCCAAAATACAGCCTTTAAAGGTTTGGCTGAAAACATTGTTTCTTTCTTAGAGAACTTTTCAATGGGCCATGGATGGAGGTAATCAGCATGTTTAATAAACTTTAAAAAGAGAAAAAAACACAAACTCACAAAATTACAAATAAAAAAAGATAAAAATAAACAGAAAGGAACTTTAAATCATTATTAGGGAGCAGTTCACAAAATTGTACTCTAAAAAATAGAAAAACTTAAAGGAAACAGATTTATAAAAGACACATATTACTAAAATTAACACAACAGAAAATTAAATGTTGGAAAGAATATGGATAGACAATTACACCAACCTCCATCATTGGTACAGCCATGAATTGATTTGGAAAGCAATTGAAATCGATTAGTACAAGGAATATAAAAATATGTAAAGCAAGGAAAAAATATATATTAGGCAACTAATATGTGCCAGGAGCATTATAGATAGATTCCCATTTGATTCTTACAACAATCTTGGTAGGTAAGTACTCTTATTATTTCCATTTTGTAACAGAGGAAACTGAAGCAGACAAAGGCTAACTGATTTACCCAGGGGCACCAAGCTATCAAGTTTTTAAGCTACAATTGAAATCATATCTTCCTAACTCCAAGCCCAGAACTTTATCCATTGCCCCATTCAACTGTCTCTTTTGAAATAATGTGAAGTGAAAAAAAAAAATAATAAAAAACTAGAACAGAACATAGACTGTATCCATAAAAGACCAAAAGTGAGTAGTGTGAAAGTTTGAGAGAAATAATTTCATTTTATTAATAATGCTAGCATGTTACCAACAAAATGGGTTAGTGACACTCTTGAATGTCAAAGACAAATCATAGCAATGGCCTGACAATTAAATACCCTTGGAAGAATGGATTTTCCTGAGAATGGCAATCAACTCTGATTGATCAACAATTAATGAGAGAATGAATATTATGATAAGTGGTGAAGTTATTTTAATGAGAGCCTGGGAGATGCAACTTTGATCATGCCATTTACTTTCAAATCACCACTAGGCTCAGGGAAATCTAGATAAAGCATCTATATCCCCTAGTCAAACCTGAACAGAACACAATGGACCAGGAGTTTCACTTAGATTACATTCCTTGTAGGGTTGGGTAGCATAATTTGAGGAGAATATTAATCCTACCTTCTATCATCAGTCCTGCTCTTCAGAGGCAGATCCTTGAAAGAAAGATTTTAGAAAAAGGGGGAGAATTCTGGGTCTCCCCAAATATTTGGTTATTAATAATCATTTCTCTTATTAGGAGTAAATGGGTAAAGAATCCTAATGGAGACCTCTAGGGAGTAACAAAAATGTTTAATTTATTTAAATGAAAATAATTGCAAAGCATGAAATTGATATAATGGATCTATATTTAATATAATTTCATTTATAAATTTAAAAAACAAGGAAAAGCAATATAATGATATTGGTAATATATAGAAAAAGAGGTACCCTCATATACTAGTATGACCTACTTGAAAAAGCAAATTGACAATAAAAAGGAAAAGATTAAAAATAAATAATATCTTTTGACCCAATTATTCCATGGTTAGAAGTATAATCCAAAAAAATGGATCAAAATGGAAAAAGAAAAAAAAGAGAAAGCCCTAGATTTTTCAGAGGTATTTATAGCAGTATTGTTTGTTATTGCAAAAAACCCTGCAAACTCAAATGTCTAGCAGTAAGGAATGGTTAAATAAATTGTGGCACATTCATGTTACATAATACTATGATGCTATTAAGATTGACAAAGAGAAGAAATATAAAGAAATTTGGAATATCCATTATCAAATAATATAAAGGGAAAAAAAGCAGGGCCAGAAGAACACATGAACTGAGATGACCTAAAAAAGACAAATGAGCAAAACTGAACAGGCAAACCTCAAAAACTGATGGAGACTAAGACTCAATCAATTATGGACATGTCATGTATTCAAATGCATTTACCAAATGCAAATAGCTATAAATATAAAGTTCATACTAAATGACTAAGAAAAATTATAGAGGGCCAAAACTCTGAAAAGGTATACTTGAATCAAGACAGGTTGCGAAAAGCAACCTGATGGGAGAAAGAGATTATAATTGGGGAGAATAGAGTTGTATACAGCTGGGACTACTGAAATATCCCCTGGAAAGGTGAAATCTGTCCCTGTCCAGCCTATAGATCCTTTGCCTCCAGGCACAGTAGGCTTGACCATTTAACTTCCTGAGAGTGCTTACAAAACAATGTCCATTCATATACTGATTTGGGAAACTGGAGAATGTGTAGCTAATATCCCAGTCACTAATACAGGTAGTTAATGTATTACTTATCACCCAGGAGAAGTAGTAGCATCAGGTTTACTAATACATACTCCTAATAGACAATCTGGTGATAGTTGCCCAGATTTTGACTCCCAGCAACAGAATCCAGGAATATTCTGGATTATAGCTCTTACAGCTGACTGACCTATGCTCACTATCTATGTAAACAGTATACTACTGGAAGGGTTGGGAGACATGGGTGCAGATGGTACAGTCATTAGAGGTGCCAATTGGCCCAGTCATTGGCCAAAGATGAAGGCAGACACCCATATGTCTGGCATAGGAGTATCAATAGCAGCTGAAATTATTGCTACCCCTTTGAGATGGATATTTGAAGGTGAAACAGGAGTTTTTACTCCTTTTATAGTTGAAAAAATCCCCATCAATCTATAGGGAAGAGACATTTTACAACGGTTAGGATTACAATTGAGTGCTTTTTAGGCAGGGCTGTTGTTGAAGGCCTGCCTGCATTCCCACCTGTTTCCATTCAATGGAAAACTGATACACCAGTGTGGATAGAACAGTGACCCTTAACAAGTGATAAAATTCAGGCCTTATTATATAGTACAAGAACAATTTGACCAAGGACACTTACAACCTTCTCTAAGTCCTTGGAATTCCCTTGTATTTGTTGTTAAAAAAAAAAAAATCTGGATGTTCACTGATTTAAGAAAAATAAATGAACAGATGGAAACTATGGGAACTCTTCAGCCTAGACTTCCACCTTCTACTCACTTGCCTAGAGAATGGCCTCTTTGGGTTATAGACATTAAGGACTGTTTCTATTCTATCCCTCTGGATAAGGAGGATATGAAAAGATTTGCCTTTTCAGTGTTCAGCATCAATTTAGCTGAGCCTTATAAAAGATATGAATGAACAGTTTTGCCACAGGGAATGAAAAATAGCCCTACTATGTGTGAAATGTATATGGCTGCTGCTCTTACTCTAGTAAGAAAAGCATTTCCAAAAGTTATGTTATTACATTAAATTGATGATATCTTGGGATGTCACCTGAGGAGCAAATGTTAGAAGCATGTCTACAAAAGATCATAGAAACACTAAGGAACTACAAATTGCATATAGCTCCAGAAAAAATTCAAAGACATGCTCCTTTTCAATATTTAGGATATGAAGTACATTCTGAGGTGCTTACGGTACAGAGAAGTTGAACATCTTAAATGACTTTCAGAAATTGATAGGAGATATTCAATGGATGTGCCCAGTATTAGGCTTTACTACCTATCAGTTACAACCATTATATGACATTTTAAGGGGAGACAGTGCTTTAAACTCACCACGCCAGCTTATAAAAGAAGCTCAAGAGGCTTTGAGAGAGGTTGAACTGGCTTTATCCAATGTGGTTGAGTCACTCAAAAACCTCTGGAAATATCAGTTGTTGCTACAAAAGAGGCAGCTACAGCAGTCCTTCATCAAGGACACTATGATAGAGTAGGTGAACCTTCCAGTACAACCAGAACAAAACTTTACTCCTTACCCAGTGTTTGTGGCTAGAAGTTTATTAAAGGCCATTAAGCAAGCAGTACAATTATCTGGGATAAGACCTGACAAGAAATACACCTTTTATACCAATGTACAAATTAAGTATGCTGTGACACCATCCCAGAGTGGCAAATTTTATTGGCCACAGCTCCAGATTTTACACACAGGTCTCCAATAAATATAACCCAGGTAGTACATAATTGGCAATGGATTTTTGAAGAAAAGTTTTCTAAGGTTCCTCTTAAAGGACCAACTGTCTTTACAGATACATCAAAATATAACATTTGTGCTGTATACTCTCATGACTTAACTATAAAGAGAGTAGTCAGAACTCCTTTTCAGTTCACTTAGCAGAATGAATTGTATGCAATCATGCTAGCTCTTACTTATTATCCAGGAGATGTTGTGATGACCGCGTATTTTAAAATCAGCCGGAGTCAGGAATTCAGGTTAGGGGAAAATCGTCAATCTTTATTCTCAGTGAAGAAAGATCGGAGGTGGAAGAGAATGGGCAATTGAAATGTATGCAGCTGAGTCAAGAAGCTAGCTAGACCAGCAGCCACACAACCAACCGCTACCAGAATAGAACCCAGGCCCAATCTCCCCCAGCCTCTCTTCCTGTCTCTCTGCCTCCACCCACCAAAATCGTCATTTCCTATACAACACATCAGGACTTGCACAGAGAGTGGGCGGGGCTATTCTTTATCCAAGCATGTATATTAATAGAGTATAGTCCAATTACTATTTAGCCTCACATGTTTGGGACCTTAGTGCATCAACTCAAGCCTCAGCCCATTACAAGATGTAAATATAATATCTGATTCAGCCTATTCAGTAGATGTGGTACAAAGAATTGCCACAGCCCAATTTGTAGCTTCTAATACATATCAACTCTTTAAGGAACTTCAAGAGTAAGTGAGAAAGCATCCAAGTAAGATTTATATCTTGCTTGTCCACTCTCATAGTGGACTTCCAGGTTCTATTTTTTGTGGAAATTCAAAGGCAGATAGCCTTCTAACCAAGTGAGCCAATACTCCTTTATTTCGGGCAGCCCAAGAATCTTATCTAAATATCATCAGGCTGCTCAAGCTTTATGTTTACAATTTGAGATAACAAAAGAGGAAGCTAGGAGCATAGTAAAAGGCTATACAGCTTGTCTTCCTTTCCATGCTCCTATGTTCCCTCCAGGGAAAAACCCTCATGGTTTGAGACCCAATGAAATTTGGCAAATGGATGTGACCCATTATAAATCTTTTGGTCGTCTATCTTTTATCCATGTTGTAATAGATACCTTTTCAGGATTTACTTTTGCAATATCAGCAGCAAAAGAGACAGCTCCAGTGGTCACTGAATTCCTCATACAAGCTTTTGCAATTACGAGTGTGCCACAAACAATAAAACAGATAAAGGACTGGCATATACTTCTAAACATTTTGCACACTTTTGTGTAGTATCAGATTTTACACACCCTTGGCATACCTTCTAATCCGCAAGGACAGGCAATAGTAGAGAGGAGAAACAGAGACATCAAGATGCTCCTCCAAAAACAAAAGAAAGGGGGAGCCACAGGTAACCCTAGAGAACTTCTAAATTTAGCTCTTTATACTATTAATTTGTTTATTTTTGATGGAGATGCACAGGCTCTGGCAGACAGGTTTTGTAACCTACCAGAAGGGTAGTGTCCAAGCAAGCAGCTCCACTATCTTTAGATAATTACCAGGTGATATGAGAGATCCAGAAAGTGGTGAATGGAAGTTAAGTGGGCATGTAGACCCTTGAAACAAAGGAAAAGACCCAAGAAACATCTAGAGGTTTCATCGCTGACTGTGCCCACCATTGAAAGAGCATGGCAGTTGTGCCAATTGATTCATGATTATCAAAATTTTTTGATAAGACTGTTGCAGGACTTCAAAACCTGCAGAAATCATTGAATTCCCTGACACATGATGAAACTGTTGCAGGACTTAAAAACTTGCAGGAATCATTGGATTGCCTGACACAAGAAGAAATGGACAATAGATTGGTTTTGGACTATCTCTTGACTGCTGAAGGAGGCTGAGAAGTCAGGGAGGGTGTGACCACCTGTGTTCTAAAACAAAAGAAAGCAGGAGATGTAGAGGACCAGAACTCTGAAATGGTGTACTTGAATCAAGGACAGCAAGGTGCTTACTTAGTGTGAGATAATGGTTCTCTAAACATATACTTAATGTGATATGGTGATGTAATGGCACATGCTCAGTATGCTATAGTGATGTAATTTTACTGAGGTATTTAAGGGAGTCTCAGACACAGAAAGACTCTCTCTCAGCTACAGACACAAAGGACTCTTTCAGCCATAGACACAGAAGGACTCTCACAGCTACAGACACAAAGAAGACACTGGACTTCATCTTTGACCATCTGTCCTCATGAGTCTCCTGCCTCCTTCACTCCTCCCCTAAGACCAAGGACTCAGGCTGATTCCAAGGTCCTCCAGAGAGCTAGTCCAGACATTACAAAAAAAAATAATAATAAATATGAGATATGAAGAATGCAGATTCAAATATGTTGATTAAGTTGATGGGTGTCCCAAAGGTTGTTGATGCTTGTCTTTCCAGCTGCGTTTACTGCTTTTTCAAAATGGAAAGTAGGGCACTACTTGGACTTCCGCATTCAGCCTAATGAACTGAATTTGCCGTTTAATACAATGTTGGACAATTCTCTGATTTTGATATACTTTTTTCAGGACCTTTCATGTCAAAATGTCATCTGCATAACACTCATAAAATATATCATCAAGCAGAATGGACCAACCATTCACACAAAGATATTTCTGCAGTTACTCAATCTTGTCTTTCTTAAAATTGGCCCTATCCCTTGGATACAGCAGACTTCATCTGCAATATGTGAGGCACTTGGCACAGTAGCAAAAACACTGGATGCTTTTGAATCAAAGGATCTGGGTTCTATTACCAATTCTTTCTACCTATTTGATTTTAGGTAACTCATTAAATATCTTTGGGCCTCTATTTTCTCATTTTTCTAAAATTAAGAAGATAACATTAAATGAGCTCTCAGTTATTCATCAGCTCTAATCTCATTATGAGGAGTACAGATGTTCAGGAAAGACTAATACCTCCAGTGTAAGGCCTACTTTCCACTTAATTCACCCAACATTCACCTGTGGATCCAAGAAGCAGTAGCATACACAGTAGCCATATCCTGGTAAATCAATTCTGCAAGTTGATTAAACCAGATTGAGTATATCCAAGGGGCCTCAAATCCATTTGTCAATTAATGGAATGTCTACTCCAAGGTTATGAAGATATGGAGAAATGAGAACAATTTCTTTTAATGGACCATTAGGGCAGCAAAAACAGGTATTATGGAGTGTTTAGAGCCTGGTTAGACAACAAATATTCTAAGTTCATCCACTGAATCCCAAACCATTGTCAATCATCTTGACTTTTGTCTTGCCACTAGAAGTGAATGACTCAAAGACAGAGTGAGGATGACAACTTAGTAAAATCTGCCTCACTTAAATCCAATATATGCTCAAGTCACCCATATCATTTTACCATTTTTACCTATCTCAAAGTCTTGTGGTGGCAGGAAGTGATGAAGCAGCAGATACAGATACACTGGGACCTATAATTATACAGACAGGTTGGCAAGGTCACAGGATCATCCTGCTGGACTAAAAAAGCCTGGTATCTGAACAACCCTGGGTATCTGAACAACCCTTTTAAGGACTGCACTACTCACCTCCTGTTATGAGGAAAGGGCTAGAAAATGTGCCTCCAGAATAGTCTATTTCACCTCATCTAACCATGGCCTGTTTACCTCAAAACATTAAAAAAGCATAAAAACTTTTTTGTTTCTAAAGCAGCTGCATTAAGTGCCTTGCCCAGGCTCACACAACTGCTAATTGTTAGACGTCTGAGGTCAGAGTTGAACTCTGGTCCTTCTGACTCCATGGCCAGTGCTCTATCTACTGCACCATCTAGCTGCCCCTATGAAAACTTTTGTAAAGATAATTCCATTTACCCTCAATACATGAATGTGCCAATGCTTATGGACAGTATGAAATCCAGTAGACCTGAAACCTCAAACAGCTCTTGTTGAGAGAACTTAGCAGGCATTGCAAGGCAAATTAGTAATCCCGAATGAAGCAAGGCTGGTAAATGAAGGCTCACTAATAGATGTTTTTCTGGAGTGTCTACAGTGATGGGGAGCTCCATGAAACTGTGTAGGTTTTGCAATCAAAACTAATCTAATTAACAAGCTTATATGCCTCCAAAAAGAAGTAAATGACATATTCTTGGCAATGTGATTGCCACTTACAGGAAAATGCCACATCTATGCATATGCTCCTACCATGATGACCATGGTAAACCCTGATGAGGTCAGAGAACAATAATGAAAATTTGGAAATCCTCATTGTCAATCTACCAAAAAAAGGCAAACTTGTTATTATAAAAAAAAATTACTGCCTAATTGTTTGCCTCAGTTTCCTCAAATGTAAAATAAGGATAATAGCACCTTCCTTGCAGGTTTGCTGTGAGAATCAAATGATATATTTGTTCAAAGTATTTAACACAGTACCTGGCACATAGAGGAAACTTAATAAATACTTATTAGCTGATTTAAAAAAGAGAACAACCTAGTAATTCTAGATAACTTTAATGCTAGAATAGATTATCTGACTTTCACTATCAGACTATCAGACATAGCAAAAAGTCCTTAGGAGAAATGGAGTCAGAAAAAGCAACAATGACCATTCACTACTGAAGATTTGTGTGTCTCATGATCTTTTCATCACCAATGCTGTTTTCTGTTTACCTAAATGTAATAAAACTTCATTAATGCATCATCACAGCTAATATTAACAATTAGATTATGTCATTGCAAGGAAAAGAGCCAGACAGAATGTGAGAATGATGAAAGTAATATGTGGTGCAGGGTGCTGGACCAATCACAGACTTATCATTTCCATGCTAAACATTTACATTCAACAAAAGCAGTGGCCACAAGGCAAAAAAGCTACCAGAAGACTTAATATCAACAGGTTATGCTGACCTCATTGGTGTATGCTTGTGAAATCTGGACAGGCTACCAGTGCCATGCCAAGAAATTAAATTGCTTCCATCTGAATTGTCTTAGGAAAATTTTGAAAATCACATAGTAAAATAAGGTCCCAGACTCTGAGGTTCTTTCTTGAGATGAGCTGCCAAGTATTCAAATTCTATCACGGTGTTTCAATGCCAAATATGCATTTGCCTATTTTAAGGAGAACTCACACAAGGCAAATATTCACAATGATGGGTTTCTAGTGGCAGTCAGAGAGTTGTGGGAATCCCCGTTTGATTGGAGGTCCAAGTCCTTCGTGAAAGAATTAACAAACCCAAAGAGTTTCAGGTGGCAAAAATGGAAATTTATTTTTGGATGAGAAGTCAGCTTTGCTAGAAAAACTACTTCTTCAGTGGCAAAGTCCTATTAGGGAAATGGAGGCTGGCACTGAGAACAGAATGTCTTCTCAGTGGGCAGGGTCCTGGCAGCTATGCCAAAGAGGCAAGATATGCTACTTTGAACATTCTGCAAAGAAGTGAGTTTAGAAATACCTTTATAGGAAGTCAGAGGCTCAGGTTTCAGGTTGAAAAGAAAGCTTGTCCCCAGGCCCAGATCTCCAATTGGATGGAAATCACTTCTAAGACATTCTGAATGAGGATCCAGCTTCCAGTGGGGTGGGGAGTAGGGGTGGAGGGTGATTTGTTTTAGAAATGGCCCAGTCAGATGATGCCACTTAACTTGTCTGGGGAGATATGCTTCCCAGAAGGGCCTGAGACTTGAATCTCCTTTCTTTACAGATCAAAGGATACACAATTTTAGAGTGTTAATTTTACAGATCAAAAGGAAACACAGTTTCACACCCCCTTCAACATGGTGGTCAGAAGAAGTGATACAAGGACTCTCTGGAGGATTCAAGGTCTCGCTGATGAACTTTGGAATTCATTGTGAGACATGAGATACAGTAGCACAAGACTGCCCAGCATTAGACACCTATATCAAAGAAGGTGCTCTACATACAAAACAGAATTGTGTAGCTCAAAATAAAGATGAGATTTATAAATTTAGAGACATTTCCATTCTGAAAACTCATATGATCTATTCGTGCCTGCTCTTTTGAATCTGTATTGGTCTGATCAGTCATAGACACACAGTACCTGTGTCCCAGCATAATGGTATAATTTTGATTCTCTTTGAACATGAAGGACAACAACCAAATCTTATGATCCCATGTTTCCACATTATAAACTTATTTCATTGAGATCAAAAGCTATTATCCTCAGTACTGCTGGATTTCAGTCCTATTTCATTGACTCATACAACAAATAAAGACAACTATATGAGGAGGTATATAGAGTTAGAGGCTGTCCAAACCATAATCAAGTAAATGATCAAAGGATCCCTTTGACCTCATTCTGACACAGAAGCCTCTTCAGCTGGGCAATGGAATGTTGTTGGTTATCTATCTACCTTCTCTCAGGGGCATCTAGGTGGCATAGTGGATAGAACATTGGCTCTGGAGTCAGAAAAATAGTTTAAATCTGGTCTCAGATACTTATTACCTGAATAATCCCAAGCAACTCACGCAACCTTCAGCCTCAGTTTCCTTAACTGTAATAATACATAATAATAGAGATAATAATAGTACCTACTTCTTTTAATGAGCATCAAATGAGACAATACTTGTAAAGCATTTAGCAGAATTAATGTTATATAGTAGGTGCTTAATAAATATTGAGTTCCTACCCTCTTTTAACTTAAAAAAAACTGAGCAAATTATTTCATGGGACTATATAATTAGCCCCTTAATATTTAGACTAACCCTTTAACACTCTATAATATATATCCTACAACCCACCACTTTCCTATAACTTGATTTTGAAAAAAATTATAATAGCTCACATTTATATAGTTAATATGAACCATTTATAAATCATTTTTATCCCAACACTTAAGTAGTACAAGGTATTATCTTTATAATTTAGACAAGAAATTGAAGACTCAGGTTAATGATTTACCCAAGTATGACCCTGGTCCAAAGTATGGGACATCTTTTTATTAGTGAAGATGAATATCCTGCCCTGCATGAGAGGCAGGGTAGAGCCGACAAGAAAGAAAGCTTCAGCTCTTATTCAGCCTTCTTTAGGATTCTTCAAGCTTTAAGTCACTTCAAGCAGTTCTGGCTTCTGGGTTAGAGAAGGAAGATGAAAAAGGCCATCCCCACTTCACATTGTTAAAGGAAAGGACTCTGGGAAGATATGATAGGAGCTAGCAACTTTTATTATGTTCCTATCCTAGCTAGCTACAGTAAAGACTTTGGGGAGTTTCCCTTTGGGTGAGATCCAGGATTATCTTGGTTGAACTGAGTTATCTCAAGCCTAATGGGAGAGCTCCTTTTCCCTCTATTGCATGTATATTCTTCTCTGTAATAGGTTCTCTGATTGGATTTGCTACAATTTGGATAAATGGATTTCTTTGATAAGTTAAAAAAAATTCTTCAAAAACACAATTCCTATTAAAAATAAGTGACCAGAAATTATATTTCCATGGACAGAAGTCCCATCTGTAAAGGGGGCCCACATTAGATGAAAACTATCCCCTACCCATACATAGCATGGGAGTGTCATTGTGTGACTCAAAGGGAGGTACCTTCTCTTTTTCTCCCCACTTCAAGAGAGAGAATTTAATTCCTGCCATGAGGGGGAAGAGGAAATTGGGGCCAGAAGTCAATACTCTTTTCTCCTCAGAGAGAAGGGATTGGAGTTGGATCGGTTCCCTTAAGTATTATCAGCTTAAGAGACATGATCAGGTTTGATCTAGCTTCTGATCACTAAGTCTCATTAAATGGGAAAAGAAAGACCCCAAGCTTTATATCCAAGGCTTGATCCTTTTCCCTTTTTCTGCAATGAACACATATAATGAGCAGAAAAAAAACTCATTTATCCAAATTGTAGCAATACAGAAATCAGGGAGAATAAATACTTGCAATACAGAGTGAAGGAGTTCTCCCATTGGAAGTGAGGTAACTCAGTTCAACCAAGGGTAGAATCCCAGATCTCGCCCAAGGGAAAATTTCCCAGTCTTTACAATAGCTAGCTGGGATAAAGATATGCTACCTACCTTCCCAGCATCATTTCCTTCAACAACTTCAAAGGGATTTTGGCTTTTCCATCTCTTCTCTAACTTGAAAGTCAGAAGTACCTGAAGTGACTTGAAGCTCAAAGCATCTTGAAAACTTGAAACTGAACTGAAGTTCTCTCACTTTCACCAGCTCTCCCAATTAGGAGAGAATCCCAATGGATTTTGGGACAGGGTTTACAGGGTTCACATAGTTAATAATTATATTGGCATCAATAAATCAAGTACAGGACCTCTACTTGAACCCAGGTCCTAGGGATTCTAAGCCACCCTCATTCCCTTACAATCAGAACTTTTTAAACTTTTCCCATTCATAACTTTTTTTCACCTTAGAAATTTTAATACAATTTCATATATATATATATATATATATATATATATATATATATACACATATATATGTGCACAAATTAAAGTTTTATTAAAAATAAATCATGAATTTATTTTTAAAAGATTCTTTGGTATACATATAATTTTACCAGTTATTAAAGACAAAAGCAAATTTTCCTATTAATAAGATATATATACTTGTTTATTTTTATATAAAGAATTAAATCTTGACTGAATATTTGATAGCTTTTACTGTTGCCAATTTTTTTGTGACCTCCCACATTTCTCCAGATGAGATTGTGATCTACAGTTTAAGAAGCTTTGCCCTGGATATATGGGGCCACAAATGTTGATTTGATACTACTGAAAAACATTGTAATTTTCTCTAGTGTCAAAGCAGACTGAGATGAAAAGGGAAAACAGTGTAATCAGGAGCTCAAACTCATTAGCATAAGACCAAGCATTGGAAAACCAATCTTTACCAATGAGGAAAATTTTATGGAAATAGGTTTTGAATCTCCTGTTATAATAGTTAATTGGAATAAAAAAAAAAGGAATAATAACACCTGTTTTGAGCTCCTATGGGAAATTATACATTGAAGAAGGTGTTGATTACAAGTAAAGGATATAATGCGAATTCTAGCTATATATAGCTAGCCCCATCTGGTTAGGGCTAGGTATGTGGTTGAATGAGAAGTGTTTGGGCAGGGCTTATAGATTCAGGTCAAACCTGATCCTGTTTTAGGAGCAGGGAGTGAAGAGTTATGGAATAGTAACCACAAAAGTGAAACTTGGATGAACAGAGCAATCTTCTGGTACAAAACTGAGTAGAAAGGAAAGAGCTAGAGGCAGAAGGTGGATTAGGAAGTTTCAGGTTGCAAGAGTCAAGTGTGAGAAGACAGAGGAAAACATGAATTTAATGGTAACAATAGCTTGCTGAAGGGCTGTATGGCAGAATGGGAATAGAACTGGAGTTGAAGTCCTAGGTTCAAATCATTAACTATGTAACCTGGGCAAAGCCTCCTTAGGCTTCAGTTTCTTCATCTATAAAGGTGTGGTTGACTAGGAGATTGATAAGGACCCTTTCAGGTCCAAATCTATAATCCTAAATAGTGGTTTAGAACAGCTACATGGCAAAGTGAATAAAGTACTGAACCTGGAGTTAAGAAGATTCAACTCTGTTTCAGACATTTACCGTCACTCTAGGCAAGTCACTTAGTCCTATTTGACTTAGTTTCTTCATCCGTAAAATGAGCTGGAGAAGGAAATCCAGTATCTTTACCAAGAAAACCCAAAATGGGGTCACAAAGAGTCAGACAGAATTGAAATGACCAAATAAAATAGAGTATTTTAAAGTTTACAAAACATTCTGCTAACATTATCTCCTTTGAGTCTTACCACAATTCTGTGAAGTCATTATTATTCTCATTTTACAGATGGAGTAATTGAAATTCAGACAAGTTAAGTGATTTGCCTAAAATCATACTGCTAAGAGCCATAGTTTCCTATTTTAGTTAAGTATTCTTCATTTTAACTGCCAAGCATTCCAACTCTACTGCAGAGAACACAAACTCTATTGAGTTGGCCACATTGTTTGAATGCCAAATGTATGCTTCCCAAAAAGATTATTTTTGGGAACTCACACATGGCAAAAGTGCACAAGATGATCAGAAAAAATGACACAAAGACACTCCCAAGATCTCTCTTAAGAGCGTTAGAATCGGTTGTATGACATAGGAGACACTGGCCCAAGAACACCCAGCATAGCATGCCTTCATCAGAATAGATGCTGTGCTCCATGGACAAAGTAGAATTGAATTAGCTTAGAAGAAATGCGAGATGCATAAAGTTAGAGAGTCCACCCCAAATGTTCCCAGGAACTATTTGTGTGGCAGAGCATTCCAAGCTCATATTGGTCTGATCAGCCATAGCTGAACACATTATAATTCAACTGTAACATAGTGACATCATTTTGTTTCTCTCTGAGAATGAATGATAACCATTTTTTTTCTTTTTGATTTGATTTTTTTTTGTGCAGCATGATTGTTTAAATATGTATGCATATATTGGATTTTAACATATATTTTTATCATGTTTAACAAATATTGAATTATTTGATATCTAGGGGAGGGGATAGGAAGGAGGGGAAAAATTGGAACACAAGATTTTGCTAGGATTAATGTTGAAAAATTATCCATGCATAACTTTTGAAAATTAGAAAGCTTTAATAAATAAATAAAAATTTAGATGCCAAAAAGAGAGAGATAGAGAGACAGAAAAAGAGAATGAAGAATAACAACCAACCAACCAAGTTCATAACCAAATATCGTTCAAGCCATGAAGGGACTACAAATACTTCTAAATGTACTGTGATAGGGCAGAGCCTTGCTATGGCTGGTGCTATAGGCTGGAAATTAGCAGAAAATGAAAAGGTTGAGAAATTCTAAGATGGCAGTTTGTAGGTATTCCTACAATCTTCTTGGAGAATTCCACTTACAGAATCTAAAGGCTCTTCCAGTTCCCCTTTATAATTAACTTTACCACAACTCATTATATACCTTTGTATTCACAAAGATTCTATGTCCAATTGTTTGTTCCTCTTAATCATTCAAACTCCACCGATTTATTCAGTTTATTTTTTGCTACTCTGTGCTCCCTCCTTCCTTTTTTCTTTTGGGAGTGGGGAAGGAGGTCATGCTTAGGTTCAGCCAGTCATTTAATAGAGAGAAATATCATCTCCCTTCTTGTAGCTTGCTCCTAGCTCTTTCATTTATTTATCATTTACACTGTGTTGTAACTACTGCTTAAGCTATGTCCTCCTCTATCCCCCTAATTATTATTTGCCCCAGGGCTTGGGATAATAGAAGTTTAAGAATGTTCACTCATGACAGGAAAATGAAAACAGACAAAACCAATATTTAGGCTTTCTTGGAGGCTTTCTTTTTCACTTGCTGCACTTGAGCTTTAAACTCTTCCTTCTTTATCATTCAGGAGAAAAGAGAGCTTGATACCTACCAGAGGAAGATATATGCTAGCAATTGACTTTGAGAATTCACACAACTGGACCCAGTCCGGTACTATTGAAAGGAAACCAGGTCAGCCTCAAGACTAGAGGTGTAACTGACTAATGGAACTAGCTTAAGATGGTAGGAGAGAGACACCATTTCTGCAATTCCTAATAAAATAAAAGAAGAGAGGACCACCTTATTGCCTTTCTCTTTTCCTCTTTATTTACAGTTGACTTTCAGGGTAGATCCCAGTCATGCATTTTCTTTCCTAGCTTTTCCTGATAACTTATGGAAAATGATGAGTGTTTCAGCTATCTTGACACCCAAAGAGAAAACCTGAGAAGAGATTCTTGGGAGATTATTCGATGAAAAATTCTGTAGACTAATGCTTCATGGTATTATAAGAAGGGTCTCACATACTTCCTACTTGGCAATTATGGAGTGTTTGGACTTTTTGATTGAATAAATCAATCAGAAATATAAATTAGGCATCAAGGTAGGCAGGAAATAGACTTGGAGTCAGAAAGATCTATGTTGAATCTAGTCTTATACACTTACTAGCTGTTTTGCCCTAGTCAAGTCAATGACCATCTCTCAGTACCAAGCTTCTTTTTCTGTAAAATGGGGATAATAATAGCACCTGTCCCACGAAGTTGTAATGAGGATCAAATGACTTAATATAAAGCATTGACAATAAAGTTATTAATATTACTATTGTTACTATTATTAACAAGATCTAATCATCTCTAGAATCAATTCAAGGACTTATATGAAGTATAAAAAGGTTTTTGATTGATGATATCATTCAGAAAATGTGCTATTATTATGTGGGGAGACACAATCATGTTCCTGTGGGTTTTGTATAAAATGGAAGACCAAATGAAAACCCAGAGATATAAAGGAAAGGGGAATCTGAAGAGCTAAGCTAGGAAAAATTAGTGGCACAGAGTCAACAGGCAAAGGAAAAAGAAAAGATATGACTGAGCTGAGGCAGAAAAGGGAGTGAGTCAGGAGGGTCTATCAGAACAGAAGCCCTCAATTATACACACCTCCTCACAATCTGAAGGAAATTCCAAAAAAATGTCTCTTTTTTTCCCCAATGCTCCCTCTCAGTGTTTGTCTATTAACATACCCTGCTCATTTCTCTACCACCATATTTCTGGTAACCTAAATAGTGCTTCAACCACAAAAAGATCAGCTAGAGATAAATATAAATTTAAATTAGAACAGAGAGCCAAACCTCGGCCTAAATGTTAGGAATTTTCCTAACTCAGGATTCTGAGTGATTGTGATTTATAATCCTAACTTTTTGCTTAATATAAATTCCTTAAGGCAGCAGAGGAAGGAACTATGTAGAGCTGAAGGGCTGATGTGTTGCTGCTAACCTTAAAACAGGCTACTTATTATAGCAAAGTTGGTTAGTTTTGCTGAATTGCTCTTTTTTTTTTCACTTAATTTTATTTTTTTGGCAAGGCATGACTGTGGATAAAAGAGTAGGGAAGGGATACATCCGGAAGTAAAGGTGACATAAAAACAAAAGATAGTCAAAAAAAATTAATGTAAAGTGAAAAACGCTCATTCATTGATCCAAAATAATTAAAACTATTTTCTTCCCAATTATACTTCAATAATTAGCACAGAATCTGGCACATACTAGGTGCAAGGTGGAATAAAAGTGCTAGATGTAGATAGCAAAAACTAAGAGAGTATGAATTTTAATTATGTTTTTAAGATGACACTTTCATTAAGTCCTAGCATCTTAGATAGAAAAAGAAGAGTACAGTTCATCTAATCTAACTCTCTTATTTTATAGTAGGGGCAAAGAAAGTCTAGAATGGGGAGGAAGCACTTGATCTAGAATGGGGAGGAAGCACTTGAATAAAGGTCTCCGAATGGCAGATCCAGGTTTCAGTTAATATTATGATTAAATAAAATAAATGTCCCAAACAACAATATAGAGAAATATAATTTTATCTGAACACATACAAGAAAGTCTGGAATATATTTTAATCAAAGGTTCATTTTTATTATTTTTTTCATCATTCATAAACTAGATTTTTATAACATAGTGCCACAATTTTTAGATGATTTTTTTTTGTCAGTGTCCCATAACTTGTCCAGCAACTAGGTGGTGAAGTAGATAGATTCATCTTCCTGAGTTCAAATCTGGCCTTGGACTCTTATTAGCTATGTGATCCTGAGTAGGTCACTAAACTGTTTCCCTCAATTTCCTCATCTATAAAATGAGATGAAGAAGAAAATGGCATATCACTCCAGTATCTTTGCCAAGAAAATCCCAAATGACATCAACAAGAGTCAAATACAACTGAAAAACAACTCAACAACATGACTTCCAACTAGGTGTACCCAAAAGAATAGAGAAAGGCTTACAAGCTCTCAAGGATGCAGCTATAATTGATCTGTGCCACAGAGTCACTCATTAACTGCTCAGTCTGTTATATTTCCTAGCTAAGAACTCAAACAGTTTATAACAAAGTCCAATGATCAATCATCAGGGACATAAAGCAAATGGGAACAGAGAAAGCTATCCATGTAACCAGACTCCAGTTATACTGCTTAGACATGAGGTTTTATCTTGCTCTCTTGCTTTCCTCCCTCCCTTCCTTTTTCCCTCCCTTCCTCCCTTCCTTCCCTCTTCCTTCCCTCCCCCCTTCCTTCCTTCCTTCCTTCCTTCTTTCCTTCCTTCCTTCCTTCCTTCCAAAAAAAAAGAAAGAAAAAGAATTACAATCACAATAATTTAATAGCTCTAAAAGCTTAAAACTGCTATGACTATTGGCACACTCTGTAAATTGGAATAATCTAAACATTAGTTCAATGATCGACTCTTCAGATCTTTAACTACCACCAATAGGGCAAAAGAAGCTGCTGTTCTGCTTAGGGCAATTGGCAACAGCTGGTGCTTTCCTGCCCCATCTTGCCCTGCCTTTCTAATCATGGTGATACACAGAACCATAAAATCTCAGAATTGAAAGGAACCTTAGAGTTAGAGGTTTCTTAGAAGACAAAGAGTCAAGATCAGAAAGATAACTAAATTAAATCTATCCTTCACTGGTACAACAGGGTGACACAGCAAATAGGATGCTAGTCCTGGAATCAGGAAGATCCAAGTTCTTCACTCAGAACAGTAAGAGGCAAGGTATCATATGGCAAGAAAATAAAAGTCATGTGGGTCCATTGCCAGAATAAATGTGGGATACCAATTTCCAATAAGCTGATATGAGTAGGTGTGTCGGCTTCATCCACTCTGTCTTGTGGTTTTTATGACTTTCTTCAAATCTCGATTCCCACCTTCTTCAAGAAGTTCAGATTAACTATAAAGGACATATGAAGAAAGATACTACACCCAGAGAAATAACTGGTAAATAGAAGTATGTATGGAATAAATTTTATATATATATATATATATATGCATATATAAACACACTTGTTTGTCTAATGGTAGAACAATAGATGGGGAGGGACAGGGGAAAAAAAACAAATACATGATAACATATATTTAAAAGGCTTTAGCAAGTTGTATATAATAGATTTGCAGTTTCATGTGCAATCATCTTTTTATTATATAATATTATGGAAATGCTTGTTTTATTCCATGAATTAAAAAAAAAAACAACTAAATAAAATTTTGCATCAATATTCTGGTCCTCTTTAATCTTAACCATTTCTTTCTGAAACTATTTCAAGTTTATCCTGTTCTATAGCCTGTACAAAGCTGTTTGCTTGCATGTTGTCTCGTAATTAGATTTTGAGTTCTTTGAGGACTCTGGTTTTATTTATTTATTTTTTACTTTATGTTTCAAGGGCTTAGTACAATACTTGGGACATAACATTTGCTTAATAAATACTTGTTGATTTGACTTTCATCAAGCTAGCGACAGTATCTTGAGTGAATTATAAGATTTAGTGTGAGAAAGGAGCTTTAGTGATTATTTAGTCCAATCTCCCTTTATAGTATGCCCAGAAAATCCAGAGGAATTAGGCAAGCCCCTCTCTCTTCTACTGTTTCCTGAACAAGGGGCCAAATATGAAGTTCCTTACATTAGTCCAACTTTTTGATAAGATATGGAATCTCGATTGCCCTGTTGATATAAACCATTTTTTAGTTATTAGTTAAATGCATAGCTATAGAGATGCATCAGCAATAAGGACCAATGATTGTTATTACGCTGATGATAAACACATGGCCACAGAGCTGCATTTTTATAATGACGCCACTTCCCAGGAGAGGGGGTGTTGTAGAATAATAATTATAGACTCAACATTGGGGAAGAGTTATAGATCAGCAATAGGGACACAGAATTTGGATAGACTGGCTTTTCTAAAGAATCACAGCCTCTGTGTGGTTCCTTAAAAGACAAAGAGTCAAGATCAGAAAGATAACTAAATTAAACCTATTCTTTCCCTTGGTACAACCAGGTGACACAGCAGTTAGGTTGCTAGTCCTGGAATCAGGACGATCCAAGTTCAAATTTGACCTCAGACACTTAGTAGCTGTGTGACTATGGACAAGTCACATAATCTGTGTCTGGCTCAATTTTCTCATCTATAAAAATGAAGATAACAAGACCTTCTAGCGTTGTTGTGAGGATAAATTGAAATGATATTTGCAAAGTGCTTTGTAAAATACAAACTGCTATATTAAAAAACGCTAAAATGCAAGTTATATCATTATAGTCAAGTGGACAATTATATAAATTCCCCCCTTGGAAGAGCATTCCAAGAAGAGTTATCTTGTTTTTCCATTAGATTAAGTTTCATTAAATGAAATTTTTCATTAGATTACATAAGATCTATTATGTATTTGATGCCTTGTTAAATTGAATGCTTTTATGTGAACTGAGGGCTTCCTTTTGGGGGAATCCTAGGAATAAGCCAAATCCTGATGCTCCAAGGGAAATCCTTGGGTGGAGGCATGAGCTATAATTGCACACTGATAAGCCAACTTTGCCCAAATGGATTATGTAGTTTGTCTAAAGTCACACAGTTATTAAGTAGACCAGACATGATTCAAACACAAGTCTATGCCCTAAATGAGTGGTGTCAAATTCAAATAACAATGGGGGAAGGGCCACTAAGCCTGGTCAGTAGGATCCCTGGGGACCTACATATTGACTTAGAAAAATACAAATTAACATTTTTTATGTTTATTGTGTTTTTTTTTGTTTTGTTTTGTTAAATAATTCCCAATTGCATTTTAATCTGGTTCTGGTCAGGCTCAGGAGAACTGTGAGGAGGCTGGGTGTTTGACTCTGATTTAAATAGTGTTCCTCTTGCTGGTAAAACACCTTTAAGGGTCTCTTCCAAGACCCTTTCTCCCACAAGGAAAGAGTCTTTACTCTGCTGCAACCTGTTTTTTGCATTCACTTTCCTTTTGAAGCTCCAAAGATGATGTCCTAGAATTAATGTGAAAAGCTCAGCTTTTCATCATGTCTTTTGCCTGAATTTGTACAAGAAGCTTAAGCAGTGAATGACAAGTTTTCTTTGCTTTGTTCTTTTGCCTAAAGCCTTTCTAAATGAGCACTTTTTTTTAAAATGAAGTGATGTGGTACATGAAATTTATTACTCACATTACTTGACTCTGAAGCCTTTAGAGGTACAGTTGTTTCAAGTACAGACTGTTCTGAGAATTGACATCATCCAATTCAATTGGAAGCAGAAATTTTTAACAAAAGGAACCAAAGTTCCAGAGATCTAACGGTCTGATGTTTGTATTTCATTTTAAGTGATCTAAAAGGAGTTAGAAAAAAAATTTGGAAAAAAAAACAACATAATTCTAACCCAATAACCCACACAAAAACTCATGTATAGTAAATATAAGAAATAAGAGTTTTAGAGGCTGAAATTTCCCCAAAATATGAACAACTCAATAATAATCAACAAAGGGTAAATAAATCACAATTGCCTTGCCCCCAACTCTCCATCTTTTTGTATAAATCCTGGCAGGCCAAGAAAGGAATACCATATGGCATAGTTTAAAAAGATAACCACATAACCCTGGCATGTAATGAACTGTGAGAGCCAGAGGCCAACCCTCAATAAGGAGTGTGATTACTTCACAGCAACCAAATACCCAGGGATATGTTTTCATGTTCCTCAAGCCTCCCTGGGCCCCACCTCTAAAGTCTTGTTGATCTACTATGAATTCAGTACAGAGGACTTCAGCATCTTCCTACCTGTGGTCAGTGGCTGAAATATTCTATCTTGTGCTGGGTGCATGCTCAAAACAGCCTAGGGAGACAGGCAGGAATGGGATCATGATCTGTGGTTCTGGAATGTTTTTCTGATGTGGGATGGCATTAAGCATAATTCCCAAATCCAAGCAAGTTACATGACAGAACCATACAGTATTTCCTTTGTCTTTGACCCAAGTCTTCTGATGTTTCTAGGTTCTTATTTACATAACATTTTACACGAAATGATTTGAAAATCAGCTTCCTAAAGTATTTTTTTAAGAGGTGGAGCTAGTTTAAGTGAACACTTTCATGTTTTATTTGTATGAAAATATTTCTGAAGTTGCTTTCTTTATTTCATATCCATAAATATGCCAGTTGGACTAGATCATCCCTAAAATCCTTTTAACTGCTAACTTTTTTCATCCTGTGAATCTAGTAACACATGATTAAAGGTCCCTTTCAGTTCTGAAATTAAAGGATTCTATTTCTAAATTCCATCTCTTCCTTTTGTAGCAACATGTTTGTTCCCAAGTAGAATCAAGGATTAAAACAGAAAACACAAAGTTGTATAAGTGTTGCCATCTATAGGTAGAAAATGTATTACATTTGGTTTACTGTGATAAATATAAACAAAAAAGAAAACAAATTTTTATTAATTCCCAAACATCATCTCATTAACATAATCTTTACTTATATTTATATTCCCATTGTTAATAATTTATTTGCAAGTTGTATTTTATTATCAATTACTTTATTTAACAAAATTTTTTTTTCAAGCAAAAACCTTCCTGCTCTCCCTTCTACTTACCCTACTGCATCATGGAGAAAACAAGAAAAACAAAGTACTTGTTTGAAATATGCATATTCAAGTAAAGTAAATTCCTGAACTGTCCATAGTTTTGAAAAACATCTCAGTCTGCACTTCTCTAAGAGATGCATAGCAATTTCTCATCTTGAAATCCTCTGGAATTGTAACTGAGCATTGTAATTGATCAATATTTTCAAGTCTTTTGATGTTGTTACTATATGATTAGTTTTTTTGGTTCTGCTCACCTTACTCTATGTCAGTTCATGTAAGTCTTCCAAATTTTCTCTAAAACTATGCCATGCCATCATATTCTTATGTAATTTGTTCAACTGATGGATTCCCTTCTTATTTTTCAATTCATTGCCAATACAAAAAGAATTACTATAAATATTATTGTGCATATAGATCGTTTTCCTCTTTCTCTGATCTTTTTTGGGGTATAGATTTAGTGGAGGTATAGCTAAGTCAAAGGGTATGCACAGTTTAATAGCTTTTAAGGTATAGTTCTAAACTATTTCCAGAATGACTGTACCAGGTCACAATTCTACCAATAGTGCATTAATGTACCTGTTTTCCCACAGCCCCTCCAGCTTTTCTCATTTTTCTTCCTTCCTTCTCTCCCTCCCTTCTTCCCTCTCTTCCCCCCTTCCTCCCCACTCCCTTCCTCTTTCTTTCTTTCTTTCTTTCTTAGTCAACTGGGGTTTAGTGACTTGCCCAGGATCACACAGCTAGGAAGTATTGTCTGAGGTTGGATTTGAACTCAAGTCTTCCTGACTTCAGGACCAGTGTTCCATCCACTATGCCACCTAGCTACCCCTGCATTTTTCATTTCTTAAAAAAATTTTTTTCTTATTATCAAATTTTGCAGTCTAATGGATAAGAGGCAAACCTCAGAATTTTTTTTAATTTGCATATTTCTAATTGTTAATGATTTTGAGCATTTTTTAATATGGCTATTGATAACTTGGATTTCTTCCTTTGAAAACTGCGTGTTCATATTCATTGACCATTTATGAATTGAGAAATGGTTTTTATTATTATGAATTTGAACCAATTTCTTTTATATTTTAGAACTATGACTTTTATCAGAGAAATTGGCTGTGAATATCTCCCTCTCCCCCTTTCCTGTTTTTCTTCTAATTTTAGCTGTTTGGGTTTAATTTGTGCAAAAACATTTAAATTTTATGTAATCAAATTTGTCTATCTACTTTCTGAGATCCTATCCCTTCTTTTGTCACTAACTCTCTCCTTATCTATAGATCCAACAAGTTAATTTCTTCGTGGCTTCTCTAATTTGTTTATGATGTCACCCTTTATGGCTAAGTTATATACCCATTTAGAGCTTATCTTGTTTTGTATTATAAAATATTGATTTATACCTGGTTTCTATCAGATTTCTACTTTCCCCAAAGATTTTACAATCAAATAGTAAGTTTTAACCCTAATAACTGGGATTTGGGGTTTTAAACACTAGACCGTTGCATTCCTTTGCTTCTTTATGGTGTGAAATTAACCTGTTTCACTGTTTAAATTCTTTATTTCTTAAGCAGCATCATATTATTTTTATGTTTGCTGTTTTATATTATAGTTTGAGATCTGGTACCCTTTTCCACACTTTTTTGCATTAATTACCTTGAGATTTTTGACCCTTTGTTTCAGATTAATTTTATAATTATTACTTTTTAGTTCTATTAAAATAATTATTTGGTACCATATTGAATATTAACAGTAATAATAGACATATTTGTAGTGTGACTGGTATGGCATTGAATTGTCATTTTTATTATAATGACTCAGCCTACTCAAGAGCAATGAACATTTCTTCAATTATTTAGATCTGTTTTTATTTGCATTAAGAATGTAAACATGGTCATAAAGTTCCTCTGTGTGTCTGAATTGGTAGATTGCTAAGTGTTCCATGCTTTCTATGTTCTTTTTAAATAGAATTTCTCTATTTCTTCCTGCTGGATTTTGTTGATAATATACAAAAATACTGGTGACTTATGAGTGATTGTTTTATATCTTGCAACATCCCTAAAATTAAAAATTATTTAAATGAGTTTTAAGTCAATTCTATCGAGTTCTCTGGGGCAGGTAGGTGGTGCAGTAGATTAGAACTCCAGGATTAGATTCAGGAAGACTCATTTTCCTGAGTTCAAATATGGCTTTAGATAATTTACTGTCCTGGGCAGTTACATAACCCTGTTTGTCTCAGCTTTGTCATCTGTAAAAATGAATTGGAGAAGGAAATGGCAACCACTCTAGTATCTCTGCCAAGAAAACTCCAAATAGGTTTGAGAAGAGTTGGACACAATTGAACAACAACATAATGTTCTCTAATAAACCATCATAGTATCTGCTAAAAGTGATAATTTTGTTTGTTTTTTTGCCTATGTTTATTCTGCCAATTTGTTTTTCTTGTCTCATTGCTTTAGTTAGCACTAATAGCACCATATTGAATAGTAACAGTGATAATGGACATCTTTATTTTATTCCTGATCTTACTGAAAAAGTTTCTAGTTTATTATCCTTATCATAGATAATACTGGCACTTGGTTTTAGATAGGTATTTATGATCACATCAAGGAAAGATCATTTATTCTTATGATTTCTATTTTTTAAAAACAGTAATGGGTTGTATCTTGTCAAAAAGTTTTCTATAACTATTGTTATATAATCACATGATGTTTATTATTATTATTAATATGGTAAATTATATTGATAATTTTTCTAATATTGAACCAGCCCTCAATTCTTGACATAAATTCATCCTAGTCATAGTATATAATCTTTGTGATATACTGACATAATCTGATTGCAAATATTTTATTTGGCATTTTTGCTTCATTATTTATTAAGAATATTGGCCTATAGTTTTCTTTCTCCGTTTTGACTCTCCCTAGTTTAGATATCAGATTTATATCATAGAAAAAATTTATGCAAATTTATGAAAATAGGTTAAGTTACATCTCCCACATAGTGAGTAGCTAAGTTCAAATTTGAACTCAGATGTTCTAGACCCAGTGATCTATCGCCTTATATCAATAGCTACTCCCTTATTTCATTTATTAATTCAACTGGGGGAGCTCCTTTCAGTTTTGTTAATCTCTTCTTTTATTTTCAGGATTTATATTTTGGTGTTTAATTGGAGGGGGTTAATTTTTAATTTTTCTTTCTTTTTTTTAGTTGCATACCCAATTTGTTTATTTGCTCTTTTCTCCCTTTTATTATAAAAGGGTTTAGAGATATAAAATTTCCCCTAAGAACTATTTGGGCTATATTTCAAATATTTTGATATGCTTTCTTTTTGTTGTCATGATCTTTATTGAAATTAGGTTGTTTCCATTATTTATTCTTTAATCCATCCATTATTTAAGAATAAGTTTTTCATTTCTAATCAATTTTAATTATTTTTTCAATGGTCCTTTGTTAAATATAATTTTTAGTGCCTTATCATTTGTAAAAGGTGTGTTTGATATTTATGCATTTATATGGGGGGTTGACATAATGCATGATCAATTTTTGTAAAGATATTAAAACATTGAGAAATATGTATACTTCATTTTATACCCATTCACTTAGAGGTGAATGTCTTTTATAGAGGTCTTTTTACTTCTTTTTTGTTTATTTTTTGGTTCAATTTATCTAGGTCTGAGAGGGATAAATGAAGGTCCTCTGGTATATAGTTCTGATAATTATTTCTCTATCTCTTTTTCTCATTTAGCTTTTCCTTTCAGCAAAATGTAGTTTCCCTGTTTATCTCTTTTAATTAAGTAAATTTTATTGTAGCTTCATCTGAGATCATGACTGCTATCACTGCCTTTTTTTATTTGTTTATTTCAGCTAAAGTATTATAGATTTTGCTCCAATCCTTTGTTTTTAACTCTGAAGATATCTTTCCTTTTCAAACATATTTCTTTTTTCTTATTATTATAGCTTTTTATTTACAAGATATATGTATGGGTAATTTTTCAACATGGACCCTTGCAAAACCTTCCGTTCCAACTTTTCTCCTTCTTCCCCTCACCCTCTACCCCAGAAGGCAGGTAGATTAATACATGTTAAATAACAAACATATTTCTTATGTTTAATTCTTCTTGGTAATATATTCTACTTTTCTCTTACGTTTTATAGATGAGTTTATACCATTCACATTCAATTATAATTGGTAATTGTGTATTTCCTTACATCCTATTCTATTTTTCCTTCTTTTTGCTTTCTTTCTACTCTTTATAAAAAAGAGTTTTAAGAAAGGAGTGAGCTCAGCATCGGTATTCTAAGTTTTATTTAATTTACTTCTGTTTTCCTCTTCCACCTCTACTCTCATGTAAAGTTTAATAACAGATCCTTATCCTTTCTTTCTTTTAACCTATCCTTTGAAACCCATATTCCTTAGTTATGTTTATAATGCATAAAACTAATCTCTCCTTTAATCTGCCCTCCCTGCATTTCCTCTTTCCCTCTTCCCTTTCCATACTGTCTACCTCCTTAGTGAAATGTATTCTGTGTATAACTATGTATGTTTATTATTCCTTCATATGACCAGTTCAAATGAGAGTGAGGCTATCTATTTCCCCCCTTCCTAGTTATTTGTATAGACATATCTGTATGTTTGTGAGTGTGTGTGTGTATGTGTGTATATGTACGCACATCTCAAATGTGAGATAATTTTTTAAATTCTTTTCCCCAGCTACTATATTTCTTTCCCTTTTCTTTCAATTCCTCTTTTAAGGTCATTACAACATACCAGAACAACGCCTCCAATTATGATTATGTTACATTCAATTGAGGTCAGTACAACCATATCTGTTAAGTGCTTTCTATGTTCCAGATATTTCAGGTATACTGGATAGATGCTAGGACACAAATGCAAAAATAACAGTCAGTGTCTTCTAGTTGTTGACATTTTACTAGGGGGAAACAACATGTACCAAAATAAGTCAAGACAAAATATATAGAAAATAAATTAGAATATTGAGATAGGAAATAATATAGACAACCAGGAACATCAGGAACATCCTCAAGTAGTAGGATATGGACTAAGCTGTGATGACCGCGTAATTTAAAATCGGCTGGAGTCGGGAATTCAGGTTAAGGGAAAATCTTCAGTCTTTATTCTTTGTGGAGGTGAAGGGGGATGGCGAGAGCAATGTTAGCAACTGAGACAGGAACCCAGCCAGCAGTCTCTCTCTGCCTCTTTTCCTGCCCCTCTATCTCCACCTACCAAAATCGTCCCTACGTCATTTCCTATACAACACATCAGGGCTTGCACAAAGAGTGGGCAGAGGTCATTCTTTCTCCAAGCATATATTAATAGAGTATGGTCCAATTACTATTTAGCTTCATGTGCTTGGGACCTCAGTGCATCAATTCGAGCTTCAGCCCATTACACTAAGCTTTCAAAAAAAGAAAATCGCCATGGATTCCAAGAGGCAGAAGTGAGGAGAAAGAGCATTCCACACCATCCTATGTAATTGGATTGAGGTAAGGAATGAAATATTGTATAGGAAAGAGCAAGTAAGACAATTTTCTGGAATGTAAGGTATTACAGAAAAATGAACTATTGAGGTTATGGAGTCAAAAGAAATGTAATTGATTAGAAAATGAGGAAGAAAGGAAGATTAAAGGTCATCAGGTTACAAATCCAGATGAATAGAAAAACGATGGTATTTTTGACCAAAATAAAGAACTTAAGGAATAGGTATCAGTTTGGGAGGAAAGATAATGAGTTACTTGTTAGACATATTGATTTGGAGATTGAATCACCATGTAAAGATGTCTAGGAAAATCGCACTTTAGGACTTAGGCTAAGGAGAGAGATAATACATGATATAATATGATATATATGTATTGTATACATGCACATATAAATACATGTATCATATACATGACAATACAGCAAAAGAAGCTGAGAGAGCAATTCAATAGGTATGTAGGGAATAAGGAAAACAAGGTAGGAAAGAGTAACAAAATGAAGTAAGGTGTCAATAGTATCAAAAGATCCATAGACGTTGAGAAGGATGACGATTGTGTAAAAGTCATGGATTAGCAATTAAGAAATTGTCGATATCTTTGGAGATAACAGTTTTAGTTGAGTGGGAAGTCAGTCAGTAAGGGGCTGAAAAGTCAGTGATTTGTAAGGAAATAAAGACATCTTTTTTCTTGATAGTATTTTTTTTTTATCTACATGTAAAGATAGTTTTCAACATTAATTTTGTAAGACTTTGTTTTCCAGATTTTTCTCCCTTCTTCCCCTACCATCCCCTTCCTAAGACAGCAAGCAATCTGATATGGTTTATATATGTATAATAATTTTAAACATATTTTCACATTTGTCATACTATGAAAGAAAAAATCAAAACGAAAGGAAAAAAAAATGAGGGAAAAAAAGGAAATAAACAAATAAAAGGTGAAAATTGCATGCTTTGATCCACATTTAGTCTCCATAGTTTTCCCTTTGGATGCAAATGGCATATTCCATCCTAAGTATATTGGAATTATCTTGAAGCACCATATCATAGTTGATGATTACAAAATCTCGCTGTTGCTTTCTTTGTATAATGTTTTCCTGCTTCTGCTCCCTTCATTCAACATCAGTTTATGTAGGTCTTTCTGGGCTTTTCTGAAACTGGCCTGCTCATCATTTCTTATAGAACATTCATGACATTCATATGCCGTAATATTCAGCCATTCTTCAACTGATGGGCATCCACTCAATTTCTAGTTCCTTATCACTTCAAAAAAAAAAAAAAAAAAAAAGGCTGCTACAAACATTTTTGCACATGTGGGTCCTTTTTTTTCTTTTATAAACTCTTTGGGATATAGACATTAAGAACAGGGCATTCTCCTAAGAAATCCTCAAAGTGCTTGGGAAATCCAGGGTAAAGATCTTGAAAGTTCTAGGGGTAACAGCAGGCAGTGACCAGTGTAATAAAGATCAGTGAGGTGGTATAGGTCCCAGGATCTAGAGGGCCCAGGACTAGAAGCTTTAAAGTCCTTTAATATTGCTCTGAGATATCAAAGGAGTCCATAAAGATCCAATGTTTTGAATCTCAAATATTGGGAGGGGTACCCCAGGAGGATTTAACTCAAAAATGTATTCAAGTCAATAGCAAAAATTGAAATCTGAGAAACTGTCTATAAAAGAAACTTCTTAACCCTCTGGGGTATAGAGGAATAACACCTTTGGTGCACACCTTCACCCAACTCTCACTTTTGACTCCAAGAAGCCATAAGTATGTCCAACAGCCACAGCCACAGCCAAAACCCAGTAAAACTGTCTCAGCAGATAGGCTAAACTAGGTTAAGGCTAACTAATGGTTCTCAAACCAGTCGGTGTGAAGACTTCCTCAGCAGAATGGGCATCATTTTTTCTATTCATCTGGATTTGTAACCTGATGACCTTTAATCTTCCTTTCTTCCTCATTTTCCAATCAATTACATTTCTTTTGACTCTACAACCTCAATAGTTCATTTTCTTTAACACCTTACATTCCAGAAAATTGTCTTACTTGCTCTTTCTTATACAATATTTTATTCCTTACCTCAATCCAGTTACATAGGATGGTCTGGAATGCTCTTTCTCCTCACTTCTGCCTCTTGGAATCCATGGCTATTTTCTTATTTTGAAGGCTTAGCCCATATCCTACTACTTGAGGATGTTCCCGATGTTCCTGGTTGTCTATATTATTTCCCATCTCAATATTACTTCTAATTTATTTTCTATATATTTTATCTTGACTTATTTTGGTACATGTTGTTTCCCCAGTAAAATGTCAACAACTAGAAGATACTGACTTATTTTTGCATTTGTGTCCTAGCATCTATCCAGTATACCTGAAATATCTGGAACATAGAAAGTACTTAACAGATATGGTTGTACTGACCTCAATTGAATGGAATATAATCATAATTGGAGGGCCTGGGAGTTGTTCTGGTATGTTGTAATGGCCTTAAAAGAAGAATTGAAAGAAAAGGGAGAGGAATATAGTAGCTGGGGAAAAGGATAAGAAATTATTTTTGCACATGTAGGTCTCTTTCCCTCCTTTAAGATCTCTTTGGGATATAAGCCTAGTAGAAACACTGCTGAGTCAAAGGGTATGCACAGTTTGATAACTTTTTGAGCATACTTCCAAATTGCTCTCCAGAATGGTTGGATCCATTCACAGTTTCACCAATAATGTATCAGTGTCCCAGTTTTCCCACATCCCCTCCAACAGTAGTCATTATCTTTTCCTGTCATCTTAGCCAACCTGACAGGTGCATAGTGGTATCTCAGAGTTGTCTTAATTTGCATTTCTCTCATCAATTTGGAGCACCTTTTCATGTGGGTACAAATAGTTTCAATTTCCTCATCTGAAAATTTTCTGTTCATATACTTTGACCATTTATCAATTGGAGAATGGCTTGATTTCTTATAAATTTGAGTCAATTCTCTATATATTTTGGAAATGAGGCCTTTAGCACAATCTTTGAATGTAAAAATGTTTTCTCAGTTTATTGCTTCCCTTCTAATCTTGTCTGCATTAGTTTTGTTTGTACAAAAACTTTTAAACTTAATATAATCAAAATTATCTACTTTGTGGTCAATAATGATCTCTAGTTCTTCTTTGGTCACAGATTCCTTCCTTCTTCACAGGTCTGAGAGGTAAACTATCCTATGTTCTAATTTATTTATAATATCATTCTTTATGTCTAGATCATGAACCCAATTTGACCTTATCTTGGTATATAATGTTAAGTGTGGGTCAATGACTAATTTCTGCCACACTAGTTTCCAATTTTCCAGCAGTTTTTGTCAAATAATGAATTCTTATCCCAAAAGCTGGGGTCTTTGGGTTTGTCAAACACTAGATTATTGAAGTTATTGACTATTTTATCCTTTGAACCTAACCTATTCCACTGATCAACTAGCCTATTTCTTAGCCAGTACCAAATGGTTTTGATGACTGCTGCTTTATAATGTAGTTTTAGATCTGGTACAGCTAGGCCTTCATTTGCTTTTTTTTTTTTTTTTTTTTTTTCATTAATTCTCTTGAAATTCTTGACCTTTTGTTCTTCCAGATGAATTTTGTTGTTATTTTTTCTAGGTCAGTAAAATAATTTCTTGGGAGTTTGTTTGGTATAGCATCAAATAAATAGATTAATTTAGATAGTATTGTCATCTTTATTTTATTCGCTCGACCTATCCAAGAGCACTTGATAATTTTCCAATTGTTTAGATCTGACTTTATTTGTGTGGAAAATGTTTTGTAGTTTTGCTTGTATGGTTCCTGACTTTCCCTTGGCAGATAGATTCCCAAATATTTTATACTATTGACAGTTATTTTAAATGGAATTTCTCTTTGTATCTCTTGCTGTTGGATTTTGTTAGTGATGTATAAAAATGCTGATGATTTATATGGATTTATTTTGTATCCTGCAACTTCATGACAATCATTTCTTTGTGAAGCTATGGTGAAGTGAAGTTACAGGTCATCGAAACTGAAGAGGTTTGTGAATTAAGAAGTAAGGCTGGTTGAAAGGACATAAATATATTTATTGATTGTCCATATATGAAATCAGGGGTTAAGGAGAAGAGAACTATGAGCCAGATACTGAGCTCCTTGAAAAAGGAGAGTGAACAACCTGGGGGCCAACAAAATTACCATAAAGATCTAGATAGAAAGATCTTAGATTAAAGTGAACCTTAGAAGAAAAGGTTGCTAAGTGATGGTGATGGGGGAGGGTCTGGAAGTGTCAGTGAAGAGCAAGCAGTATGCTTACTCCTCCTTCTGGTCCAGGGTATGTAGGGATTGACTGGAGAGGGTATCCATGGATTCAGTGCCTTCTGAGGAAGGCTGGTTTCCATGACTACAAGACTAGGAGCATGAGAGGAAGAATTCTAATAAAAAGGACAGTTCATTAACAATCATAATACAACCTTTAATAGCCTATTCCACAGAAACTATAGACACTGCTATTATATTTTTAAAAGGCAGTGGAATCTTGAAGAGTGATAGTTTGATGGTTATTCTTCTTTAAGGAAATGGAGAGTTTTATCTGTCATTCATAAAAAGAGTGAGTTTTAATGGTCATCTGTGAAGAGTGTAATTGTCATTCTTTGTCAAATCTGTGAAAACAGACTGTTTAACTGTAGTTCTGGAGAATTACTTATCATAGCTAGAAAAAGACTAAGCAGATAAAAAGAAAGAAGTTAGCCTCTGAGAAAATTGAATATAACCCTCATATTATAAATATTTGAAAATTTTAAAGAGACATTGACTAATATCCTGAAAACTAATTGATATGACTATGTTCCAAAATGAAGGAATCAAGAATCAACTGATAGGTAGAAGTGAATCCAGCTATGATCTTTGTCACATTTAAAACATTATAAATAATTATTTATGTTGTTTTGTTATGTTACTCCATTAATCCAATTGTCTGTCAATAATTTTGATGTTTTATCTAAGTCTAGAAGATCAGAAGTTTTGATATGAGAGAGATGAGCAACTGCTTATAGGAGAGGATACTTCCCTAGTTTATCAAAAGGAATATTGTTTTATAGACTGGAGTGGACTCAAATATAAATGATTAGTTAGAAATTTTAATAATTAATATGGAAATATTCAAATATATGCCTGGATTGCCTTGGAATTTGGGTGGGTGAGAATTAATAGGGTAATGAGTTAAGTAGCAGCCTAGATGTACACAATTTATGTGGATTACATTAGACAGCAGGTAACTCTAAAGCCTAATTGGACTACACAATAGAATCCATGTTTCAGAGGGCACCACTGAAACAGAGAGACAGGGATAAGCAATCAGGCAATGATAGGATTGAATGGAATGAATGTGAAGAACTGAGGAAAGGCAGCAGGTGAAAGGGTATGAACACGAGTAAAGATGCTTCAAGGTAAAATGTAACAAGGGCAAAGAAGAGGTCCAAAATATTTTTAAAAATTTGAGAAGGGAAATAAAAACTCCATAGAAGAGATAGCACTTGATGATAAGATTATAAATTTAGAGCTGAAAAAGAATTTAGAAGTCATCCAATCTAATTCCCTTTTTTAAGTGAAAGATAGAGAGAGATTTGAACCTAGGACCTCTAAGATGAAATATAATGCTACTTCCATTCTGGGATAGATGTTGAAAGGAAAAAAAAATATTTCAACAGGCAGATATATGGAAGGCAGGCATTTCAACTATGAAGATAAACCACAGAGAGGCATAGCGCAGAAGAGGGTAAAATGAGATGAAGCGATAAATAGACAGTGAATAAGTAGAATGTAGACTAAATGGGGATAAAATAAAATAAGGCTAAAAAGGTCATTAAATCCGGATCAGGAAAGACCTTAAATACCATTTGAGTTTTTATTTTATCATACAGGAAATATGGAGCCATCAAAGGTTTTTGCATAGAGGGAATAACATGATCATACTTGTACAGAAGGGAGATAACTTAGGAAGGTATGTAAAAGGAGGGACAAGTATGTACATAGAACCTATTATTTGAAAGGCTCTATGCTAAGCAATTTTAAAATGTTATCTTATTTGATCTTCACAACAACTCTGGGAGGTAGGTGTTATTATTATCTCCATTCTATAGCTAAGAAAACTGAGACAGAGTTTAAGTGACTTGTCCACTAGTAAATGAGATGGAAACTTCATATGAATGCAAATGAAATGCATTAAGGTTTTTCTGACTCTAGGCCCAGGGAGAGCAGTTATGAGCTACTACAACAATCCAAGTAGAAAGTAATGAATTAAGGTTGGGGGCGGCAATGACTAACATATCTATATTCCAGGAGGTACAGAAAGAATGACTAAAAAAAATAGCAAGGCATAATGGAAAGAATGCTAAACCTGGAGCAAGAAGATCTAAATTCAATTCTCTAGCACTCCCTTTCTGACCAAAAGCAGGTCGCTTTACCTCTCTAGGTCTCAGTTTCCCTTTTTGTAAACTGGACATAATAATATGTTTAGAATTTATTTCACAGAGTTATTGTGAAGCCCAAATTAAATAATGAAAGAAAATTTTTGCAAACCTTAAAAGACTCCATATATATTAGTTATTGTGATAGAAGTTTAAATTCCATAATAATGGGACTTTTAGTTAGATGGACTATCTGCCTACTCTACATATAAGCAGATCTTATAGACACCAAATAAGATATATTGGTACAACTAATACCTCATGTAAGATAATCCCCTGAAAAGTTATGTATAAATAAAATTCTTAAAAAACAAACCTCAAAAAGCTTCACAATTGTAGTAATTTTGTGGCAAAAGTTTTCCAAAAAAATTTTTTTTAGATTTTCCTCAATTACATGTTAAAAACAATTTTTAACTTTAAAAAAAAAGTTTTGAGTTCCAGATTTTATCCCTCCCTCTTCTCCCCTTTTCCCTGAGATGGTAATCAATTTAATATAGGTTATATATGTGCAATCTTTTTTTTTTTGGATTTGGACTGAGTTTTTTTTTATTATTATTATAACTTTTTACTGACAGAACATATGCATGGATAATTTTTTACAGCATTATCCCTTGTACTAACTTCTGTTCTGACTTTTCCCTTCCCTCCCTCCACCCACTTCCCTAGATGGTAGGCAGTCTTATACATGTTAAATATGTCACAGTATATCCTAGGTACAATATATGTGTGTAGGACCAAACAGTTCTCTTGTTGCACAAGAAGAATTGAATTTAGAAGGTAAAAATACCTGGGAAGAAAAACAAAAATGCAAACAGTTCACATTCATTTCCCAGTGTTCCTTCTCTGGGTGTAGCTGATTCTGTCCGTCATTGATCAATTGGAATTGAATTAGATCTTCTCTTTGTCGAAAATATCCACTTCCATCAGAATACATACTCATATAGTATTGTTGTTGAAGTATATAATGATCTCCTGGTTCTGCTCATTTCACTCAGCATCAGTTCATGTAAGTCTTTCCAAGCCTCTCTGTATTCATCCTGCTGGTCATTTCTTATAGAACAATAAAATTCCATAACATTCATATACCACAATTTACCCAACCATTCTCCAATTGATGGGCATCTATTCATTTTTCCAGTTTCTAGACTATTTGTGCAATCTTATTAGTGGGTTTTTTTTTTTTTTTTTTTTTGTGCAAGAAAGAAAAAAAGAAAAAGGGACAAAGGGAGAGAGGCAGAAAGGAAAGAAAGAAAAAAAACTGAAAAATAATATGATTCAGTCCATATTGAGACAATCATTTTTTCTCTCATAGCATGTTTCGTCATGAATCCTTTGAGATTTTCTTAGATCACTGTATTGCTGAGAATAGCTAAGTCATTCACAATCCTTCATTGCACAATATTGTTAGTACTGTGTACAATGTTATCCTGGTTTTGCTCACTTCACTTTGCATCAGTTCATATAAAATTTCTAGTTTTTTTTTAATAATCTTGTTTGTAATTTCTTATAGAACAATAATATTCCATCACAATCATATGCCACAACTTTTTTAGCCATTCCCCCAATTGATGGGCATGGTTTCTAATGCTTTTTTTTTTTGTTTGTTTGTTTGTTTTGTTTTTGGTTATTTTGCTGAGGCAATTGGGATTAAGTGACTTGCCCAGGGAAACACAGCTAGGAAGTATCAAGTGTCTGAGGTCAAATTTGAACTCAGGTCTTCTTGAATTCAGGGCTGGTGCTCAATCCACTGTGAAAGACACACACAGAGAAGACAGAGACAGATGGAGATAGACAGAGAGAATACATGATATCATAGACCTTTTACATTATCTTCTCCTCATTCCCTCCTTCTTAACCCGGTCTCTGATGAAGAAGTGACCTTTGTCTTCACCAAGGCCAATCCCTCTCTCTATATCTTGTGACTTTCTTTCAGCACATTATTCCTCTAATCATCTCTAGATCTCCATTTAATCTTTAATCTTGGGGCAGCTAGGTGGTGCAGTGGACAGAGCACCAGCCCTGAAATCAGGGGGACCTGAGTTCAAATATGGTCTCAGACATTTTACACTTCCTAGCTGTGTGACGGTGGGCAAGTCACTTAATCCCAATTGCCTCAGAAAAAAGCAAAAAATTAATAATAATAATAATCTTTAACCTTTCTGAGGCATCTTTTGTATCTTTTATCACTACCTAAAAACTTCCAAGTTTGCTCCCTCCTTAAAAAACAAAACAAAAGCCTTTACTAGATTCCAATATCGATCTCCTTAGGCTTTTATTGTTTTCTCCCCTCCTTTTTTCAGTCAAAATTCTAGAAAATGCTATCTAATAATAATAGCTAGCACCTCTATAATGCCTTAATGTTTGCAAAATGCT